>NW_017297220.1:38273-43941 GCF_001594075.2 Trachymyrmex cornetzi | reverse complement strand
GAAAGCCTCTCTCGAGATCGACTCTCCGCTGAGCGGACCTTGAGGCGAACGCACGCGCTAAGGTGCAAACTGGATCAATGTGCCGTGAGGGCACATTTTGACACCAGATTTGTCAGTGCGTTCGATGCCCTTATTTTCGGCTTTGGAAATGAATCCAAATAGCCGGGGATAAGAGCAAGTGCAATCGTGGTCTTGTCGTTATGAATATAAGGTGTTGTTCGGAAATAAATAGTCAGACTTTTAATTTACATTGATTATTTAAAATTAAAGTTACCATTGCATAGTGGGTATTTATTTTGTAATTGAATGATGCGTGCGAGTGTGTGATTGATGTAATGTGACAGAAGGGAGAATTTACAGAGAGGATAGCGAGAGAATAAAAAGGAAAGCGAGTGATCTGAGAGGATTTGGCCTGATTTTCTTTGGACGATGATAGTATTTGCGGGCGGACACGTCCGACTGGTCGACAGGAGCGAACAATTATCGCGAGGGGAATAGCGACAGGGATTGAAATTATAGCGTGAACAGATTGCAATGTTTTATTTCGTTTTACATGGGAACTTAAAAAGGGAAGAAGAAAGAAAGAAAAAAAATAAAAAGAATCAAATATAAATAAATAAATGATAAAAAGAAACTAAGGAAATATTGAAATGAATTACTGAAAGAAAAAACGAGAGGGATTAGAGAATAGAAACATACTGACTTATTACTGAGATGCTGATCGGTGGAAGTTCTCTGGGCAGGATGTGTGAGGTTGACGATGTTCCTTCAGCACTGATTCTAAATCTTTAAATCTCACTGGCCAAGTAAGCGAGATTGATAATTTTTCTCCCGTTCTGCTTCTAAGTTCTGGGCTTTAACAGATTGATTTCGAAAAGAAACGTGTTATTTAGCGGGTTGACTCCGGGAAAAGATTCTGTCTGTCTCCGTCTGTCTGTCTTGTGTTAACTTCCGAAAAAGTTCTCTCTGAGGGTCGCGGAACCGCGGTTTATATGGTTTTCCCTTAATTAGTGGGTTTCTAATTAGGTGATGGGACACTTTTCTGGCTTCTGGATTGGTCGAGATTGTGGAGGAGGAAAGGAGTCCGTTTTGTGTCAACAAGTGTCAATGTCTTAATTTTACGATACTTTCTAAATTCTGGGAAAGTAAACGTGCATCGATTAAGACAAGCGCACGTGCACTGTCGGCACGGGCCCGTCAAATACCTCCCCTGGACGTCGCGTGTCACTTTTATATTTTATGGTCGCGGACATCGTGAGAATTGTCCTCGACTTAGATGTCAGAAAAATGTTTAGGCGCCAGCATCGGGCTTTCACTGACGTTAGTTATCATTTTTAATAGCGTTGTCGAAGGAGGATGTCATCGACGATGCTCATTAGCTCCCTGCGTTCACCGATTCTAACTGTATTTTATCTGATGTTAATGAGGAGATACTGAAGTCTTTGCTTTTAATTTTTCGTGGAAAAGATTTTTATTATTTTTTAACTGTCTTACGCGTTGATAACTCCAGGTCTCTGTGAGAAAGAGAAAAAAAAGGCTGCGTGAGTTCGTTGGACGTAACACGTGTATGTCTCTCGGTTTGAATAATTATAACAATTACAATTTATTTACAGGCACGTCCATCTACAACTATACCTTATATCACACAAACTAAACAAAGTATTCAAAGTACAAATGTTAATACAGATGGTATGGTACTTTAACAGAGCTTTAAGTTTCTGTCTATTAATGTATCAGTTCCTTGGAAATCATCGGTATATACGGACATCTATTTATACCATCAACTATTTAAATGTCTATTTTGAATTCTTTTTAATAACTATTTTATTTTTCACATTACACTACATATGTCAAACTGTTTATAATAAGGTATATATTATAACAGAACAAGAGCATTAACAATTATTTATAACTAGAATAATAAACACAAGCAACAATGAAATTACACATGTCAAAGTTTTATTTGAAATCTGATTCATTGAATGCAAAATTTTCAGTTTACTACTAACTTTGGTAATTATATACATTAACGGAGACACTACGTCGATGACCTTGACCTTGACATATGTTGTCATCATGGCCCTGAGTAACCTCCGACAGGTTTTAGGTGGCGATCGATCTTCGTTAAAAAGTTATTAACAAAGAAAATTCAACTATAACACGAAAATTCCCTACTTTAAAATATGTTTGATAATCGTGCACTGTAAAGGGTCATCTACATGAAAGTCGTAGATGGTCGTGGAGTCTTAAGCATCGACATCTAGAATGGACCGCTGATGGCAATGGTGGGGGTAGAAAGACGATTAGAGTGAGAGGCAGGAATAATACCCTACGATCGCCACGACTTTTATTGTAGACCCCGAGTAAAGGGTCCTCTACATAGAAGTCGTAGATGGTCGTAGAGAACCAACCAATCACAATCAAATATAAGGAGAATACTCGATTGGAATTGATCAGTTTCCTACGACTTAAGACTCCACGACTGTCTACGACTTCTATGTAGAGGACCCTTAAGGGACGCTGCGCCGTGCCGACGACCGCGACTTTGACATATGTTGTCGAACAGCCAATTATGGAAGTGCAGTAACTCTTTACAGGGGAGGAGGGGCGTGAAAGTCGCTTCGTGTTGAAAGTCAAAACCTATGTAGAATAGTATTTAATTTTTATACGTTATTTTTCAAACTTCTTTTGTTAATAACTTTTTAACCAATAATGATTCAAAAAAATTTTTTCCTGCTTTACTCTGCATACATGGTTTTCGATACATGGATTAATTAGGGTTAGGGCCTGCGCACAATAGAGGAACAGGAATTAGATATTAAGATTTCAACATATCAGAAACTGATTACATCGGAATACACGATTTCTGATAGGTTGAAATCTTAATATCTAATTCTTGTTCCTCTATTGTGCGCAGGCCCTTAGGTTATTACATACCAATGAGTATATAATAACCTAACCCTAATCAAATCATGTATCGAAAACCATGTATGCAGAGTAATGGCCGCAGCACACACTCTTGCATAACACATAATACATAGTGCATAATGGAATCAACCAATTGAAATTATTCTTTTCCATGGAATGAGAGGAAAGGAAAGCTTCTGATTAGTTGATTCGCTTATGCATTATGCGTTATGCGTTATGCAAAAGCTTGTGTCTGGGCTCTAAAGCAGTGAAAAATTTTCTGTTCTAAGAACAAAAATTATATAAGAAAATATGAAAACGGTGCGCCACCAAGCAGGGGGGAAGGCGGAGTGGGAGTTACTTCGCGTGGAAAGTTGTAAAATATACTTTAAAGCAGAAAATTTCTGTTTCATATGGTTGAAAAAGAATATTCTTCTTAAACTTTTTTTGTTAATAATTTTTTAACGAAGAACGACCGCCATCTAAAACCAGTCGGAGTTTTCTCAGGGCCATGACCTTGACAACATATGTCAAGGTCATCGGCGCGGTGTCCGTTAATATATATAATTAACCAAACTTTCGTTTTTTGTTGACATAATTTCAGATAAATGAGACGGTAGCAATTCTTCACAAATTGTCCAATTATAATCTCGATGAGGATTTACGTGAACAGGTAAATAACTAGAACAAAATTTTTTTTTTTAATTTTAACTTTTTATGCTTAATTTTACTACTTACGCTCAAAACCCGGATACCTACATAAATATCATTGAATGATTGTGTACAAAACTGTGTTATTAAATAACAATTGTATTATTATTTTATACATTTTAGAATACTTGTACACAAATTCTAACGCCATAGGTAAGGATAAGTTTGAAAAAGTTTCAAAAATTATTTGTTATTTTATATAACAAAAGCGAGTTTTCGAAAGTTATTTCATGCTATCAATATTCTACTATCATAGTGTATCGTACTGTTAATATTCTACTATCGTACGATCTGTATCCTACTATCACATTATAAATATTCTGAAAAATAATTTTTTTTTATTTTGGCATATAGAATTGAAAATAATTTATAAGGGTTTTGTAGTTGGTGTTGATATGTACAAATATCCTAAAAATACATGTAAAAGAATATAATATGTTAAATTAATAAATTCATAGTGTTTTATTATATTCATTCTTAGTTATTTATTTTTTAACCATTTCTATATGTCGACCTTGTTTCTACTCAATACCCGGTAAAAAATTTTTCATGCATGAGTATGTATTAATATGTATAAACATACATAAACGTGCATAAATATTCATATAAACATGTATAATTATATATGAAATATGTCCATACATGTTCATACATCCTTCTTTCTTTTGTAAAATTACTTTTTAGTGTAATAGAAATAATAATAGTAAGTGAAAACATAAAAAATAATTAAAGGGATAATTTTCGTATCGTTTGTTTTAGGAAAAAACACGTTTGGATAAATATTAAAAAATTGATAAACAAGATCAGTAGGGCAACGAGCCAATATAACAAAAACAAGATTTTAGAAAAACGAAGTAATATATTAAAGAAAAGTTACATTTTAAGAGATAAAAAAACACACAAACGTTTCGACGCCGATCGGGTCATTTTCAATGTTGACAAATTATTAAACGTTAAAGAAATTATAAACTGAACAAATAATATTTGAAAATTCGCTGAAGTATGTACACTTTACTGTTAAGTCATTACAAAGATTTTTTCCCCTCCTTTGCTCCTCTCTCTCTCTCTCTCAATGCGTAAGATGTCCATTTATAAAAGTTACCTCTCTCCATCACACTTTAAATATTATAAAAGTCATAAAATGAACAAAAAAATAATATAAAACAATTCGCTGATATATGTACGCTTTTACTTGTTAAGTCGTTAAAAAGATTTTTTTCCATTCTTTGCTCCTCTCTCCCTCCATGTGCAAGATGTCAATTTGTAAAAGTTGCCTCTCTCAAAACCAATTTAAGAAACGAAATGTTACTGTAGTCGTGTTACCTCCGTATTGTCCAATATTATAAATATATTTATTTTTTGCGTCAATAGGTAAAATAAAGAAACGAACATCTAAAATTTAGTATGAAATACGCGTAATGGTAAGATAAACAAAATTCTGTAGAACTTGAAATTAAATCATTAAAACAAAAACTAAAAAACAAAAATTATATCTTACTTACAAATGAAGAGTAAAATAACGTAAGGGAGGATGGTAGTACATAAAAATTTTTTCACTGTTAAAAATTATGGAGCAATTTGCAGTGGTACTGTCACTAAGAATCAATTCGTTAGGAGAACTAGCAAGACCTGCTCAAGACTACGCAAAGCAATACAATAACCGAGAGGACAAATAGAAACCAAAAAGATGTAACACTGGAAGGGGAATAAGGAAAACATTTAGGAAGGGGAAAGAGACTGTATTAAGTTGGAATACGATTCCGGCAATGATTCCATGTCATTTTGTCTATTGATCCCATGTCTTTGTCTTTTTATGTGCACCATTTCCGAAATCAATCTTTTATTATATGACGGTTCAATGTCTAAAATCTTCACATCATCCCACTTAAAATTATGACTTTTTTCCAGACGATGACTTGAAATAACCGATGGAGATTTTGATCTCCTGTTGATATCGGAATTGGTTGATATCCGGTTGATATCCGTTTATGCCATCCTCGGTTTCATAGAATTAATTTGGTTAACGCGATTAATACTTTTTTAAACAATG
>NW_017297220.1:27767-37676 GCF_001594075.2 Trachymyrmex cornetzi | reverse complement strand
TACTCTTCATTTGTAAGTAAGATATAATTTTTGTTTTTTAGTTTTTGTTTTAATGATTTAATTTCAAGTTCTACAGAATTTTGTTTATCTTACCATTACGCGTATTTCATACTAAATTTTAGATGTTCGTTTCTTTATTTTACCTATTGACACAAAAAATAAATATATTTATAATATTGGACAATACGGAGATAACACGACTACAGTAACATTTCGTTTCTTAAATTGGTTTTGAGAGAGACACAACTTTTACAAATTGACATCTTGCACATGGAGGGAGAGAGGAGCAAAGGATGGAAAAAAATCTTTTTAACGACTTAACAAGTAAAAGCGTACATACATCAGCGAATTGTTTTATATTATTTTTTTGTTCATTTTAAAACTTTTATAATATTTAAAGTGTGGTGGAGAGAGGTAACTTTTATAAATGGACATCTTACGCATTGAGAGAGAGAGAGAGAGAGAGAGAGAGAGGAGCAAAGGAGGGGAAAAAACTTTGTAACGACTTAACAGTAAAGTGTACATACTTCAGCGAATTTTCAAGTATTATTTGTTCAGTTTATAATTTCTTTAACGTTTAATAATTTGTCAACATTGAAAATGACCCGATCGGCGTCGAAATGTTTGTGTGTTTTTTTATTTCTTAAAATGTAACTTTTCTTTAATATATTACTTCGTTTTTCTAAAATCTTGTTTTTGTTATATTGGCTCGTTGATCTTGTTTATATATTTATTATTTCGAGTCTTATTACTAATTCAATTTAAAAAATTGAGCTACATAATTATGCATAATTTTATATCAAGAGACACGGTAGTGTCTCGCGCCAAGTGGGCGCGAAGCGCGAGACACGCGTGTCTTTACGCGAGTCAGCGAATTGCGGGCATCCGAAATTCTCGGTTTTTTTAATAAAAGCTAGACCGATCGAGTTCTGAATATGAGCTCCATCGACAGCTTGGGTCCGAATTATATAATAAACGTTTATTTTACCTCAACGTGGGACACGTTGAGGTAAAATAAATTTAAGTTATTTTAATAAAATTTTCTCATTTTGTGATACTTCATCATTTTGTGATACTTCGTCTTTAATTTTTTGAGATTAAATGTTGTATTCCATTGTAAATATAAAAGGCTCTTGAATAGAAAGATAAAGGTACATATCATTTTGTCTCGTTAATTAAACATGCATACGTACTATTGAGGAGTAATTTATAATAAAAAATCAACAATATTACCACTTGAACTATATTATTTATGTACCGATTTTTTTTTTAATTTATGTAATATGGTTATACGTAAGTAATTTTTTTCAATATTTCTTCAAACTTGATTTTTTTTAAAACAAACGATACGAAAATTATCCCTTTATTTATATTTTATATTTTCACTTACTATTATTATTTCTATTACACTAAAAAGCAATTTTACAAAAGAAAAAAGGATGTATGAACACGTATGGACATATTTCATATATAATTATACATGTTTATATGAATATTTATGCACGTTTATGTATGTTTATACATATTTATACATATTCATTAATGAAAAATTTTTTACCGGGTATGTTAAAACATTGTAGTTACATAACTTAACTCTAGAAAATGTATTAAATTGGACTCAAATTTATTTTATTATTTACTACGTTCATACATTAATGTGAACGCTTTACTTTGAAACTAAAAAATGGATTGATTTTGACACATATTGAAGCTAAAAGTAACAAAAATGTCATTGAACATAAAGGATAGGGTTGCTCTTTAATATCTGCGACAAAGAAATATAATTGACGTTTTATAATAATGTCTTAAATTTTCTTATCCATTTGATAAAATTTATGCAAGTGTCCAAACTATCAAGTATGGTAGTATATATATTTAACGCTTATTAAATTATTTATTTCAATTCGGTTTGGCAGTTTATGTTGCAAATAAAACAGAGAGAGGTAAAATTTGGCTTGGGACATTTCTACTATGGATATAATTTTATCTACTGGGTATGTCTTATTTTAAATAAAAGTATGAAAGTATATAATAAACGTATAATATACATATATATACATACAATATATACATGATGGAACAATAACTTTGTTCACTTTGAATATTTCCCTTATTTTTAGAGATATGTAATATTATATTTATTGAAGTTCTACATCATCAAGGGGATATAATATACTATTAATAGTTTTTCTATGGATGGAGGCGCTTCGAAGATTTCAAGGTCACTTTCACTTTTTTAAATGAAATTGAATGATTGTTTTACAAAATATGATTCCTCTAATTATTTTACATATAAAAGTATTAAAGTACTGTATGAAGAAATCAATAGTTCACGAGATATTTTGTACTTTAATCTGGCATATATTAACATAAAATTTTTAATAATTCATAAACTATTAATTTTTTATAACCTTAATACTTTTATATACATGATAATGAGATGAATCAATTGGTGGATGAAAAACGCATAGTTGCTTTAAAATAAATATGTTTATATCAAGGATTATTTTTTAAATAAGCAGCTATGTGTGTGATTTCCCAGTGAGAAAGGACAATAGAATCGATATCGAATAGATGTTGATTCGACATCGAAATCATCAAATTGACGTCTATTTCATTGTCATTTCTCACTGAGTTCTTTCCATCAATTCATTCATCTCATTATTCTGTTCATAAAAGTATTAAGGATTACAAAAAAAATTAATAATTTACGAGTATTTAATATTTTATGTCAATATATGCCAGAATAAAGTACAAAATATCTCGTAAACTATTGACTTTTTGATATCACTACCTTATTACTTTTATATGCAGAATAATTAAAGGAATCATATACATATATTAAGTAAAAAAAAGCAAACTATTCCATTTAAAAAAGTGGATGTGATCTTGAAATCTCCGAGCGCTCCTCCACTCATAGATAAACTATTACTAGTATATTGTACCCCCCTTGATGCTTTATACAAATTCAATAAATATATCATTTTATATCTCTAAAATAGCGGAAATATTCTAAGTGGAGAGAGTTACTGCCCTACTCTGTACATATATAATAGAATAAATAGAGGAAAGGCCCCTATTATGAGATATCGAGTACATTTTTAGTAAGTGCTAGAAGTCTATAGGCAGAATTTTAAAAAATAATATGTCATTTTGAAGGGAATTTAATAAGCTTTAAGATAACGTTACGCAAAGTTTGATTAAAATCCTATTTTTTTCGAAAATTGGAGGAATGTAAAAAGTGAGCAAATCGCAAAGTCAAAAAATTGTGCTGCTAATATGAGATATTCCCCGAAAAATCGATAGTAAAGCGCAAAGTACGTCAGTATTGCAATTAAAAAACTTTATTTAATGTTTCTAAAATGCAAACAAACACAGTCAGCTTGCGTGAAAAATGAGCATGCGGTAGATTGTACCCAGAACTCGTTTTCTGATAGTTGAAATCAAGCATCGCAAATTTATAGGCACTCAACGTTCATTCCGATTATCTTTTTTATTATTGTACAATAACGTTTATACTTTAACAACTATTTTCACTATAACATAGGGACATGGGTTACTTCATATTAGGAATACCCTGGGTGTTATATTACAATTTCCACATCTTATGGTTTTGCGATCATCAAATCTAACTTTAGTAATAAAACAATTCAATATATCCAATATTTTTCTGATAGTACGACCTTACTCTATTATCACATGCAAAATTTATTTCCAAATATTTATTTATTAAATAATAAATAAGTTTAAAATGCTCATCTCAATGTAATCTGAAAACATCCAAATTCTAAAATCTTATTTTACAATGACTATAGGCATAATCTAATAATGAATCTTCTACTAAATAGTTTTCAATCCAAGAGCAATAAACTCATGGTGGAACCAATAGATAGCGTTTACTAGTTTAGCAGAAACGCCGCTATCTCATATTAGGCGCCTATCTCATAATAGGGGGCTTTTTTCTATATATAAAATAGAACGTATTCAAGAGAGAGATCTTATTTATAATTAATTCTTTTAAATTTATAACCTTTTCTCTCCTAACGCTGGCTATGTTCGGCAAACGCAAAGCGATAGACGAACGCTATCTACAGCCAGCATTCGCGAAGTAATTTATAGTATTCCTTATAGTAAGAGTTACGACAAACTATCCTGTACAACCACATACGAAGAGTTGTTAACACTGATTTTGTCAAATAATGAATATTTAAACATAATTTGTAGTGGTAGTATATTGATACATATAATGCCACTGCCATGAAAGAGATAATTGAAAAATGGTTTACAAAGAAATTATAATTACCTTATTTTAAGGGACAATCCCTTTTTTTCAAAAACATGATAAGGTGGCGATGTCCATGCTATTCGAGCATAAAATAATATTTTAAACGCCAAAAACTGTCCACATATAATGTGTACACTTTTGGCGCGGGATCAATGGCGGTATTCCGACGGACCACTCGCTTTCTGAGCGAAAGAGTTAACAAAACTGTTTTTATCAAGTGTAATGATAGCATATTTTCTTTCAGACGTATGCCACAGTTTTGTCCTTTAGGATAACTCTTTCGCAGGTATATAACAGACCTTCCATTCTCGCAGTAATGCATGAGAAATTTTGTTTGATTATGGTTTGATATGAATAAGATTCGCGCGCGCGTATATAATTAAATGCATTATAATTAAATCAAAATCTCGGATTTTGTTATAACAATTAGAAAGAATTTCTGGTTGTTATGACAAGAATCGAAATTTTATATCTAAACTATAATTATTTTATAAGTATTATATTATTTATTACATTATAAGAGGATTTATTTAATATTTTTCAGTTTGGTTGGTATTAGGGTTGCCATCCCTCTGGATTTCCCCGGATTTGTCCTAGTTTTGAAGGCGTCGTGGAGCGTCCGGGCGGGTTTTTCGGTCACAGTATTATTACATTGCATGATACATTATTTTTATATTAGTCTAGATATTTCATCAAGAAGTGTGAAACTTAGCCTGTTGGATTACTTATACTTCTTATCGTGAGTAAATTAACATGAACGCGTTTAAGGAAGAATTTTTTTTATATATACATATATAGATACTTATAATATATGTGTATATATTGTTACGCTCGCACGTTTCGCATAGAGGACATATTAATCGCACCGAAATAAATGTGCACAATAGTACAACGGGAATGAGAACTTTATTGAAAAATGACAGAAATGTTAAAAGCTCAGAACTGTAGGATATATAATGGAATTATTCAGAATAATTTCGATCGGAATTAATTATTCCCTTTTTTAAACACAATAGAAATGAAGAGAAAACGGAATAATTCCGATCAAAATTCATTCTGATTTATTCTATATGATAGATGCCCTGAACACAAAACCACTATGGTGTAGGGAGATCCTCTTTTGTGATCTCATTTCTTGGCGATCGATAACAGGTGGTCTGAAGTATGGGAGCGACTTCGACGCAATATGAATACATATGTATATTTTTTTAGAGATAAGTTTGTCACAGAAATATGCGAGTTAAACATAGATGATTAGAGCATAGATTAGTGAAATATAATAATAAAAAAAGTGCAGCAGAGGAAAAATGGAGAATGTAAATATAGAGAGAATGCAGGCCTGATTTTTGTCGCTGCATTTAAAATTTTCTGTCTTACTGTCTTCAAATTTTAAATATCTATTTTATTTTAAGTATGTATAATGTACTAGTTTAGCAACAAAAAAGACCTAAATTGTCGAATTTTTATGTTCTTTTTCAGAGTTTAATTTCTGAAAACTTAAATTCTAAGAGATCTAAAAAAACCGAATTTTCTCCTATATATTTGTAAATTTAAGTAAATTTTTATTTCGCTGTACATTTAGAATCTTGAAAATCTATATTTGAATTACAAAAATTAACTAAATAACATTTCTTGTATTTAAAAAATTGCAATTTAGTTAATTTAATTCGATTTTGAAGAGATTATTCTCAAGAATATATTGATAATCGTTTTAGCTAGAATTGACGGGTCAAGAGAATTGTATTTAGCATATAGGTAGTATAGAATATAGATTTTTATACTCATTGTAAATATTCTGATAAATATGTGTAAAGAATGTAAAGGCGAGAACGAATCACATCAACAGCGGATCCATAATTCGTATATTCTTATTGCCTTGCTTTGTCGAAGCCACAGTGCATATCTGTAGATTTGTAAGTGCATAAAATGTATTATATTATTTTATCAGCAACATGGAATCATTGTCGATAAATTATCCTTAAATAATTTATCCATAAATTAAAATTATTCAAAATGTATACTTATAATTCATTTAATCAATCACATAATATTTTTTAGAAAGAAATCGCAAAAAGTTTCTGGAAATGATTGGAATTTACAACATTCTTGTCTTATGTACATATAGTTGTATGTAATATATGTCAATCTTTTATATAATTTTATATTTACATTTTTTATATTTTATACCTATATATAATTATATAAGATATATTTTTTCCCGGATTGTATAACTTCAATATATAAAATATTATTTTAAAGTTATCAGCTTCAACTCAAGTCGACACGTGTCGTTAGAAGCCATGTGAGTAAAAAGTATCCATTAAACGCATTTGCACCTAGTATGAAGATATAATATTGTAAGTATAGTTATGAAACACATGAATAAATATTCCGCAAAAAGAAATGCAATATAATCTAGATTATCTGTGTACTCAATTCTGTCGTTCAATACTTGCTGGTTGAAGGGCATATACATACGTTATACAACATTATATATTTAAATAATTATAGCGTTGTATATTTAAATAATTATAGTATTTTCTATGAAATAAAGTATAACACAAGATTTTTTAGCACATATTTTATCTTTTTCAAATTCAACTATTTTTTATTTATTGTCAATAACGCTGCACGTTTTATTAACGTCGTTAAATAACAAAACATGAGGCATAGAGTAGGATATATACCAATAAAAATTCATTCAAAGTGTAATATCATCAGAATTATCTCATGGCTTTTACAGGAGGTAGTAAATAGCATTAGATTTCATGAAAAAAGTCAATATCATGTACAACTAAATCAAAAAGGATAAAGCATTTGGAACTGATCCGCAAGTGGTACATGGGGTTTAATTGCTGACAATTGTCATTACTTCATTTAATTACTGTTAAAACATATAAAACGGTACCGAATTGAAATAAAATCATTCATAATGTAATCTTTATGATCGATCATAACTATTAAATTTTTCATTAAATGTTCGATATCATTCTAGATAAAAATATGAATTATTTTTTCAAAGGTGATCCATAACTAATAGCCTTAATATACATACATATAAATAAAAATTCCGTGAAAAGAAAGACAATCTAATCTAGATTATCTGTGTGTCTATTCCGTTATCAATACTCGTTGGTTGAACGGCATTTAACATACGTTATATCTCCCAGTGTACATATCTTACAGTGTATTTCTCACAACGTTCTTAGAGAAACTGCGAAAACTATTTCTGAAAATCTTATAAAAAATATTAAAACGTGTTTGTGCCTCGAGCAGCAAGAACTAATTCAGTTAAAATATTAGCCGATCACTCGGAAAATATGACAGAGACACTATAATAGAAAGAACGCTGGCACCATTAATGACCATCAGCGCGTTCTGCAATTTGGGCATGTTTGAATATCCTGTTGGACAACTTAGGACATATATTTCTTGCCTGTATGCTTTGGCCAAATGGATCCTTCTTATGTACTTCTTTTATTATCCAGTATACATCGGGCAATTCCAGAAATATAGAACAATATACATCGGTCGTATCGTACCGTTTGCCACCATTACATTAATTCTCATTAGTATCTGTCGTTTTAAGGTAAAAATTGAAAATGTACTCCCGGCCATTATATGCTAATACTTGATCTTTTAATATTACTTGTCATTTGTTTAATAGTATTTTTAAATGAGAGCATTAAAGGAGTCTTAAATTCACAATTGTAGGCAAATATAAATTTATGAAAAATATTTATAAAAGACTTTCGATACCTTCAACCATGACCTAATTTCAGTCAAACTCAAGCTATGCAGTCTATCTTATTCGGCCCTCGCTAAACTGCTCGTTCCTTACAAATGGCACGCAGCAAGTCGTCATATATAATCCTTCTCTCTGGAATACTCCAGGGTTCCATTCCCATAGTTTTACTTTTAATATTTTTGTCTCTGATTTGTCTAACGTTTCTCTGTCCTCCGATCTCTTCATTTATGTAGACGATGTAATTCTTCTCAAATCCTTTCATCCATTCGATGCTTTAGTAGATTGTTCTGCTTTAAATAAAGATCTAAAATCTATTGCCGAATAAACAATTCAAGTAGTGAAATATACAAAATTATAGACTTCTTTAATTAATACAATAAAATATAACAGCGAAATTTAATTGGATGTTAGGAGATTGCGCTGGGTGCTATCTTGCGCAAAAATTAATTGTAAATAATAAATTAGATTTGTACGTTTCGGTTTACGCTTTGAGCCAGCCTCAATAATAATTACCGCTAATCGTGCTAAATACTATGTCGATGTGATACTGTATATCACAAAATCGTAGTTTCCTCCAATTATGCAGTAGCAGTGGAAATGCGGTGAGAAACAACCTAGATGTTGTCCCAACCAGTTGCAAAGCTGAGTACCATATCATCAACGTACCTGCAGTAGAAAATCAAAAGGAATTCATTGGAACTCAGCACTCGATTTTCTAAATCTTGTTGCATGACTGTCAGCAATAATAGGTGATAATGGCGAACCGATCGGAGTACCAATGGTCTGTTTATACATATATATTGGGTATGAGAATAAGTTTCCGCCCTTTTTTAATGAAAAAGATGTATTTATTTAAACAAAACAATAGAAAGTAAGTTCATTCAAAGTACGCTCCATCAGAAGCGACAACTTTCCCCCACCTTTCAGGTAATAAACAGATTCCTCGAAAGAAGAAATCTGGTTCTTTTGAAGCGATCCATTTATCAAGCCATTTTTTGATATCTTCATAAGAATTGAATCGCTCTCCAGAAAGGGCCGACAGCATGGACCGGAACAAATGGAAATCTGAAGGAGCAATGTCCAGTGAATACGGCAGGTGGGACAGAATTTCCCACTTCACTCCTTCCAAGTATTTCTTGACCGATTTTGCAACGTGTGACATAGCGTTGTCACGTAGCAGAATCTGCTTATCGTGCCTATTGTCCCATTGTTTTTGTTTCAAAGCTTAGTTCAAACAAATCGCTTCGAACGAATATCAACTCCTGGGCTCAAAAGCTTGAACATAAACCTTTCAAATACATGTATTGCCATTTTTTCAAACACACAAGCAGTGCTACTAACGACATCTCTCTAATGGGCGGAAACTTATTCCCATACCTAATATATCGCTTTACCTCGTGAACCGAGATATTAATCGTTAAAGTTGGAGTGATCCCGATTGATCACGGCTCGATTGGACACCACCAATCACAGCGACCGGTGCTTAGGAGCTTTGTAGAGACCCTTTACTAGAGACTGATCATTTCGGGACTTTTGCTAATTGGTGCACGTGACTTCAGCACACTAATGGCGGCGCCAATAAGGAACGCTGTTCAGCCGAGCGCGAAAAGCAACTGATTTTTGCCTAAAAAGGTATAAGCAAAAGTAATGTTTTTTTATAGACTTTGACATCTTGAATATATTAATGTTATTAAAAAATTCGAGGCGGATAGAGAATACCTTGAAAATTAAGCGCGAACATGGTATATTTATTTTTTTTTACATGAATTTCAATATTTTTGCTTAATTTTCAAAGTGTTGCTCAAACGCTATGAACTTTTTAATATCTTTGGGTGCATTCCACTTGACGCTCGCAACGATCACGAGCATCGTTTTT
>NW_017297220.1:26736-27639 GCF_001594075.2 Trachymyrmex cornetzi | reverse complement strand
TCTCTCTATCCTATAGCCAATCAACACGCAGAAAAAGCTTGTCGTACGACAAAAACGCACAAATGAAATATCGTCCTTATACTGTGTCTAACTATGTCCTTGCTGGAAAGCACGATAACTTCATAACCTTAAAAGAATTAAATTATTTTGTTAACACTAAAAATGTGTGAACTAATTTGCTACGTTTGTGTCAAGATGTGTTAAGCAATTGGAAAATATCTATATAAATAACAATCTATTTTAATACCTAAATTCAGTCAATATGTATACTTACAAGCTATTTCTCCTACCTACACTTCTTCTGATATAACGATCAACAAACGAAATCGACAACTGATCGAATCGATTTATCGATTTATCGCCGCCATTTGTGTGCCGAATGATCAGTCTCTAGTAAAGGGTCTCTAGAAATGGACCAACCATAAGTAACCGTGAGCGCACTAATCACGCTATAAGCGTGAATCGGACCGCGGTCCTAGTAATCTACTAGAATACGTTATTTTTTATTTACTAGAATACGCCATTCTGAAAGCCCAATTCACATGGAGCGTATTTCGCGGAAGATTAGAGAAATGCGGAACTAATGCAACCAATTGCTGATTAGAATTTCTGTTGTACACTCTAACAGAAATGCTAAATGAATTTACGATTGGTTTTCGTAACCTACGCATCTCGAAAAGTACGTCTCATGGGGAACCGGTACCTTTCCATCGCGTATATATGAGCGGATGATCGAATAAATTATTAAAATCGGAAAATTTTGTGCAACCACTCTTAGGCTTATTCGACGCGCTTTTGCATGAAACAAAAGAATCTGGCAAAAAAAAATGTCGTTCTGCCTTGTGATCTGAGATATTAAGCGTTAAAGTTGATGACTATTGAGGTTAGGAAATCTGTCACAGA
>NW_017297220.1:26231-26589 GCF_001594075.2 Trachymyrmex cornetzi | reverse complement strand
AAATTAGATTCGACGCATAGTGGTTCTATCATGTTTCGGCGTAACAACAAAATAGCGTAAAAAGCATAAAGTGACTAGACAGAAACTGATGTTCAAGTGAAATGATATGATTGGTCGGCGCAAGTTATGCTTACGCAAGTTACGCCGCATGTGATGGCACCCTAAAGCCGGGAGCACATAGAAAAACATAAGGCCGTAAGGCGTAATCAATAAGGTAATCATAAAGCCGAGAGCACATCGAAAAATGTAAGTCCGTAAGACGTAATCAGTAATGCTGGATTCACACTGCATCCGATTTTCGTCGTACGATGCTCTTCAACCAATCAGAAAATAGAATTCCAATGATACGAAGCAAAAT
>NW_017297220.1:25438-26137 GCF_001594075.2 Trachymyrmex cornetzi | reverse complement strand
ATTCACTACTGGCCTTACGGTCTCTACTGTGATTGGTCAATTCACTTGCTGCTTGCGTGTTACGGCCTTATGTTCTTGTATGTGTCGTGGACTTTAAACTCTTATATCAAGCAAATATATACCTGAGGTGACAGCTGTACGAGCCAAAAGTAAGTGAATTTTTAACGAATTTTAAACTTTTTTTCGATTTTCGCATGAAATCCAGTGCAGCTGAGGTCCTGTTTGTGCGTACTTTAATTTAAGTAATAATACTTTTGCAATCCGTACATCCAATCCAGAGATTTTTCGGGAAGGCTCCGATTGCACACATTGCATGTTGCACACATGCGTCGCCAATTAGCCAATTTAAAAATAAAATATTCTCTTTGGCAAAACAGTGAAAAATTACTAGGCATCAACTGATATGAGTGGTGTGTGCAATTAGGATTGTAGGCAAACGGGATCCTTCCGATTTTTCACCGAATGGAAATGTGGTAAAACAGGAGGCTTTAGCATCGCCTTAGGCTGCTTTCCTTTTAGGTCATTTTAGGAGACACAGTCGACACACTTGACACAAATCGACACACGTCGTTTTCCATTTACAATTTTGTTCAAACTCAATCGATACACTTCGCCTTTGCTCGGGAGCAGAGTCAGAGTGTGTTTCGAGTCTGTTCAAGTGTAATTTTGATGAATTAAGTGATATTAGAACGCACCCGC
>NW_017297220.1:13440-25026 GCF_001594075.2 Trachymyrmex cornetzi | reverse complement strand
TGACCAATCACAGTCGATTATTCTTCTCACATTCGACTGTGATTGGTCAACTTCTTACTCTTACTTCTTACTCCGTGTATTGTAGACGACGCCTTAGACGGTCTTAAATATAAGATCCAACTATGAATACCGGCCTTTTGACCACAGCCTATGGGTGCTTTCCAGCAAGGGACACAGTCAGACACAGTGTAACACAGTGAATCATATGTCCTTGTTGTTTGCTTACATTAAACAAGGATGAAACGATTCACTGTGTTACACTGTGTTTGATTGTGTCCTTGCTGGAAAGCACCCTATCGGGTGCGATCCACTTCATGCTGCAAATGTTTTAAAGCATTCTTTGATTGGTCAATTCGTAAAATTCTTTCTTCTGATTGGTCAACGAATTGTTTGCAGCGTTAAGGCCGCAGCACACGCTCTTATGCATAACGCATAATGCATAGTACATAAAGGAATCAACCAATCAAAATTCTTCTTTTCCATGAAATGGGAGGAAAGGAAAGATTCTGATTTAAGGGCCATTCCACACAAACTTGCAGAGTCACATAACCATATGCATAAAGCAAATTATCCAATCACATTTCTGTCATAAAGCCAAGCGTAAACTACGATTGGATGATTATCTTTATGCATATGTTTATGCGGCTATGCAAGTTTGTGTGGAATGGCCCTTGATTCGCTTATGCACTATGCATTATGCGTTATGCAAGAGTGTGTGCTGCGGCCTTTAAAGCGGGGAGCACAGACTCTTGCATAACGCATAACACGTAATGCATAAGAATATGTACCAATCGAAGTTCTCCGTTTCTTTCCCTTCCATATAATAGAGAACTCTGGTTGGTTCAGTTTCTTATGCCTCATGTGTTATGCGTTATGCAAGAGTCTGTGTTCCCCGCTTAAAGGCCGCAACAAACACTCTTGCATAACGCATAATGCACAGTGCATAAAGGAATCAACCAATCAAAAATCTTCTTTTCCATGGAATGGGAGGAAAGGAAAGATTCTGATTAGTAGATTCGCTTATGCACTATCATTATGCGTTATGCAAAAGTGTGTGCTGCGGCCTTAAGGCGTATCCACACAACTTGCATAGCCGGATAAATGTATGCATAAAGAAAATTATCCAATCACATTTTATATATGACTTTAAAAGAGAACTGCAATTGGATAATTTTCTTTATGTATAGTTTATGCGGCTATGCAAGTTTGTGTGGATATACCCTTAAGTGTATCACACCCATCATCACATCATGAAAAAAAATGGCGGAAATGGCTAAATTCTTAACTCGATCGGAACTCTAGACGGTTAATAGCGCAATCTGATGAGGAATGTGACAAACAGCTCTTTTTTATTTCTCCTATACGGACAAGTGGAGTGTACTAATTTATCGAAAATAATCACGGATACTCAGCTCCGCTCCCATAATTTCGCACCGAGTGAGTAAATTGCAGATAAGTCAAATGCCTTGATCCAGGTTGCCCGTCATGCGCCGCGTCGCAGACGCGGTGCAGTTCGCATTTCGTTTTCCAAGAGCGAACGAGATTCCCCGCGTGAGCCACTGATTTGGCAGATCGGATACACCCCGATACGACGATCCCCATTGTTTATTCGCACCATTTACCAACCCCGGAGAATTTATTCAGATGCTCCTCCCCTTCCCACCTCTAAGTAGAATTCGATGGAACTTCCGCGCGCGCGGTATCCCACTCGTTTTCCTCTCGCACGTCTTCGTCTTTCATCCCTCGCTCTCTCGCACGCTGCAATACCTCCTCAATCTCATGCTCTTTTGCTTTCAGACGAGACGTGACAATAATCCATGTAAATGAGCTGAATCCCGCGAAAATGAGCTCGCTACAGCAAGGGAACAGATTTCTGCCGTTCTCGAACAATAATTTACAAAGAAAACAATTGTCCATGCAAGGTACAAACTTCATAAAATGTTGCATTGATTGGCTGTAAGTTACAGCCTGTAACACATGTGGCACATGATGACCTTTGCCTATCTTGACAAGACACCTATTCAGGATGTTCTTTCTATAGGTGGTCTTCCCCAAAGTTTGAGCGGCAGCGAAACTGATGTTTCTACGTCCAACGAAAATCTGAGCAACGAAGAGAGATATGTCATAAGGCATACGGCTCGGCAAGAGCCACAGGGTCAAGAAAATCAGCAACAGAGTCCCTCCAGATCTTCCAGTCACAAAGAGAATATACCAAATATTCAGGTGCATCCAAAGCATATGAAAAACAATAGGCTTTAAAGAACATACACTAATTCAGGTATAAAAAACAAACCTGATACTGCATTTCACTTGTTAACAATTGCAACGCTCGCAAGCATCATTTTATCCTTGTTTAATATTTGGAGACAATAAGGATGAAATAATGCTCGTGAGTGTCAAGGCTGGAATCAGACTATGCGTTGAAGATTGAGATTGAAGATTGAAAAATTGAAATTTGATTAATCAAAGCAATAGGAGCTGAAATTCCTCTGTTTCCATTGGTCAAATTTCAATCTTCAATCTCAATCTTCAATGCAGTCTGTTTCCAGCTTAAGATGATACACGGAAGGGGGGGGGGGTCCAGGTAATGTTTCCAAACGCAGCCTTAAGGAAGTCAACTTGAAGAGTGGGGGTATCTCGTTTCCTAATCAATAACACTAAGGCTGGATACCCATGAGGTGTATTTACCGCGTATCGCGTAACCGCGTAACCAATCAGAAGCTATCCGCTGTTGTGGTTTCGCGTTTTACTGATTATTGATTGGTTACGTGGTTATGCGATACGCGGCAAATACGCTTCATGGGACATCACCCTGAGGGTGCCATTACATGAAGCATGGAAATGAGGAAACGCGGAAACGCGATAGACAAAATTAATTAAACTTTACTAGATTTCCGCATTTCCGCGTGTTCTGTTTCGCTTGTTTTGATCCTACTATTACATGCAGTACAATTTGAGCGGAAAAGCGGAACGGGAAATTAGAAATTATTAATTTTTAAAGGCATTTATTGATTAAAATGCTTGTATTCAATACATAAGCTGAAAAGATAAGCATATTAATAAAAACTGCAATGAATTAAGTGAATACACTTTTTTAAAATGAATACAAAAGTGCAGTATTTGTCACTATATCGTTCCGCTTTTCCGCAGAAATTGTGCTCCATGTAATATTAGGGCTGCGTTCAGAAACATTACCCGAGTGCCCCCGCGTATCGTATTATCTTTGTTGTTCACTCAGTGTTAAACAAGGATAAGATAATACACGGAGACACCCGGGTGATGTTTTTGAACGCAGCCTAGGAGATCAAAACAGGTGGAACAGAATGCGCGGAAACGGGCAAATCTAGTAAAGTTTAGTTAATTTTGTCTTCCGCGTTTCCGCATTTCCACGCTTCATGTAATGGCACTCTGACACAAAGGATGCAATCCACTTGTTGCTACAAATGTTTCAAAGCGTACAATTGATCAATTGAAAGAAAGAAGTTTACTAATTGACCAATCAAAAAATGCTTCGTCCCAAATAGCCCGCTCCCTAATCTAATTTGGTATAGATTTGAAAGTGTCGAACAGCGAGACTAATCAAGGATTACTCAATTTTAAAAAAATCACGTACTAATTTGAAACAATCTGTTATGTGATTTACTTGTCTTAATTACATAATTTCGTTACGTAACTGTAACATAATTTTTCTCAGTAGGGATAAGAATCGATTGTGATTAACTTGTGACATCTTAAGATTGTAGGAGACTTAAGGATAATATTTTCTAAAAGTATCAGTCAAATAATCCTGATGGAATAATTTTACTGAAATTACTATTTCACGTTTTGGAGCACTTTTCAGCGAAATTTCAACATTTCAGAAAAATTACAGCAAAAATTTCAGAGAAATTGCAGAAAAATTTCAGTTAATTTTCAGCGATTTTTCAATATGGGTGCTTCTCAGCAAGGACACAGTCAGACACTGTGTAACACAGTGAATCGTTTCATAATTGTTTAACGTAGGCAAACAACTAGGACTGTTTTCCAGCTAGGACACAAAGACGTTACACTGTGTTCCACTGTGTAAAGTACTTGTTAAAACGCAATTTAGTTTCATAGAGTAACACTAGAATGCATTGCAGTCTTCCATTCTATTCTTATAATTATATTTAGCGTATCAATAATAGATTTATGATTTTTATCAGGGAATGGAAGTAACTCGTTACTTGTAACGAAGTTACGGTTACAAATTACTTTTTTGGTAACTTTACTAATAACTGCGTTACTTTTTTTCTTTGGTAACTGTAACGGTAACAAGTTACATTTTTTTAAGTAACGATAACGAATTTTACAGTTACTTTTATCATTAATTTGCACATGATTGGACACTAAATGCGACACGAGCCACTTACACTGTAAAAAAATTTCATAAATTTACATATATAATAGATGTAAAATAGATTACATGATTAGTCTTGTAAATATAAAAAATCATGCAATTGTATAAAAATTATGTAATTCCACAAAAATTATGTAAATTTGTTTTTATTGTGTAAATATATCTTATTTTATATTGAAAATTATGTAAATAGCAGGATATTTTGAATATTTTCTGTAATTATCCAAATTTTAGTAATATTACGTAATATAACAGAAATTTTTCGCGTATTGTTGTTAAATGTATAATATATAGTGCGAAATGTATTATCATATTATCGTTCCTACAACTACACATACACATTACAATTGTACTTCCACAATCTTTAGTTACAAACCAAGAAATTATTTTTATTTGCGTATTGCAAATTTACAAACGTGTGGACGTTCACAACTATTATAGTGGGTCTCAAAATTATCCAGTATATAATTTTACACAATTTTTTACAGTGCATAGCGCTTGAGACTAGAGAAGCCCCTAGGCCCGTCCGCTATAATTGACGGTCGTCGATTTAAAAAAAAGTAACGGAAAAGTAACGAAAAGTTACTTTCTCAAGTAACGGTAACTGTAACGAGTTACTTTTAAAAATCGGTAACTAGTAACAGTAACTTGTTACTTTTCTTACTCGCTCATGAGTAACTGTAGCTTGTTATTTTTAAAAAGTAACTTTCCATTCCCTGATTTTTATTTAGACTTACGTTTATAATTTTTTCAGAATTGGCGATTTTTGAAGGTTTTATTGCAAAATAAGTACGGCTACCAAATAACTTTTTGAAAAGCTGGTAACACTGACATATTTTACACACTCATACTTAGCTTTTTACTGTGTCGAGCAGTGTAACACTGTCATAATTGGAACACTGTGTCTTTGTGTAAGACAGTGTTACACTGTGTCACTTATGTATGTTGTTGAAAAACATCCAGTGATGTAATAATTCACTGTGTTACATTGTGTCTGACTGTGTCCTTGCTGAAAAGTACTCTATGTTAGCTGAAAAATTCACTTTCAGTAAAATTTCAGCAGATTTTCAGCAATTTTACTGAAATATTCCAAAACGTGAAATAATTTCAGCGAAATTTTTTTACCAGAGTGAGATATAATTAAAAAGCATAGATAATAGGAACAGGGTATAAAGCCGTGATCAAACTAGAGATTGGAATTGGATTGAAATTTAACCAATAAAAAGAAAGAAAACTAATCTCAAGTTTAAATTTTGCTTCTGTTGATTAAATTTCAATTCAATTTCAATGCCGATCTCTAGATATAACTAATAAAACAGCTTAACATTCGATTTATATTATTTATATTATTCCTTCGCAATTCTTTTGCAATTCAACGTTGTTTCCTTATCTAAGTTAATATGGTTTATCATGATACAGGGCAACCTACATAACAGGAATAGTCTGAAAGACAGTTTAAACGGATCTAACAGGAACAGTTTAAAGGAGAGCTTGAACGGTTCGAATCGGAACAGCCTGAAGGACAGCATTAATGGATCCAATCGGAATAGTCTGAAGGACAATTTGAGCAATCGCACCAGTGGTTCAAATAGGAGCAGCCTGGACGTCTCAACGAGTTCTTACAACACATTAATTATACATAACGCTAACGACGATAACTCATGGATTCCATCTGGAAGGTAAGCATGCATTTTTTATTAACAACTACAGAAATTACTTTGCATCTCTTATTTGTGAACAGATTATCGGGCATAGTAAGAGAACATGGAGATGTGGGTTACTTGTACTGCGATGGAAAGGGCCATTCCAACAGTCCTACAATACAGTCCTTGTCCAATTTGCCGCACGAAGATTACGTCCACGATCAATCAGGTGGAGGTTGCCAAGAAATTACGGATATCCCGGATGATTATCTTAATCAATCTCAGGTATACCATAGCGATTAGTATAATAAGCAATAGACAACGTATAGCATTAAATTTTTTTATTTTGCTTTCGCCAATCTTTAAATACATATCTATTTCGTCTTAAGACAGCAGATCTAAAAATTTATTTAAATGATGTCCAGATTTTTTACTTGAAGAATTTTACTACTCTCAAACGACTTTTAAATGAACAATCCCGGTTGATTAGGAAACAAGAAACAGAATGTTATTTACCAATAATATATGGAAGTAAGAGAAAGAAATTTGTATCTGTAACGGATAACACTAGAGAAACAAATGATTTTTTATCTTGAATTTAATATGGATAATTAAATGATAGTAATAATTGGAATACATATATCTACGGTTCTCGAAAAATCAGGACGATTCGTTCTGATCGTACACTTGCCAAGTAAAGATATGATTTTTCCTCTCTAAATTACTAAAATAAAACAGCTTTTTCATCCATTTCTCATGAAAGTGTTTATGTTTCTGAACAACATATACTGAACGTTTGACGGTCATGCTTGTGTCCTCAAGAAGTAATCACGATTGTAAAGGTAGTTGAAAGCATGTAATTGCAAAGAGATATTGTTCACTGCCGTAAATTTTATATTATTTTAAGATGAAACTGACGGAATAGCTCTACCGTTTCGCGCGTTTTTGCATAAAGAAAAAAGAAAACACACTGGAGACTAGTAGGTTTTGAATGTTTCTCTGTATCTGTTTAATTCTGATTTATAGACACGCGTATGCACTTCACAGGTCTTGAAACATCTAGCAAAAGAGGTGAAAGTGCCACCGTATCCTAATAACAGTGGTAGTTTAGAAATGAGATTAGGAGAGATAAGAATAAGAGACGGTGACAGGGGAAAGCAGAACGACAGCGAGTACGAAGGCAGGTCGACACCGTGTTACGTACCCCCGTTGTTCAAAAACAAACACAGGCTCTTCGGACCAACGGAAAAGCTGACTGTATCGCGATCGCAACCAGATCTATCCAGGATCAAGACGGACATCGATAATTACAAACTTCGGACAATATCGCCCCGGTAACGTAATATTTTTCATTTATGCCTCGCACAATCACCGCGATGTTTAGCTAACAGACCTGGATCCTCCACAGACCTCAGACCAAAGGACGGGAGGAATTGGAAAGGGAGACGGGCGAGATATGGCCGTCGTCGGAGATGATTCAGATAGTAATCCAGGAGAACAGCATGTTGA
Organism: Trachymyrmex cornetzi; assembly: GCF_001594075.2. NCBI lineage: Eukaryota > Metazoa > Arthropoda > Insecta > Hymenoptera > Formicidae > Trachymyrmex > Trachymyrmex cornetzi. The sequence continues at coordinate 17,496 of NW_017297220.1, read as the reverse complement.
AACTCGAGCTGGAGCGCTGCTACAACAAAGTTGCCAAGACGCAGAAGCTGGAGCAGGAGATAGCGAAAGTGCATCGTGTTCACGAAGAGCTTGCAGCATCTTGTGAACGACGGGAGAAGCTGGAGCGTGCCGCTCGAATGAAACTGCAAAACGAATGCCGCCGTTTGACTGAGCTGAATCGCGCATATAGAGACCAGATCGACCTGCTATCCGTGCGCACAGATAGCCCGCCGATCGTCGACACATTGCGGAAGGAATTGTCGCAACGCGAGCTACTCATTGGACAACTCCTTTCTCAAAGTACGATTCGTACCGATTACATGCAAAATAGAGAGATATGACCTCCCTAAATTATTACCTTTTCGTGTGTTTTTAGACAAAGAATTGACTAATGCGAAAGAAAGGCAGGAAATTGAACTAACGGCCCAGCGGGCCACTTTGCAGGAACAACGTACGCATATCGACATTCTGGATACCGCCCTAACGAACGCACAAGGCAATGTTGTGCGGCTTGAAGAAGAAGTAAATTGATTTATTAATAATATCGATAAGGTCATATATAAATAATTACATAAAATTTAAATTTTTGCATATGAATAATATATAAAAATAGTTATATATACAAATAATTAACAAATTTACTTCTTTTTGTAAAAATTAGAAAATATTGTTTCACTTTTTTGGTTTCATTAAATTCTAATTTATTTAAAAAAGAAAGAAATTTCATAAATAATTACATTCACAACAATTATACGTTTATGTGGACATTGATTGGAAAATTATTTCTATATGTACAGTGTCGAAAGAAACAAATGTATGTGGAGAGAGTGGGCCAACTTCAGCGGGCCTTGTCTTCGCTTCAAGCGTCTAGCGATAGACGAGAAGAGACCGAGAGACAACTGAGAGGTCAGCTGGAAAAGGAGTTGCGCGAAGGTGGCGGTGGTGGTAACTGCAACGAGCAGACATCGAGCGGTGAAACGATCGCGGATCTGAAACGACGATTACGTGAAAGGGACGAGAAGATCATGTCACTCGAAGGCGACGTTGCAAAGTGGGAACAACGCTACCTCGAGGAAAGCGCGCTGAGACAAGCAGCTATCGATGCTGCCAGTTTACCAAAGTAAGCCGAGTCTTTTTTTTCATTCGTCTTTTCTCAACACGCTCGTCTTTTTTCCTTACACTTTCTGTTTATCTCTGTGATTAGAGACGCAAAGATCGCTGCTCTGGAAAAGACCAGTCAGGACGCAGAAAAATTAATCGCCGAGGCTCGTTCGGAGAAGATGAAACACATGGACGAAGTACATGCCGCGCAAAAGAAATTGGCCGATCTCGAATCTAGGTAAGAAGAATATTTTGAGACTCGCAACGATCACTATCACTAAGAGAAAAATATACTAAATTTTAATAAATATTTGTTTATATATATATATATATATAATATAAAGTTGTATAAACTATTTTATAGTTATTATAACTATAAGTTATTACAACTATAAAATGATTTATTCAACTATATATATGTATATTAATTCTACATATAAACTAGTATATATAAAAATTAAGATTCCTTCAATTCAAAATATAATACAATAACTATACAAATTTAAGGCAATATTAATCTGCGCTGTACTTTGTGCGCTAACAATTGATATCAATCTATAAATATAAAATGTTAAGTCAATACAATAAAATTAATAATACATAGTCATCTCTTAAAACTAAGAACGAGACGTTAATTAATTAGTTCAACTGTAACTGCGAGACTCGAAACCTCTGGTCCTGTCGTTTATTATAATTTCGTCATGTTACATTGAGGAATTTCATAGTCCATGTAGTTGCATTTTAAATGACCTCATCCGTCGACAATTCTCAGACCATCCAGCTTGCAAACTGGTGTTGGATGAGATCCTCTCGCCTGACGATTGTGTGAAGATGTTAGGGGACGGTCACATTATTCTATAGATTCCACCATCTATGATTAGATAGTTTTTACAACGCTGAGGAAGGCTAGAAGTTAGCCGAAACATACGTGTTATTCGTCTCGTTCTTAGTTTTAAGAGATGACTATGTATTATTGATTTTATTGTATTGACTTAATATCTTTTATATTTATATATTTATATTAATTATTAGCGCACAAAGTACAGCGCAGATTCCTATTGCCTTGAATTTGTATAGTTATTGTATTATATCTTTAAAATTGATGTCACTATGTTTTTCTTCAAGTGTGCTTACGAATTATTATGCTACGTAGTCAATGTTTCTTACTCTAACAGAATGAAGGATCTGGAGTCCAAGTTAGCCGAGAGAGACGCTATGATCAAGGTGCTGCAAAAGCACACGTACGACAAAGCGGACAGCAGTAGCAGCAGCGGCGTGGGCAGCTATCCCGCCGCGCATTCGTCTCACTCAAGTACGTCGGCGGATCATCATACCGCACTGACAAGCACACCGGAACTTGGTAAAGAGACCCTTTGGAGAATGAGATTTAAAGGAATGCTGGAGCGACCAAATTATCGACATTACAGTCGTATAAAAATCTCCGAATTGATTGAACGGAATCAAAAATCCTTTTACAGGATTAAAATAGGCGCAAAATCGACTTTAACTTTTTTTCGGTTTTAGTATAAAGTCTACTGTATCACCTCTCGATTTTGCGTCTATTTTAATCTTGTAAAAGGATATTTGATTCCGTTCAGTCAATTTGGAAATTTTTATACGACTGTAATGTCGATAATTTGGCTACTCCAGTATCCACTTAAATTAACTCACCGATAATTCTCTTTCATGAGTTGGGGCAATTTTAATAACATCTTCCTTCTCTGGTTTTTGCACGAAAAGTGAGCAGCGTACTCGGTGGTGGCAGCGGCTACGGCAGCACCGGCTCCTATGGCGTTACTGACAGTTATAAGTATAGAAAGCAAGGCAGCTTTGAGCAGACTAATAAGAGTCTTGATGATCAACTGAAAGAGCTAGATTCTCAGCTGCTTAGCAAGGTAGGCAGAATGAAGCGAAGCGTATCGCGTGCGCTCTTTCCATCGGATGATTAATTCTCAAAAGCTTTCAAGTCTTGAATGGCATCACGTCATCTCGCGTTGTCTCGCGTTTTTATATTATTTGTAATCATTATTACGTGCGCCATCTGATACCATTTACATTTTGCTCACATTAATTTTACTTGTTTTTTTTTCATCAATAGAGATACACGTTAATTTACGGACGATCGATATTTTGAGTTTTTTAGCAACCTTTTTAATAGTCTCCGCTGAATCATGCAAATATTACAGGTCACACATTCGAAGGTATCCTTGCGTTGCTGTGTATGAGGAGCTTTAGAGTATCTTTCATTATCTCCATTATTTTTTCTTTTTTCTTTTTTTTAAATTAAGAAATTGTCTCGAGAGTAGCCAACGTGTACGTCCGTAAAACGAAGAAGAAATCTCAGTCGAATCCAGTTGCTCTCACATGACGAATTTAATACAAAAACGAGAAACGTTACATTCTGGCTATTCTCTGGTTGGAATTACTTGAAACGCATAACGATTTTAATCGCATAACAGTGTGTGATTTAACAGTCTAAAATTTTATTTTTATTTTTATACATTTATTGGAAGAATTATGTGTTATTTTTAATTTTTCCGAATAACTTCATTGCTTTTGTACACGTGTGCGTGCATAAAGCCTTTTTTGTGCCGTTTATTTTATTTTTATTTATTTTGCCGAACATATGTATTAACTGTTTGTCAAAATTGTGTTCCAGTAGCTAGCCAAAATAGATCTCACGTTTTATACAGATTAATCTCTTTCTTTTTTTTTCGAATTGTTCCACTAATCCCTCCTGGCTCTCCCCTACCTTCTCTCCCGTCCGTTCATTATCCCTGAATGTGCATGTGCGAGCGTTTTATACAGCGAGCACTAACCCCTTTTCCAGGTCCCGGCCTCCTATCTGCAACCGGTGCGTTCTTTCTTTCTTGTTTCAGCGGGCACTTTGCTGTTTTCCAGGATTCTCTAATCCAGGCACTGCGTCGCGAAAAGGAAAAATACCCAAGCCACTAC
>NW_017297220.1:11232-13347 GCF_001594075.2 Trachymyrmex cornetzi | reverse complement strand
AAAGCCGACCGAGGATATGATGCTGCTCGAGAAGCAGGGTAGAAGCTCGCAGCGGCAACGGATGGCACCTCCGGAAATAGGCGGCGAGCCACGTCGCGCCGGGAGTTTGCCGCCCAGCTCGTTACCACGACCGCCGAGGGCACTCAAGGCGACCAGCGCCAACTCTCGCTACTGTCGTCTGAGCGATACGGAAACGCGCAAGAAGTCGGACCCCGGACCGGGGATGCTGGACACGTCATCCGTGACGGGCGGCGCGGTCAGTGGCGGCGGCGTGAAGATGATCCGCGACTCCTCCGGCAACTGCAGCATTGAGTACGGTAGATTCGACACCGGTGCCGCCGTCGCCGCGAAGGCGTCGCGCAGCAAGAAGAAGAACTCCATGGAGAGCTTCATGACGAACAGCTCGTTGAAGAAATCATCGGTCAGCTCAGAGATGACGAGCGGCGGGGGTGGTGGCGGCGGTCATGAGTACGAAAGGCTGCAGTCTGACACGATCATGATCAGTAATCGTAAGAAGTCGGTCGGCTGTGCGTTGGAATCGGCGGTGCGGCACAGGGAGATGCAGAGCCGCTCGTTCATACCGCCGCCGTCGTCTCGCACCCGCATAGGCGAGTATGGTCGTCTGAGCGATGGCGAGTCCTCGGTAGCGGCGGTGGCGGCGGTGGCAGCTGCTGTTCTCAAGGGAGGCGGTAACACCTTGAGGAAGCAGACGGGAGCGGGCGACTCGTCCCGCGGACAAAGCACCGGCAGCACCGTGAGCAGCAAGAGCGGCCGCGACTCTGGCGGCACTGCCAGCAGCGAGGCGTCCACGGCCTCCCTGCCGCCGACTAAGGCCAGGTCGATACCGCGTCCCGGCAATTACCGCATTCAATTCTGAGCGGCCTGTATTTATGCGCGACACCTGGACCGAGGATCCAGTCTCGGCCGAAGGACCAATCTCGGTCGGAACTGCCTAAGTAGCACATGTTGATTCATTACGACTTTTATATCCGCCGGCAGTGTTAGACTTTAAAGGCACAATCGATTTTTTATTGTAAATTCTAGATAATTTATTACATATTATATATGTTAACAGATTTCACCCTGTCGATGGTAATCCTCTGTTTAACACAAAATGTAGTTTATTTTCTTACTAATATTTTATTTAAACTTATTTCTCTAGTATTTAATGATTATGTTATTGTACGATCATTTTCTGTGAAATTGTTAATTTTTTAGAACGTTTTAATTATATTGACTCAAACAATATGATCGTGTAGTAAATTTGGACAGACCAGCAGGGTTAAATCTAAAAAAATAAGGAAAATATATAATTCAACTTTTATGACAGTAAAAACTTGTTAGAGCTTTCACACAAGAATGTGAATAGTACATTACGATACAAGTGCGCAAAGTAGATGTTTCCCACACGAGCGAAGTTTGTCGCCCGAGCGAAGCGAGGATGACAAAAAAGCGAGTGTGGGAACACCTACGCAGCGCACGAGTATCGTATACTATTTTTCCTACTATCGTGCGCAAAGTTCGATTTTCGAACTCGCTTCGCTCGGGCGACAAACTTCGCTCGTGTGGGAAACACCTACTTTGCGCACTCGCAGCGCACGAGTATCGTATACTATTTTTCCTACTAAGTGCGCAAAGTTCGATATCAACAACATTCGAAGTGGCGCGTTAAAAAGGTTATTGCGCTACAAAGAGCGAGAACTATAAACGAACGAGCGACGACTCGACGTGGACGCTCGTCTGTTTACAGCGTTCCCGCACGCATAACTACTTTCCCGCACGCTAAACTACAAGTGTGGGAAAGTGATACTTTGCGCACGCAAATGCGTGTGCAAAATCGAACTTTGCGCACGATAGTAGGAAAAATATATTATATTACATATTTCTAAAAATAGGGGAAATATTCTAAGTAAACAGAGTTACTGCTCCACTCTATATATATATATGTATTTATGTATACAGGATGGACCATCTGAAGTGATCCAGTCAAATATCTCGAAAACTAGTAGGGATAGAGAAAAATGTTTCGTATGAAAAGTTTAGGGTTACACGGGGGAAGTATGGTACTGACCTTGAAAAATCCTTGGAAGGTCATTTTGAAGGTCATTCAGGGGT
>NW_017297220.1:9049-10015 GCF_001594075.2 Trachymyrmex cornetzi | reverse complement strand
TCCCCCTAGCGCAACGATTGGAATATTGCATGACAAAATGATATCTCCAACGTTTTTCCTCTCAAAAATTGAACCGTTTACTGTTGTGAGGTAAGTCGTAGCACTAGGGGGTCGATTCTGTATCCTCAATCAAGGTTAAAGTTACAAAAGTGAGCAAATTTACTAGGTATTGACCAATAAAATTATCAGTAAATTCACTCACTTTTGTAATTTTCACCTCGTTTCAAGATACAGAATCGATCCCTAGGAGGAAAGATTGCTGATGAAGACTCAAACTATGAGTAGAAACGTTCAAAGTTAAGGTTTATATTTTTAGTAAATTGCGCTAATTGATAACCAGCGTCGACTCCTATTGCCTGTAATACATATTTTATGGTTTTATTAATTGTTTTAATTAAAGGAGTCTATGAAAACTTACTAGTTTTTTATGAATTTGTAATTTATCACATTAATTTATGTTGCACGCCATTTTTAAATAAAGACAATTTGATGAAATAAAATGACGAGATCGCTTTAAAACACTTGTAAAAATCAATGAAAAATGTCCTGTCATCCCAGAACAGTAAATGGTCGTAAAAGACATGGAAAGTGAACCTATATTCGGGCAGTAACAAATGATCTGACAGATGTTGAAACGAGTAAAACGTACGTTTTTGTATATAAAATTCCAAGATAACTTTAGTTCTCATCGATAATTACGACTTTGAGAAGTACGAGACAAGTCACATTTTCACAAACAAATAATAACGAAATGGCATGCAATATAAATTTCGTCATCAAAACGTCACTTTTCCACACCTACAAATTTAGCCAATTATCGTGGTGCGGTGATTTAACACTACACTGTAAAGGCCATAGCACATAAAAAATTTAAGACGTAAGACTTAAGCAGTAACGAAATCAACATGTTGAATTCGATATTGCTTACGTATGGTCTTACGGTCTCTATTGTGATTGGTCGATTCG
>NW_017297220.1:6181-7745 GCF_001594075.2 Trachymyrmex cornetzi | reverse complement strand
AAAAAGGGCACTGTTATAGGCATGGTGGATAGAGCCTTTTTATTGTCTGTGCCAAAATTTCACAAAAAGAATTTAATGATTGTAATTGAAACGCTACTTATGAATGACTATCCGTTGGATTTCATATTTAACATAATTAATTATAGACTAAAATCTCTTGTACCCAAAAAAACTTTCAAACAAAAAAATAACACAGATACCAATAATGAAGACGAAAAGAAGATTTGGTTCACGATTCCATACCTAAATAAGATATCTGACAGATTCAGGGTTGTAATTAAGAACCTTAATGTGAGTCTTGCATTTTTTAGCCTTAACAAACTTAGTTGTTTTATTAAAGCACAGAAGGATTGCCTGACCACTTTTCTAAAAAAGAATGTAATATATAAAATAAAGTGCAGTGATTGCGACGCATCTTATGTTGGTCAAACGAAGCGCACTTTGATGACAAGAATTAAAGAACATAAGAATGACATTCGGAAGCTCAATGGCAATCTTTCTGTTGTCAGTGAGCACCGCTTGAATTTGAAACACGAATTTGATTGGGAAGGTGTAGATATCATGGATTCGGAGAGGTGGTTATATAGGCGACGCGTGGCTGAAATGTTTTACATTAAGCTACAAAAGAACAGTTTAAATCTTCAATCAGACATGGAATTTCTGCATGACTCATATTTACCCATCCTTGAAAGCTTGCAGTAATTGACTAAGTTAATTTACTTTCTTTTTTGTTTATAAAATAATTTGATTAATCAGTGGGCCACTGTGTTGTTTTCTGTACCGTTAGATAATTTATTAATTTAAATAGTTTGCGCAGACGTATTACGTATTGATAGCTTATTACTACACTGTACACATATTTGACTTTGTGTTCGTTGTTCAACTACGGTCCGCTGACACCTATAGAGGTATAATACACTGACGAAATTGACATCTCGATGTAACGTGTGATATAGATGTAACCTGTGATATCGATTTAATTTAAGTTCTTCATGTTCGAGCAGGTGAGTTTCTTATTCATCTTCGAATTCATATAATTATAAATCTAATAATGGCAATGTTTTAATCATTTAGAAAATTTCTTCTATTCAATTGCCACAAGACCCGTTAATCTTGTAGACAAAAGAACTGAATGCAGGGATGGATTTGCCACTCACTTGCTCAAATTAGAAGATTTCTCTATTATCTTTTTTGTTTCAATGAAGATGGCCCGAATGATGGCTGAAACATATGAAGATTAATGTATAAGTATTATGTATCAAATAATTTATTGCACAATTTATCGGAAACTTGACTCTCATTAGTCTATTTATGTAACTTTTAGAAACTCGCTTTTGTTATATAAAATAAAAAATAATTTTTGATACATTTTCTAGCTTATCCTTACCTGTGGCGTTAGAATGTGTGTACAAGTATTCTAAAATATATAAAAGAATAACGCAATTGTTATGTAATATCCCAATTTTGTACACACTCATTCAATGATATTTATGTTGATATCTAGATTTGTAGTCTAGTAAAATTACGCATAAGAAGTTAAAATTCTAAAATTAAATTTTATTGT
>NW_017297220.1:5190-6000 GCF_001594075.2 Trachymyrmex cornetzi | reverse complement strand
TCATTCTTGCTTGTGCTTATTATTCTAGTTATAAATAGTTATTAATGATTTTGATCTATTATAATATATACCTTATTATAAACAGTTTGACATATGTAGTGTGATGTGAGAAATAAAATGGTCCTCAAAACGAAATCAAAACATGGACATAAATGCATAAAAGCATAATTAAATTTCCATGCATACTGATATTTAATCATATTATACATAAACAGACAAACTCCTAAAGCTTCATAAAAGTAATATACCATTTGTATTGACATTTGTACTTTCAATACTTTGTTTAGTTTGCGTGATATAAGGCATAGTTGTAGGTGGACGTGCCTGTAAATAAATTGTAATAGTTATAATTAATCAAACCGAAAGACATACACGAAATGTACCTAGGAAATTATATTTTTAACGTAGAATTCGATATAAACTGTAGTGTTTTATTATTTGCAGTTCACAACGTATGATTATTTCACCTAATTGAAATTAATTATTCTTATAATGTATATACATATATAAGGTGTCTCATATCAACTGTCGCATCAAATTATTTTTAAATGATATGAAAAAGTGTATTTCAGATAAAAGTGGAACGATTTCAAGGATGACATAATATTTTTAATACTTTTTGAACATATTTTGATACATTGCTTTTTTTTAGAAGAAGATCTAGACATCTAAAAGATGTTATCGTACAATTTAATGATGTATTAGACGCACAGTCCCTGCAAAGAAAATTAAATTTGAAAGTATGTTTAATATTTTCATTTCAAATAAAATATATACATCTGAAAGTTGTGTGAATTCATTTTTGTGAAT
>NW_017297220.1:2336-4908 GCF_001594075.2 Trachymyrmex cornetzi | reverse complement strand
ATCTGTTTTACTCCACTTTGAAAAAAATGAAGTGTAATATATGTTAATATCATCAATTTTATTTGAAAATATATGTCAAGTATTGAAATTTATCAAGTTATTGAAATTGGTAAAAGAAATCGCTAATTTTTTAAAGTTATACCAAAGAAATATTTAGGCACAATGAATAATTCTGTTAAACAAACAAGTATACGTTATCTTTACACCTGATTTATCTCATTATTCTATTCATAAAAGTATTAGGATATTACGATTATCAAAAAATTAGTGCTTTCCGAGATATTTAATAAGTCATGTCAATTATATGTGCCATAGAAATGTGTCTATAATATTTCACAAATTATTGGTTCTTTATATATCTAACTTAATACTTTTACATGCAGAATGATTATAGAGAAACAATATTACCTAAAAAATCAAATATTTCCATTTTAAAAAGCGTGGATAAACATTATATCTTTTTCACTGCATCTCTCATCGTATCTCTATTTAGAAAAGAATAACGTGATCCCAATAGGTCTCGCTCGAAGCAATTGCACATTCATAGAAAACATTTTTTTAATACTTTTTCAAATATGTCGATGTGAAAGTTAGATTGAGACATCCTGTATATATATATATATGTATATATATATGTACACACACATATATATATATATATATACATTCGCGTGAATGTGTGTACACAGTAATTCTATTAACTAATTATTACATTAAAATCCATACAACGTATTGATTGTGATCTTTAGGTTCTATTATCCGCTGATGCACAAAGATGGATCTGTTTTGTCTTCTGTAATCTGCACTGCTTTCGAACAGATCAGAATATAATACAAGTAAACGTTCATTAACTCGATGAAATCTGGAGCTTATGCATCTAAATTAAAAAAAACTTAGTTATATCTTTTATTAACATTATAACATATACATTATGTATAAGCATATTAACGCTAATTGCGTTAATAAATAATCAGAAGTCGGACTAAATTAAAATTTAATTATTTACTTTTTATACTTCAATATAATATTTATACATATACGATCAGTAGAATTTTTAAATGTGTTTTGTCCAAACATATAATTTTTAGATAACGAAAAAGAAAGCCACCTGAATACTACGCGCCATACAGAAAATAACAATTTGGCAATCAGTGATAAGCAGGGAAATGTTACATGAAATTGCTAAGCAATTGTTAAAAACATTAAACAAATGCATTTTAACCAGGTTTTTAGATTTAAGGGTAAAAAAAATCGATTTTTGTTCGCTTTCTTTGAAAACTTAGTCTTAAGAATACACCACAAAAACTCTCTTTTTTTACATTATATGTACCAGAAGGTCTTTAAGTGTTTCACTCTGTAAACATTTTGAAGCACAAAATCAATAAAAATAACTTACAAATTAAATGTACACATATCTATAATACTAACCCAAGGATAACTGCAGAAATCAGAGCACTTAAGACAACGGTGCTGTACGGGTAATACATCAGAAATATATCTAAGATCTCGCCCCAAGATATAGTTACGTCGTAAACAAAAGAATACAAAAACATATTATATGTTACAATATAGCAAACGTATACAATCAATCCGATGATTATTCGAATTATCCAATTACGCAGCTTTTGATATTCCTTTGGCGTTCCGAAAGCTTCCAACGTGTGGTCTACTCTAGCAAGTTCACGTAAACATATTTTTAATTCCTTTAAAAAAATTATATTGATCGATTAGGCGACACGAACAAAATTATAGTAATTTTATATTTGAGTAAAAATTGTTATTGCAAAGTTTATACGGAATGTGATAAAGAGTTACATTGTATTAAATTAAGTATTAAAATTGATCTGTTAAAAGAAACTTTTTTTAAATTTAATTTAGTTTATTGCAAAGCGCTATGGAGAAGATTACACGTTAAAAGAGTAATAAACATAAATAAAAAATATGATACGATAGACTGTAGTAGCTTGCAAATGGTTACACGTCAGCAAAACTGCTGTTACAAAGCCTACCAGCAACAAAAAACCGCAACTAAGCCAACGATGTCTGAGTGATGAAACAATAGTTAAAATCATATACATACGCACGCGCACACACACACACGCAAGCACCTACATTTACCAGTTACATCAGTCTTGTTTAAAATACTGTAAGTGACGCGATAAAACGTGAGGCAGCAGAAGGAAAACAGGACAAAGAGGGAACGGTTTTAATTGATATAGTAAGAGCATTACAACATTTGACGGAGGTGTAGGAGAAGCAGCACGTAACTTAGTGGAACATTGAATGGGAAGGATAAGTAATATTGGTACCTGGTGACAAGAGGGTTAAAAGTAAAATGCTCAGCGTTCAATTGAAGGATGCGTCGCAAATATAAGGGAGTATTAGAGCAAAGGAGATAAAAAACGAGACAGCATAGGTGAAAAAAAAAAATGTTTTAAGTCAGCCAGATCTCTGATAATACGGAGATATGATCGTATTTACTGACACAATAACAGAAGCTGAGGCAAGAATTTGGGATACGCTGTACACGATTCAGGAGTTGTTGATTCAGAGCCAGAACGTAGACGACATC
>NW_017297220.1:1000-1607 GCF_001594075.2 Trachymyrmex cornetzi | reverse complement strand
ACAAAAATTATACGTGTTTAAGTCGGTAATACAGATCTTTAGGATCCCCTTAAGAGTCTGCGCGCTATTTAGCGCGATTAGCGGTAATTGTTATTGTTGAGGATGGTTCAAAACGTTACCTGAAACGTACAAATCTAATTTGTTATTCACAATTAATTTTTGCGCAAGATAGCATCTAGCTCAGAGACTTCTAACACCCAGTTGAATTTCGCTGTTATATTTTATGGTATTAATTAAAGAAGTCTATAATTTTGTATATTTCACTACTTGAATTGTTCATTCGGCAATAGATTTTAGATTTTTATTTAAAGCGGAACAGTCTTTTAAAGCATCGAATGGATGAAAGGATTTGAGAAGAATTACGTCGTCTTCATAAATGAAGAGATCGGGGAACAGAGAAACATTAGACAAATAAGAGACAAAAATATTAAAAGTAAAAGTCCGAGTATGGGACACTGGGGTACTCCAGAGGAAATTTCACGAGGAGAGGAGAAAAGAGGAAAAGGATTATACATATGGGCTTGCTGGGTGCGAAATGTAAGGAACGAGTAGATTAGCGAGAGGACCGAATGGGTTAAACTGCATAGCTTAAGTTTGACTAAAAGTA
>NW_017297220.1:429-931 GCF_001594075.2 Trachymyrmex cornetzi | reverse complement strand
GAATTTAAGACCCCTTTAATGCCATCAATTAAAAATACTACTAAACGAAAGACAAGTAACATTAAAAGATCAAGTATTATTATATACCATAGTAATCGGGAGTAAATTTTAAATTTTTACCTTAAAACGGCAGATGTTGATGGGAATTAATATAATGGTGATCAACGATATGATCTGTAAGATGTATATTATTTTCATTTCTAAACTAACGATGTAATATGGATAGTAAAAAAAGTACGTAAGAAGGCTCCATTTGGCTAAACCATACAGGCAAGTGATATACGTCCTAGATTGTCCAAGAGGATATTCGAAAATCGCCAAATTACAGAATGCGCCAGTGGTCATTAATGGTGCCAGCGCTCTTTCTAGGGTCATAGTTTCCGAGTCGGCTAGCATTTTAACTGAATTAGTTTTTGCTGCTCGAAGTACAAACACGTTTTAATACTTTTTGTAAGATTTTCAGAAATAAATTCCACAGTTTCTCTAGGAACTTTGTGAGAAC
>NW_017297220.1:0-259 GCF_001594075.2 Trachymyrmex cornetzi | reverse complement strand
AAAAATTTATATTTTTATCTAGAACGATATCAAACATTTAATGAAATATTTAATAGTTATGATCGATCATAAATATTACATTATGGATGATTTTATTTTAATTCCATACCGTTTCATATGTTTTAATTTTAATTAAATGAAGTAATGACAATTGTCCACAATTAGACTCCATGTAGTAATTACGGATAAGTTTACCAAATGCTTTATATATCCTTTTTGGATTTAATTTCAATTGAGCATAATATTGACTTTTTTCATG
>NW_017297219.1:0-480 GCF_001594075.2 Trachymyrmex cornetzi | reverse complement strand
TCAGATATAATAAATCAAAGTATAAACGTTTCGGCCCTGAGAGAATGTGGCCATCTTCAGTATAAATAAAAATAATATATACAATTATAAAGATATAAGAATTACAAAATAACGGTTACAACTATAATAAAGTTTTTTAATTGTGTCAAAGTATAAAATAACTCAATTTAATGTTATTGACTATTGAGTATTCAGTCGTGAGATGAAATTATCAATTGATAAGAAAATTCCTCCAATGTACAATATTATTTAGAAGGATAGTAACATCAAGATATAATTGCCAAACTAAAATGTATATCTCAATTAGATATTGTCTTTACATTTTAGAAAACAACATTAAAAAGTGTGAAAACTATAATCTTACCTATATCTTGAAAAATCCGTAAAGTCATTCGATCATGGAAGATATACCCCTATCTCGTTATTCTTACAAAAATTAACGTAAAGTGTTACCTCCAGTTGAACTCAGCGATATATATA
>NW_017297218.1:6273-6685 GCF_001594075.2 Trachymyrmex cornetzi | reverse complement strand
GGCGAGAACCATGCTACATAGTAAGGGCATGTCAAAAGCTTTGTGGGCAGAGGCTGTGAATACAGCTGTGTTCGTACTAAATAGAACAGGTCCAAGTCCACAAACAAAAGGTTCTCCATTTGAATTATGGTATTCAAAAGAAGTCGACACGGATATGTTCATAGTGTTTGGATCAAGAGTAGCAGCCCACATACCTAAGGAGAAAAGGCTAAAACTGGATGCAAAAAGCAAAGAAGGATGGTTCGTCGGATACAGTGAAAATATTAAAGGATATAGAGTATACTTTCCACAAGATAGGAAGATTGAAGTTTTAAAAGATATAATTTTCTTACAAGAAAGAGGCGAAGTAGAGAAAAAAATGAACACCACTGTACTTTTGGAAAATAAAGAAGAAGATGAAGAAGACGAAACA
>NW_017297218.1:0-2229 GCF_001594075.2 Trachymyrmex cornetzi | reverse complement strand
AAAAAAAAAAAAAAAAGTACACTAAGAAAAGCCTTAGGTGTATGCTAATTTTTAAGCGAGAGTTCTGACGAAAAAAAAAAGGTGTGTTTTAAATTATCTGTAAAAATCTGTCTTTGAGAAGGGTGTGTGGAAGTCAATGGCAGATTGGTGCGTTATAATCTTATGTTTTTGTGAACACGCAATCTTCTTATGCCTTTTGGAACACATATATATTGTAAGAGAATCTTTAACCGTTTGTTGTATACTTTTTGCCTAAAATAAAATATTATACATTCTCTTAGAATCAGTGATTTTGTTTCTAAGTGCCCCAAAAGACAACAATTATATTACGAACAAGCCTTAAAGTTTATTGAGAAATTCAATGTACGCATGATTTAAACCAATAGTATCATTTTGTAGATTCAGCCCATTGAGCTATCGATTAATATGCATCATCTCTGATATTAACCTTTTATTATAATAATCTTCTACATCCAATATCTCTACGTTTTGCCAATCAAAGTCATAATCGTTTTGCAACCTATGTTCTGTGATCACTGAATGAGTGGATGTTTTACTATGGATATGCTTTTTGTGTTCAGAAAGTCTGGTTTTTAATTTTCTCCCTGTTTGTCCCACATAGGGAGCATCGCAATCACGACAGTTGATCTTGTAGACTACATTCCTTTTTAATTCATCGTTTAAAGGATCTTTATGAACTTTAATAAACTGGTTCAGCTTGTTCAAACTAAAAAATGAAACCCTATGGCAAATTCAATTAATTGCATTCTTGAATTTATTAGATATCTCTTCCAAATGGAAAACCATTTAACACGTTCTTTAGGTAAATTGTTATTTGTTTTTTTAGATGAACTAGAATTCAATTTATTTATTAATGTTTTAACTCTTTCATTAATATTATCGAATATAAAATTTAATGGATAATCGTTTTCCAAAAACATCCTAACAACAAATTCAAGAATCTTTTTGTGAAACTGTGGATGTGAGATATAAAAAGCTCTATCCACCAAATTGAATATTATGCCCTTCTTTTGCGAGATTGGATGTTGAGACAAAAAATTCAAAAATCTTTCCGAAGACGTTGGTTTTACTAATATTCCAACGGATTTAATTCCAACAAGCTGAATCAGTTTATTAAAGTTCATAAAGATTCTTTAAACGATGAATTAAAAAGAAATGTAGTCTACAAGATCAACTGTCGTGATTGCGATGCTTCCTATGTTGGACAAACAGGCAGAAAATTAAAAACCAGACTTTCTGAACACAAAAAGCATATCCATAGTAAAACATCTACGCATTCAGTGATCACAGAACATATGTTGCAAAACGATTATGACTTTGACTGGCAAAATATAGAGATATTGGATGTAGAAAATTATTATAATAAAAGGTTAATATCAGAGATGATGCATATTAATCGACAAACCAATGGGCTGAATTTACAAAATGATACCATTGGTTTAAATCATGCGTACATTGAAATTCTCAATAAACTTTAAGGTTTGTTCGTAATATAATATATGTCATAAACTTGTTTGTTTTCAAATTGACCGCTATGTTACTTGTTTAGCAATCATTATTTAACCGACTGTCGAAATGACAAGACACATATTGTTCTCGCAGGTATTTCTTTTTAAATTTGACGATAATTTATAACATATTAACGAGTTACAAAATGTTTCATAAGAGAGATTCATTGTTCAGTGTAGAAGCGTCGACTGTGTGAGGTGAGGTGATTATTAATTTTTAAATTATACATACGATAATTTAATCTTTCATATAATTTTAACTTGAGTTCTCATAATCACTCAGCTTTCTAACTTTGTGAGTATGTGACTTACGTCACAAAAGTAAACGGTTCAATTTTTGAGATGAAAAATGTTGGAGATATTATTTTGTCATGCAGTACTCCAATCGTTGCGATAGGGTGAAAGATTGCTGATGAAGACTCAAACCATGAGTGGAAATGTTCAAAGTTAAGGTTTACATTTTTAGTATTAAGAAAAATTGTGCTAATTGATAACCAGCGTCGACTCCTATTGCCTGTATTACATATTTCATGATTTTATTAATTACCCGTGATTTTCTATTTTTAATTTTTTCTTCATCAAATTAAAGATTATTTTTTTACAAATTCAACCATGTGTAATAAAGGTACAATACGACATATCATTTTCGAGAATTAATTATTAACGCTTCCGTATATACGCTATTCATGCTCATATGCGA
>NW_017297217.1:0-3452 GCF_001594075.2 Trachymyrmex cornetzi | reverse complement strand
CGTTTCATCTCAGGTTCATAATGCTTTGTACAAGCTACGATTTCGCGGCGCTTTTCTTCCATCGATAAAAAAAAAACTTATGCTAGTAAACTCATTAGTTATCCCCCACCTAGACTATGCTATTTTAGTCACGGCAGACCTTTCTGGCTATCTCAACGCTAAACTGCAGCGTCTGCAAAATAGTGCCCTGAGATATGTCTATCGTCTGCGACGTGACGACAGACTAACACCATACAGAAAGAAAGCCAACTGGCTTTCTATCTCATGCAGGAGGCAATATTTTCTCGGCAACCTAACGTACAACATTCTGACTAATGCACAACCATCGTATCTTTTTGCACGGTTTACTCCTGTTGATGAGTCTGTGCGGCGGTCATCTCGTTTACGTTCCTCCCCTTTCATGCTCCCAACTCCACGTACCAACATCTTCGTAAATTCATTTTGGATTACAGCCATTCAGTTTTGGAACTCCCTGCCTAATCACCTACATAATCTTACGTCTCTACCATCGTTCCGTGCTAATCTTCATTCGTACCTATTTAAGACAGACTGTGAGTAATACGTTGCTCTGCAATGTTTTTCTATTGTTACTTTCTTTATTTTCATTATTATTATCTCTTATCGCACTTTTTTCTTCTCTTTTCACTATACTTAAATATTGCTTCTTTATTAACTGCCCACCGTACGTGCGGACTTCCAAGATTACCTTTCTTCATGCGTAGACTTATATTGCGATCTTTAGTTTTAGTTCTTAGTTTTTCTTTCGCTTCTCTCGAGCGCAGACAGAGAGAAAATTTTTGTTAACTATATTTTTTATTTTTTTTTTTATCTTTTTTATGTATCTTACCATCCAACTCGGCCCTATTTGTAACGAGTGGATGCAGAAAAGATTTGTCCACGGCCCTTATCGGCCAGGACATTAATAAAATAGTTATCAATCAATCAATCTCTCTCGCCCATCCAGCTCGTTGATGAGGTGGTCGATCTGGGTGTCTCCTTATCGGGCGCGCTTAGTTGGACTGCCCATGTGAGGCAGACCTCCAATAAAGTCAACGGAATCCTTTGGAGTACTTAAGTACAGGAAAAATTGTCTTCCTGTTAGCCTTCGGGTTAGGCTTGTGTCCTCGCTGATCTTCCCCCTCTTTGATTACTGCGCCGCCGTTCTCACGAATATCACTGCGCAGCTCGGACTTAGGCTTAGGCGTTTAATGGATGCTTGCGTGCGCTTCATTTTCGACCTTCGTAGAGATGAACACATCTCCCCGTTTTACGATAGGTTGGGATGACTGAATGCGGATGATAGAAGAGTTTACCTTATGTGCTGTCTTCTTTTTTCGATTCTCCGGTCGGGCTCCCCTTCATACCTAGCCTCAAATTTTCATTTCCACAGTTCAACCCGGACCACTTCGCGGGCTTCCCCTCTTGACCTCGCTGTCCCTTCCTGTAGAACCACCAGATACCAGAAATTCTTTCTCTCCACTGCCTCCTCTCTATGGAATTCACTCCCTCTCTCTATTCGTGAATCGAATTAAATGAGTTCCTTCAAACGGGGGCTCTTCAGTTATTTACGGAGGCGGGCAAGCTCATGCGATCGAGGCATGTCTTGATTCCAATATAATTTTTCTGTTATATGCCAGGGATCTCAACAGCGCTACCTAACCGAGAAATTATCTAGCATATATGTTCCGGTTCTGTTTTTCTGGTTTTCTACATGCTGCGTTATAATGTTAACTGCATCTGCTGTGAAACTCTCATGTAATTGCTTTCCTGCTCTGTTGTACAGGCTATAACATCATTTATCGTCAGTTGTGTTCATCGCGAAAACTTCTTGTTCATACGTATCGGCTCCGTATTATATGCCGAGTTATTATGTCAGTTATATTCAATTTATCTTATCTTATCTTATTCACTTTATTTCATCTTATATTATTCAATTTTATTTTTTGCTAAAATTATACTCTATCTCTCTTCGCCATTGTATTATTGTCAATTCTTGTAACGCTATTTCATAAATGTATTTGATATTGTATCTACTCTATTATACTTTTCTCTCTTCGCTATTGTATTTATGTCAATTCTTGCAACGCTAATTTTAAATGTATCTACTATTGTACCTACTGTATTATACTTTTCACGCATGTACTTAGAGGGTTCGCCCTAGGACAGCTATAAACGCTTTATCTCTCTATCTATCTATCTCTCTCTCTCTCTCTCAACGCGCCCTCTCCCTCACCAACCGTAGCGTGGGTAGCTATGGAGCGAACCAATCGAAACGCGCCATTTACCTCATTACTCCATCCTCGTGTCACCAAGCAGCCAGAGCGCTCGCTTTTTCCAGACAGGCCCTTCTAGTCGTCTAGGGGGGGGGATGGGGGGATTTGTTTTGACGTCTAGGGGGAAGAGGGGATTTGTTTTGACGTCTAGGAGTGGAGTGGTGGGGGTTTGTTTTGGCGCCAGGGATGGAGTGGTGGGGGTTTGTTTTGACGCTCCGTGGCTGCCCATATACTACTGTGGCGAGAAAATGGACGAAAGATGGAGTGAAAGAAAAACCGTGCGGATGGAATGAGCGAAAGAAGTGGCGACAAAACGAACATATGAGCGAGAGAGAGAGAGAGAGAGAGAGATATTGAGCGAACGGGAAAATAGGCGGAGTGAGTGAAATCGTGGGTGAGAAAATGAGCGACTGAACGAATGAAAGGGAAAAGGTGTGAGCGAGCGAGAGATAGAAGTGGCGAGAAAACGGACGAATGAACTCGAGCGACCAAAAGAACGAGCGAGAAAGGCTGCGTTTGGAAATTCATTATTAACTGTTATTTGCGTCTTTCTGTCTTTATTGTTCATTAGACATAAAACAAGGACAGAATGACACAAATGGCACTATATAATGGGGTGGCACCCAGTTGGACACGGCTCAATTGGACACGAGCCACTCACAGCGCTTGAGACTGCAAAGCTCCTAAGCACCGGTCGCTGTGATTGGTGGTGTCCAATCGAGCCGTGGTCAATCGGGATCACCCCATATAATGTCTCCGGAAAGGAAAATTACCGACTGAAGTAATGAATGAGAAAACGGGCGAATGAGCGAATAAGGACGATGAGAATTTGCAGGCGAGAAAGAAAAACTGAGGAGTGGGGAAGTATAGACATATTTCCGATTTTGTCGTCTTTCTCATTCCAAGCGCCACGTGCCGCCAGAAGTTCACGTCGATGTGAACAAACTAGATGAGAGCACTATTTGCGTAGAGTACAAGAAAACAATATATATAATATATTTGTTGCAACAATGAGTACGAAATACAGAGATAAATTTTCAATTAAAAATTCATCTTAGTATTTCGTTTCATCGTTATTATGGATTTCGATAATATTTTATTTTACTTTACGCCATGGTGCTTCATTTATTACATTATGTTTCCTCGCGGCATGTCGCGTTTGGAATGAGGACGACACCG
>NW_017297216.1:12745-13686 GCF_001594075.2 Trachymyrmex cornetzi | reverse complement strand
AATTGTGTTATGATTTCAGTTTCTTGCTGTTAATATTAATGTAGAGGAATAGTAAAATATGTTATATATATAACAAAATGCAAGTTCTTTACTCTTGTATTCTTTGTTTAGTTTGTTGTCTTATATATATATATCCCACCTGTGTTATATATGGGATATATGGCATTTTTAACAGGCGGGATTTATGTCCAAAGCATACAAAGTACGCAGATTGAATTCAGTGCACTAAATACAATGAACGCATTACATGAAATATGTACCTCATATCATAACACTTGTAATATATGTAATGTGTTTAATTATTCAATTTGGCTTTTGGATATTTGGAATAAAAACTAACTTCGTTTCTCTGCGAAAACAAAAGTTCTATTTTACACTATGTACAAGTTTTTCTTTTAACTTACACCAATTACATTAATTTCACAAAATCATACCTGCGAAAACAAAAGAAACAACATTTAAAGCTTTTATTTCCGGTATGTTTTCTATACTTTTTAATTAAACAGTTTTTTTCGCATTTTCACAACATGTGTCTTTTCTCTTCCCTCTCAATCTATCGACTGCCCACTTCCGGGGTTCGCGAGGTAGCGTCTCCTACTTCCCTGTTTAGTAGCGCTATCGGAAACGCGGCAAATTTAAATCTTTAAGAAAAGTATCGACACCAGTATAGTTGTGTCGTGATTTTCTTTACATATATTTGTAAATTTTTATGAGCTATACATCCCCCCCCCCTCCCTCTATGAGTAGCCATATATCCCACCCCTATGGGATATACGGCAAAAAAGGTTTAAAAAAGTTCATTTTTTAATATAAAACATAAATATGTCGGATTTCTAATATTATTTTTCATAATAGTAGACAGTACAAAGTTTTTACTGATATAGTTCGTTTATTTTAAACATAGTAAATAATACTTAATAAATTAAGTTTTTGATAGGTGC
>NW_017297216.1:10951-12691 GCF_001594075.2 Trachymyrmex cornetzi | reverse complement strand
CGAGCCACTTACAGCGCTTGAGCCTACAAAGCTCCTAAGCACCGGTCGCTGTGATTGGTGGTGTCCAATCGAGTCGTGATCAATCGGGATTACCCCGAGTTACCCTATACATATTAATATATGAAAAATTTTTTACCGGGTGTTGAAGCATGCAACGCGAATAAACCTCATATAAATAGATCAATAAACTATTTATCCTCTTTATAAAAAAATAATTACTAATGTGTTCTTTACATTTATTATTTCTTTTTCATTAATTCTTTATAATGTCTCTTTATCACTCTTTTTATTCCTTTTTTCTAGGATTTCCATATTACTTTTAATAGAAATTATAGGTAAGTATTTACTACTGAGTTATTCTCTCTCTTTCTTTCTCTCTCTCTCCCTCTCTCCCTCTCTCAATATAAGTCTTCTGTGCTCCGATATAAGGTTGCTGTGTACTGATAGAGTGTTGTGCCTTTGTAAAGAACGGGTGCTGTGCGCCTGTAAAGATCGGGTGCTGTGCGCCTGCAAAGATCGTGTGCTGTGCGCCTACGAAGATCAGGTGCTGTGCGCCTATAAAGATCGGATGCTGAGCGCCTGTAAAGATCGGGTGCTGTTCGCCTGCGAAGATCGGGTGCTGTGCGTCTGCGAAGATCGGGTGCTGTGCGCTTGTAAAGATCGGGTGCTGTGCGCCTGCAAAGATTGAGTGCTGTGCGCTTGCAAACAACTTACTATACAGTGATATACAAGGTTACTATACGGTAGTACGTACTATACAAGGGTACGTGTGAGAAATTTTTCAAAGAATTTTATTTTTTTCCGCTCATTTGTATTAAAATGTCAATAAAGACAAAAGGTATTACTTTGGAATCTGTTGAAAAAAATATAATTGTCCGAGGTGAATGGCTTACGGACACACATATGGATCATTTTCAACAACTTTTAGCAAGTTCAGATTATAAACCAGTCGAAACGTGGCGAATACAGTTACTAGATACTATACAAGCTGTGTCAAAAGATACAAAACATATATAAATATTGCACAGTGCGTCAAATTCATTAGATGGACATCGGGTATGCAGTTTTTATGATAGAAAAAATATATTTATATATGATTCGTTGAATAAGAGAACATTGCATAATCAACATAAGCAATTCTTAGAAAAATTATTTCCAACATATGATTTTGAAAAGAATCCTGTTAAATTCCCTACTGTGCAACGGCAACCGAACTATAGCGATTACGGTGTTTTTGCTATAGCTTTTGCGACTTTGTTATTATTCAACATTAAACCTGATAAAGTAAAGTATGAACATAAATTAATGAGTTCGCATCTGATAAAAATTCTTGAAACAGATGTAATTGAGCATTTTCCTCAAGATTCACAACATGTTCAAAAAATATTTCCATTAGCAGTAATAAGAGCAAGAGAAGCTGAAGCTAACCGTAAACGTACGGTGCGTCAATATGAGACGAAAGAACAGAAATTGAGTCAATTAAGAAAATGTGATAATTATTTTACCAAAAAAGAATTTAGTAAAATACAAACGCTTCAAAACTTTGACTTTACGAAAGAAATACAGTTATCGTTAAATATTTCGGAGGAAATACAATTAATGCAAAGCATTTCAATGAAAAAACTAGTCAATAATATTCAGCCAAAACAAAATAGTAACAATAAATGTAAAAATTTATATCAAGATTTAGAAAATGATCGTATTATACCGTTAACACAAAGCGCTTCAAAGGAAATTATG
>NW_017297216.1:8361-10776 GCF_001594075.2 Trachymyrmex cornetzi | reverse complement strand
CTGTTGAAAAAAATATAATTGTCCGAGGTGAATGGCTTACGGACACACATATGGATCATTTTCAACGACTTTTAGCAAGTTGTTCAGATTATAAACCAGTCGAAACCTGGCGAATACAGTTACTAGATACTATACAAGCTGTGTTAAAAGATACAAAACATATACAAATATTGTATACGCACAGTGCATCAAATTCGTTAGATGGACACTGGGTATGCAGTTTTTATGATAGAAAAAATATATTTATACAAGATTCGTTGAATAAGAGAACATTGCATAATCAACATAAGCAATTCGTAGAAAAATTATTTCCAACATATGATTTTGAAAAGAATCCTGTTAAATTCCCTACTGTGCAACGACAACCGAACTATAGCGATTGCGGTGTTTTTGCTATAGCTTTTGCGACTTCATTATTATTCAACATTAAACCTGATAAAATAAAGTATGAACATAAATTAATGTGTTCGCATCTGATGAAAATTCTTGAAACAGATGTAATTGAGCATTTTCCTCAAGATTCACAACATGTTCAAAAAGTATTTCCATTAGCAGTAATAAGAGCAAGAGAAGCTGAAGCTAACCGTAAACGTACGGTGCGTCAATATGAGACGAAAGAACAGAAATTGAGTCAATTAAGAAAATGTGATAATAATTTTAGCAAAAAAGAATTTAGTAAAATACAAACGCTTCAAATCTTTGACTTTAGTAAACTTTGACTTTACGAAAGAAATACAGTTATCGTTAAATATTTCGGAGGAAATACAATTAATGCAAAGCATTTCAATGAAAAAACTAGTCAATAATATTCAGCCAAAACAAAATAGTAACAATAAATGTAAAAATTTATATCAAGATTTAGAAAATGATCGTATTATACCGTTAACACAAAGCGCTTCAAAGGAAATTATGGAAAAATTAGTCAATAATACTCAGACTGAAAAAAATAATATACCATTAACTCAAAACGCTTCAAAGGAAATCATGAAAGAATTAGTCAATAATATTCAGACTGAAGAAAATGACAAACTACATCAAGAAAATCTAGATAGAAATCATGCTAAAAAACGTTACCGATACACACAGGATTTAGAAAATAATTGTGCTAAAAAACGTTACCGATACACACAGGATTTAGAAAATAATCGTGGTAAAAAACGTCGTCGATATGCAGAAAATTTAGAAAATAATCGTGATTTAAAACGTCGTCGATATGAAGACGACTTGGAAAATAATCGTGCTAAAAAACGTCGTCGATATGAAGACGACTTAGAAAATAATCGTGCTAAACAACGTTATCGATATGAAGACAACTTAGAAAATAATCGTGCTAAAAAACGAATGCGTTACTTGACAAATTTTCAACACGAACGAGGTAGACAAAAAAAAGTGAGTAGTTGTAAGTGGTTGTACAATAAACGATATTATGAGAAAAGAAAGTCAATATCCAGTCTTGTAAAACAAAATCGTAATACTGCCAAAAATATTATTAAAAAATATGAAAAGTGTTGGTCACGAAATTATATGAAATATTATAATCCTGAGGCAATTAAAAATATTTTTAACAAATTAGATATTAAAAATAACGTTGAAAAACAATTGGAATCCGAAAAAATGGTACGTCGTTGTATGCAAATTCGAGATAAATACGTTCACGATATGTATAAAATATTAGCTTTGGTTAAAAAGAAATCAGAAGTGTGCTTGATTCTTACTACTAAATGCAAAACAATTGATGAAAAATTAATTGCATTTTGTGGTAAATCAAAACATACAGCTTCGTCTGAAAATTATTTTATCGATCGTACATATCGTAATATTTCTTCATCACAAGTATTAGCAATGAACATGAAAGGTCAAGTTACAAACGTATTACCTTTGATAGAAGCACAAGCAAAAAAATCATGGTTATGCGATAATCATTTATGTAAAACTGATGCATTTTTGATTGATTGCTATGAAAAAATCCTTCAAGCGATAAGTATATGTATCTTTAAGAAAATACCAGAATTATTACAAAAAATTCATAAATGTACAATAAAATCAAATTTAAATACGAAGTTGAGTCATACGCATATTTGTTACATTGATACAACTCTTTGCAAAGCGATGTCTCTTCCCATTTACTTATTATCACCTCATTTTCCAAAGGTTAGATATATTAAACTAGCTTTCCCGGTCGGTATTCCGGGCTGGACGGGGCGGGCGGCGGCGCGAAGGGATTAATTGACAGGTTAACCCCGGACCCCTCGGACGTCGGTCACGCGGCGGCAATGGTGGTACACGGGTCTGGAATTGGTCCGGATTTTGATCTACGAAACCGCTTAGGCGGCTTCGCAGCTCGTCCAGTGTACCCTCGGTATCGAGCCCGTGCACCTCCATTTCCGAAATTATCGCGGATTTGCTCAGCGTATA
>NW_017297216.1:6705-6923 GCF_001594075.2 Trachymyrmex cornetzi | reverse complement strand
GGCACCGGCCCCATTGGTCGTAGCACCTCCGAGAGTGGTACCGCGGGCTTCCCGCTTGTGTTTGATGGCCCCGTCAGCGGTACGGGCGATGTTAGCCAGGCCCATTTGTTCCGGCGTTGTTTGTCGGTGGCCTGCATCGTGCACCCTACCACCGGTATGCGCCTGTATGCGGCCAATTGTCTCTCGTCGCGGTCGTTGGCCTCTGTATCGTCGCTGTC
>NW_017297216.1:842-1347 GCF_001594075.2 Trachymyrmex cornetzi | reverse complement strand
TTTGAAATCTAAACATCCGCAATACAGATTGAATCAACAATATTTATTTTATTTGTTAAATAATGCGAATATTCGTCAATTAAGTCGTGGAATTTTTCATAAATTGAATGTAACTAAATTGAAAGATCGTTATACGGCTAAAGAATATTTAGAAGCATTGCGCAAAGAATTATTAGAATCGGATTTGAATACAATTTTTTCCACTCTAAGAAATACGGAACAATATTGGCGTAGACCAAGAAGTGATTTAGAATGTATGATACAAAATTACGGACCTGCGACATTTTTTATAACATTGAGTCCTAGTGAATGGTTGTGGGATGACTTAAGCGAATATATTCGTCAAGTAAATGGATGGTCTAATGATTCCTCTTTATCCACTAGTGTTCTTATTGCTAGAGATCCTGTATCGACATTGAGATTTCTCGATAATAAGTTTCAGGCGATGCTTGATTTTGTTCCAAAGATCACCTGATTGGAGAAGTAATACATTACTTCTGGCGAC
>NW_017297216.1:0-555 GCF_001594075.2 Trachymyrmex cornetzi | reverse complement strand
AGAGATGTTGTAAGTTCAATAGCAGGTAGAAAACAATTGAAACATAAAAGTAGACTTTATGACCTTCCGCGAACAGATGATGAACAGAATATAAATGATTACAATCGTATCATTCTTACTGTTTGAGAAGGAAATATGGATATACAATTTATTGGTGACAATTCAAGGTTGCTAATGTATTATGTTACTAAATATTTGAATAAAGCAGCAAAATGTGAATTATCTGATTCTGTCCTTAGTACAAATAATAAGAACAAATCAGTGGCGAGCTATCTTTGGAATATTGCTTTGCGACTCACTAATAATAGAGAATGTGGAGCTCTTGAAGCAGCTGATACATTGTTAGGTATTCCTCCACATGGAACTGATAGAAACACAACTATTAAATGGTTAGATGTTAATCCGATACGATATAGAAAAATCGAAAACTGTAAAGAAATTGAAGCACTCGAAGGTGATTCTACTGATATATAACTTTCGGTTTTAGATGGGTTTTTCCACGTGCGCAAGATTGAAATAGCGAATTCTTATTAAAAAATTATTTATATTTTACTC
>NW_017297215.1:0-291 GCF_001594075.2 Trachymyrmex cornetzi | reverse complement strand
CAGCTCGAGGAAAGATGAAATAGTGGAGATCACTGATGTGTAAAAGTCGGATACGTTGACTTTTTAGTACTGCATTTTCTTATTTTTATCAACATGAAAAAATACGGTATTAAAAAATTCTGAAAAAATTCTCAGAACTTTATGAGAAAGAAATAAGCGATTTTGATTTGTAACATATTGAAATGAGTGAAAATGTGTGAAATAGTATACTAACACATTTGACTCCTATCCACGTTCCTGGCCAAGAGTGGGTTCCTTATTTTCCAAACTTTCAATTTTACAGCGCTTTTT
>NW_017297214.1:24342-29008 GCF_001594075.2 Trachymyrmex cornetzi | reverse complement strand
CCCCCGCCCCGCACGCCCCTCATTGCCCCTGGGTTAGAATCGGCCTAGCCTTCCTACTCACACACACACATATATATATGTATACATATTGTTTGTGTGCAAATACGGTTTAATGTTCTTTTGTATAATTTGTCAAAAAATTTTTAACGAAACTACGAATAGTGTTATAAACAATATTTATTCAAAAGCAATGCTATTATAAACGACTTATGCCCATTTCCACCAACGTATTTCTAAAGATTAGAAAAAGACGAAGAGTAAGTTGAACTGAGATTGAAGTTAATCTTCATTGGTGGAAATGGGCATTAATGTTTGTTTTACGTTTACGTTTATTTAAAATTCTATTTTTTATTTAAGAGGTATGGCCACCCTAGCGAGCATAAAAACAGCTGTTAAAAATAAGTTTAACAATTTGTCGCCATTTTGAACGCAAAAAATACAAAAAAAAATTTTTAGTGGACTTTAATTTATGCACTAACTAGTGCATTAATTTGATACTAAATTATTTTTCAAACTAAAGAAATTGTTAAAAATAAATTTAACAATTTTTTTTAGTTTAAAAAATAATTTAGTATAAAATCAAATTGATGCACTAGTTAGTGCATAAATTAAAGTCCACTAAAATTTTTTTTTTCTATTTTTTGTATTCAAAATGGCGGCACTACCGATGACAGAATCTAGTACGTTTTTTATGGAAGTGCTCCGGGGCATGACATCTAGCATTCACAAATTTTGATCTAGAGCAAAATAAATGTTTTTTTAATGTACATTAAAATACCTAAAGAAGTACGTAGGTTTTGTAAAAATAGTGATATTTTCAAGAATGACGGGTATTTAATGTTACACTTGCATTTTTTGCTAAAAATTTTGTTCAAAGACTGTTCATAAAATAAAAAGTTTTTTATATATATCGAAAAACCCCTATATACTTCTCTGCGAAATGCGTATAAGAAGTTGCAGTTAAAATTTGAACCCATTCGGACAGAAATTATTGAAATTATTTGTCATGCCGATTTGAAAAATGTTATTTTTAGAAAAACGCGTTTAAAGTTCAAACGGTCAGCTTGCGTTATAAGCAAGCGCTCAGCTTGCGCTCATTTTTTTCGTTATAAATTCAATTGCTATTCATTTTTGTAATGATAAAATATCAAAAAAGCAAAAAAAAATTTTCGATTTTTTGAAAATTTTAGATTAGCCATACCCCCTAACAAAATTAATTTAATTTAAATAATTGTACAGATCGTTAAATAAGTAAGAAGCACTTATATATTTTCAATTTCTTAGAAAATTAAAACAGACATATAAAGTTTATTTCCTTCTTTGATCTCTGCAGCACACATACATTCTATGGACATGAAATGGATCTACATGCTGTAGACAATTCAAAGATACAATGGATATACAGTGGAAAATTAATATCCATTGTATCTTCGAATTGATTCCAGCATAGATCCATTTTATATCAATAAACTATACATATGTACATCCTATGTATGTCATATGGATATTTGTAATGTATTAAGAAACATCCATTGAAATATCTATGTGACATACATAGGATGTGCGGATGTATATTCCATGGACATGAAATGAATCTATACTGGAGTCAATTCGAAGATACAATGGATATACATTGCAAATTAATGTCCACGTATGTAAGGATAGTGAATATCCTTTGGATATCCACGAGAACTTAAATTAATATCCATTGTATCCTCAATGTAGCTTCGAATTGATTCCAGCGTAGATCCATTTTATATCCATAGAATATACATACGTACATCCTATGCATGTCATATGGATATTTCTAATGTATTGAGAAACATCCATTGAAATATCCATGGGACATACATAGGATATGCGGATGTACAATCTATGAACATGAAATGGATCTATGCTGGAATCAATTCGAGATACAGTGGGGATACAATGGATATTAATTTAAGTTCTCGAGGATATCCAATATTCACTATCCTTACATGTATATATAATGAATATCCAATATATATTTGTGTGCTATTTGGGTATATAATTTTTTCACGAAGTAAATGTTTGGTGAGCTGATAGCACATAGATACAGGAATCTGTAATTTATTATTTTTCCCAGCTTTGGACACAAAATACACCAGAAGCAGGTACATTAGCACGGATATTTCAATCGTGGAGAAGGAATTTTTATTCTGTGCAACTAATTCGAAGAACCGCGCAAGGAACATAAACTCTTGCTTTATCGGTAAAAAAGAAGATTCCAGCATCCCCTTAAGACATTCGAATTAAGTCTTATACTTAAGTTATAAGATAACTTAATTAAATTATAAGTTAAAATATTATTATTATTATTATCATAATTAAGACATTGGAATTAAGATTGTTGGCACAAGAGATAAATTGGCATAAAATGGAGGATATAAATAATAATAATATTGATATAATGTTTTTTCTGTAAAATAAGATAAGACATATATGACACATTCGCTTCGTCTCGATTGTGGATTTTTCTATTGTGCAATATTGAGTAATGTTGTTACGTCCAAGCTCCGATAATGTGCATGAATAGGTTTAGAGAAAGAAAAGGATAAGAAAAAAGAAGCATGGAAGGACGTTAGAGCAGACGCTATGTCTCGCATCCGTGGGAAAGGGATGGAGCGAGTCGAACGCACCTTTTATTGCTCTGGAATATGGGTCAACGTCCTGAAGGGACGCTATGACTCCTGTTTCCAACGAGCAGTGCGAACGTCGGTCCAAATTTAGAGTCAAGGAACTTAATCCTTATAACTCGGGACCGGATCATATGCGATCTCTGAAGAGTGGTGGGTGAATGGGAGGTCTTATAATTTTAAAATGAATGAAAGTTGATTTATGTCATTTTAAAAATATTCTAGTTTATTGCTAACTGTAAATTTTACAATAAGCATTTTAAATTATTAATTTAAGTTTACTTAAGGTATATGTAATGATAAAATACTAACTATTCGTTGCGCTTACAAATTCGATATATAAAGTATTAGACAAAATAAAGTACGCATTCAAAACATTTTCACATTTATGTAAATAACTCGCCAGTCCTGGCAGATAGCATAATGATGAATGAGGTGAAAGAAAGGTATTTTAGTCTACTTTGCAATAATGATTACAAAAATTTCAAAAACAATTCGAAATCCTTTAATAGTCAAGTCCATTATATTTATTATCAAATTTATCATGGACAAAATAAAGTACGCAAGTTGAAAAAAACGTGTAATAAAGACAAAGTTTATAATTAATATTTCGTATGGCCACCTTTTACTTGTATGACGGCTTGCAAACGTCGAGGCATACTTTCGACAAAGTTTTGGATGTGTTGCTGATCAATATTTTTCCATGTTTTCATCAATGCTTCCAACAACTTAATTTGATTCGTTACTTCACCTTTATCAAGCTTTAGGTCCAAAATTGACCACAAATTTTCAATCGGATTCAGATCTGGCGATTGCGCTGGCCAATCGAGCAGTTTGATCCCAGAAGTACGAAAAAAAGCGGTAGTTTTACGAGCGGTATGTTTGGGATCATTATCTTGTTGAAAAATGAAGTTGTTCTCCAGACCAACCTTTAGCAGAGACTTTTCTAAATTTTCATTGAGAATATCAATGTATACATCTGCTGTCATTATACCGTCGATTTTGATTAGATTTCCCAAACCAGACCATGCAAAACATTCCCACATTGTTATGCTGCCTCCTCCATGTTTGAGTGTTTTTTGGATATTTTTGTCGATAAGTTTTTCGCTAGGCTTTGACCAGATCCGTGGTCACTGTTTATGACCGCAAAGTTCAAATTTGCTTTCGTCACTCCAAAGGACCTTTTTCCAGAAATCCACTGACTTGTTAACGTATTTTTTTGCAAATTCCAGACGTTTGATTTTATTGGCCTTCCAAATCAAAAGACGACGCACTGCAAAACTTTCTAAGTCCAACTTCTTGAAGTCTCCTCCGCACCATTCGTTCGGAAATATTTAATTGTAGGTTTTCTCGGATAATACGACTAGTGACAGTTGAATTTTTCTTTACTTCCCGTATGATTCTGCGGTCTTCGATTGGATTTGTCTTTCTCTTCCGTCCACGTCCTGTCTTATCCGCTATTGTGCCAAACTCCTGGAATTTTTTCCATATCTTTTGGACTGCGCCTTCACTTACATTGTACTTGCGACCGATTTCTCTATTAGAAAGCCCCTTCTGACAATCCTGAATTATCAGTTTTCGAATTTGCAAACAAATTTACTTGGTTTCCATGTTCACTGGTGAAGAATTCTTACTATACTCTATCAGCAATATTATTAACTGACAAACCTGCTTTATTCATTTGTTTATATATCCTTCATTGTTATGTTTATGTATCTTTCATCATCAACAGCGCCAATTGTTATTATTTTCATAAACAATGTTGTGCGTACTTTATTTTGTCCATGATAAATTTGATAATAAATATAACGGACTTAACTATTAAAGGATTTCGAATTGTTTTTGAAATATTTATAATCATTGCAAAGTAGACTAAAATACCTTTCTTTTACCTCATTCATCATTATGCTATCTGCCAGGACTGGCGAGTTATTTACATAAATGTGAAAATGTTGGGAGTGCGTACTTTATTTTGTCTAGTACTGTATATTGAAATATTAATATATTAT
>NW_017297214.1:20530-22748 GCF_001594075.2 Trachymyrmex cornetzi | reverse complement strand
GTGCGAACGTTGAGGACATGGATGGTGTAAATACGGCCAAGTTATTTGAAGCGATGGAAGTGGAATTTGAGGACATGGTGGACGATACCGAGTGTCGTGCTGATGTGAGTGACAACAATGCAGATCATGCTGAGAAATTTGTGCAATCTTCGAAAATCCGTGCATTGACCAGCCGTACTAAGCACTGTATAATCAGCTGTTATTATACAGAGAGGTGCAATGATGCTCCTATCTACTGTGCAATGTGCATGATTGAGTTGCGGAATATTGTCGATAAAGGAATGTATCTTGTTAGGAATCACAAAGAATGTTCTTTCTTTGCACTAGACTTCAGGTGGTCGTGCCATAAATGTGGAGAAAAAATGTACATTGTATACCCATGCAACGTGTGTCCATTCTGCACACATAAAAAAACTATTGAAAAGTCGTCCAACGATACTGAATGTCTTGTTCGTTTAGACGATGGCAATATAGATCGTATAGTGAAATTTGTGCAGCCTTCGGAAATCGAAGCATTGAACATTTATACAGATCACTGCATAATCAATTGTTATTACAGAACAAGAGGTGGTGACGACGCCGATGTAGCAATATGTACAGATTGCATGGCTTTTCCGCCGAATTACAAGTATTGGAAGAATTCTTTGCGGAGTATCGGCGCTGAAGGAATGTATCTCATCAGGAAGCTCCAAGGCGAGATTTCTATGCGGAATATTGGCGCTGAAGGAATGTATCTCGTCAGAAAGCATCGAGACTGGTCTCACTACACACCAGGTATCGACCAGCTCGATATGCGAAGATACGATGTATACTGTATTTCCACGCAGCGTGTGCCCACTCTGCATACATTAAAAAACTATTCAGTGCTCCGTGTAAGAGTGCAAGTGCTTCGTGTAAGAGTGCAATAACGTGATTTAAAGACATGGAAAACCACGAGCGAGTGGAACGCGAACTGCTGGAGCAGTGCGACCAGGTCGCTACTCTGGCGGGGTGTTTCGCGTGGCTGCAACGATGCGACGAGTGCATCGAGCAGCTGGAAGAACTGTGCCGTACCAAGCGCCCGCGCCTCGCCGTCGGACAGAGACAATCCGCGGTGGCGAGGATCGCGCGACTCGCGGGTGCAAAATCGCAATTAGAGCGACGTTTCATGCACGTGGGTGGCGAGTACGCGGGTAGCGGGTACGCGAGGGGCAACGAGCGGTCTCTCGTATGGCGGGAGATCGAAGCCGCGTTCGAGAGTCGTATAGCGACAGGGGCGGTGATAAACTATAATCATATCGAGCCTCGCCGATTTCTCGAAGACGCTAGTGATATAGTGCTAGAGCGAGTGCGGGACGCTGTGGAAAGACACGGTAGTGTAAAGGTGAACACAGCGTTCAACGGCGAGTTCGCGACAAAAGACAAACGCGACAATAAGAGTATAATTACTAAGAACAGCGAGATTTATCGGTGCACCGATACGCGCGAGTGATACGTGACGCGCGTCATCGAGCCCACATTAGCGTCGCTGGAAGAGTTTCAGGAACGCAACAGTGGGTGGGCATTGTCGCGAATCCTCAATTTGGTAGTGAATGTGAACAAACTGACTCCAATGCACGCGGGATGTTACTTTGAGGTGCCGCGGGAAATTGTGATGAAACGAGCGGTGATCAGTGTGCGTACGACGGACAATGCGTGCTTCGCGTGGGCGGTGGTCGCCGCTCTGTACCCGGCCGAAAAGTATACGGAGCGAGAATCGTCGTACCCGCATTACAGTACTGTGTTAAATCTCGCGGGTATCGAGTTTCCAGTGACTTTGAAAGACGTTCTGAAATTCGAACGATTGAACGCGGTGTCGATCAACGTGTTCGGCATCGAGAACAAGCAGATCCTCTACGACTCACAGGGGACAAGAGGGACAAGCACGTGAACATGCTGTATCTACAAGATCCACGCAACGATGGTGTAGGCCACTTTGCGTGGATAAAGGATCTATCGCGCCTAGTGAGCATGCAACTTACTGGGAAAAAGAACAAGAAATATTTCTGTGACCGGTAAGTATAATAAGAAAAAACAAGAAAAAATATAAAAAGAAAAAAATATAAAAAATAAAAGAATTATTTTCTCTATTTCCAGATGCCTGCATTACTTCGGCTCAAACGAGAAATTACAGACACACGAAGTGGATTGCCAGAAAATCAACAACTGCGTCATCAGCCTTCGGAGCCAGGACGACAGA
>NW_017297214.1:19924-20171 GCF_001594075.2 Trachymyrmex cornetzi | reverse complement strand
CGCGGGTCCGCGATCATTGCCACCTAATAGATACCGCGGTCCAGCACATATGAATTGCAATTTAAATTATAAAAATTCAATGTATATTCCGATTGTATTTCACAACTTGTCGGGCTACGACGCTCATTACATAATCAAAGAAATTGCTATCGCGTACGATGGAAATGTAGATGTATTACCGATTACGAAAGAAAAATACATATCATTCACGAAACATGTAGATAGCACCAAAGACAAAAATGAAAAG
>NW_017297214.1:14711-17743 GCF_001594075.2 Trachymyrmex cornetzi | reverse complement strand
CCTTCCTGCACAGTACTTTCTCCACGTCCGGTGATACATGTCCGGATGAGTAGCGCGATGCAACTCGTGCTTGTAGAACCCTACAGCGAAAGATCAGTCACTCATTGTCAGTCAGTCGATAAATCAGTCCTCTTTAACAAAAAAGAGTTATAGAGATTTAATCAGTCAGTCAGTAAGTCAGTCAGTCATGTAAAATCTGTGATCTCGCTAGGTTTGGAAATGCGGTATGAATATTCTGTTTACAGACTAGCGTTTTGGGCTCAGTGCAATTGCTTACACTTTTTCAAAAGAATACTTTACCGATTAATTCCATACATTTTTCGTTAATCGTTCATCAACAGTTCGATAGCCGTGCAATATCTGTTGAACTCTGTTTCCTAGACACTTAATAATGTCGCGAAGAAGTGAGATATAATATGTTGATAATGTATGTATAGCAGATAAAATGATTATGTTCTTCGTTTTGTTTTTCCACAGCACATATACTGTAGTGTCATCTCTTACGTACATATGTACATACGTAAATACATACGTACACGCATCCATACGTATGAACATACATTTATATACATACATGCATACAAACACATACATACGTATTTACATATGTACGTTCAGATATACAATATATACAAGATATACATATATATAATATATATATATATATGTCGTTTGGTTTGTTCCAGGACCATATCAGATATCTACTAGTTATTTCCAGGACTTTTGGTAACTTTGGGGTCAAGCCAGGAACTTTTTTATGTCGTAAGATGTTTTCCAGGACAGTCCTGGAATTTTACAATTACGTCATTCGATAAATTCCAGGTCTCCCATAAACCGTCCTGGAAGTATACACAATATATAATGTGATAAATTCCAGGACATCTGTTAATCTAACACAGTGTGTCCTAAATAAACTTGCCAAGTGTCAGTTGGCCTAATAATTGAA
Organism: Trachymyrmex cornetzi; assembly: GCF_001594075.2. Taxonomy (NCBI): domain Eukaryota; kingdom Metazoa; phylum Arthropoda; class Insecta; order Hymenoptera; family Formicidae; genus Trachymyrmex; species Trachymyrmex cornetzi. The sequence goes on along the minus strand of NW_017297214.1, from coordinate 16,797 downwards.
ATATTTTATGCCGGAAATGCATAATTTTAACAAAGTATCATATCTCATATTTTTAGGCCATTTCTCATAATCGCAACCGTTACACTTATAGGTTAGGTTAAGTTACATTAAAGATTTATACGAAAAATTATGTGAGTTATACATTCAGAGAAGAATGTATTAAGTTTTAATTATTTGAATAGTACTAATACGACATTTATTTACGGAAAATAAATATTTGCTAAATAAAAAATAATAGTCTAATCAAATTAACGATTTTCGTAAAAAAAAATGTATGTTTACATTTTTAGTAAATATATTTACCATTATTCAAACAAATATTTATTACATTGTAGTACATATTCCTTTTAGTGAACACATGAGCACATTTATATCATGAGGCCTGTTCTTTTTGACTGAACTTTTGCACCAGTTCATCTTTCTTCCTTTTCTCTCCAGGACGAAAAAAGAGGAAGAAAGATGAACTGGTGCAAAAGTTCAGCCAAAAAGAACAGGCCTATTGTGTTGTACTTTGTGTCCCTAAGGGTGCCGTCACATGCGGCGTAACATGCGTAAGCGTAACCTGCGTATTCTAGTAATTTACTAGAACACGTTATTTTGTATTTACTAGAATACGCCATTCTGAGAGCCCGCATTCACATTGAGCGTATTTCGCGGAAGATTATTGAAATGCGGAACTAATGCAACCAATTGCTGATTAGAATTTCTGTTGTACACTCTAACAGAAATGCTAAATGAATTTACGATTGGTTTTCGAACCTACACATCTCGAAAAGTACGCCTCATGGGAAACCGGTACCTTTCCATCGCGTATATATGAGCGGATGATCGAATAAATTATTAAAATCGGAACATTTTGTGAAACCACTCTTAGGCATATTCGACGCGTTTTTGCATGAAAGAAAAGAATCTGGCAAAAAAAAACGTCGTTCTGCCTTGTGATCTGAGGTATTAAGCGTTAAAGTTGATAACTATTGAGGTTAGGAAATTTGTCACAGAGGCAAAACGAGGTCTATAATTGTACTGTTCCACATGGGTTTCGACTTTTCATGCGATGCAAAGGGGCACACGACTTTTATAATTGTACTGTTGCAAAATCGAAACCCTTGTTCATTTTTCAGACAGAATAAGCTAAAATGAGCCAGAAACTAAATTCGACGCATAGTGGTTCTACCATGTTTCGGCGTAACAACAAAATAGCGTAAAAAGCATAAAGTGACTAGACAGAAACTGATGTTCAAGTGAAATGATATGATTGGTCGACGCAAGTTACGCCGCATGTGACGGCACCCTAATTATAGCAAAGTCTGTAGAGTTTGAACAGAGCCTGTTATCAATTTTTAATTGCAAAAAGGCAACAAATTGTACATAGGTAACTCTATGTACAATTTGTATTATCTGACATTGTCAGCAAATTGTTATCAGAAATATGACAAAACCTGCTAGACATGCTATGCCAACAGATTGGTAGCAAAAATCGAACAAATACATAGCCTGTCGTCAGATTGCGAGCAGAACCTTATTGGAGCAGACTCTGCTCGATTTCTTCTACCAATTTGGCATAGGCTGCTTTCCTTTTAGGAGACACAAACCGACACAGTATAACACACTCAAACACAGTTTGCCACGCTTAAATGGAACGCGATATGTGCAGTGTGTGTATCGTGTTTAGGAACTTTTAATACCTAACCTTAAAAGATTTGAATTTTGACCTCAACGGACATACGAGATCAGATTATTGCAAGGAGTGATGTGTATATTTTCGAGTAAAGGTACATATGCATCAATTGGTGGAGGTATTCCAAAAAAAGATTTAACATCTTACAAGTTACAAACTTTTCAAAATTATTTTTAAACTTTACAGGTATTTATAAATATTGTATATCAAAATTTTTATCAAATAAAATATATTTAAAAAATAAAGTTTATTATTATTTATGTTGCTTTTTAAATAAAATATATAAAAATAATAGTATAATATTTGAGGGAAAATTAACAACAATGCAGTGTTTAGCATTCGTCGACTAAGTACCGAGACACTATCGTGTCTCCAGATGCTGAAAACAGAACAAAATGATGGAAATTG
>NW_017297214.1:12781-14287 GCF_001594075.2 Trachymyrmex cornetzi | reverse complement strand
TGTCGACTGAGTTTGAACAAAATTGTAAATGGAAAGCGACGTGTGTCGATTTGTGTCAAGTGTGTCGACTGTGTCTCCTAAAAGGAAAGCAGCCATAACCTGTCAGTAAGCTATGTCGACAAATCTATAACCAAATGCGGACAGATGGTTATAATTTTGTAGTTAAAATCTAATCGAGTTTGCTGCCAATTTGACTCCAAATTGCTAATATTTTACTACCAGAGTGCGTTCTGGTATATATAGTTTAAAGAAAGAATCGTTTATCCATCTATTTGTATATCCATGAATTTAATTGAGTCAAAATTACAGATGCGCATTAATTATAAAGAATCTTGTTCAGACATTTTATCATTTTTTAATAGCCTCGATGGTGATTAATTGATAAAATTAGCTAAGTCTAGAAGTTGAAATAGTCTTGCATAAAATATGACACATAAGATATAAGAAATTCAAATAATAGAGTTCCTTATTTCATGGATAATAAGGAAATAAAGAACTTTGATTGGTTCATTTTTATATGCATTAATGTATAACATATAATTGGTATGAGATTTTTACTTATGTATCCATAAGTAAAGCCTGCGGCACACGATGCTTGTTTTCCTGCTGGATTGCTAGCTGGATTAGAATCTTGCCACTGTATTGCCTGCGATGCTGGCACTGACAGCATCACATCCAATACAGTGGCAAGCTTCTAATCCAGCTAGCAATCCAGTAGGAAAACAAGCATCGTGTGCCGCCGGCTTAAGAACTAATCGCTCGATGAGCAGGTTGCATTCCGAAACACATTTAAAAAAAGTGTTGCAACCTTTTAGTCAGTGAGTGTATAAGAAATTCAACTAATCAGTGTTCTTTATTTTATGGAAAGGAAGGAAACGAAGGACATTGATTGGTATATTATCTTATGCATAATGTTATGTTACGCGTTATGCAAGAGTCTGTGCTCCTCGTCTTATAACGCATAATGCATTAGCGAATCAACTTATCAGAATCTTTCCTTTCCTCCCATTCTACAAAAAAAAAGAATTTCGATTGATAGATTCCCTTACGTACTATGTATTGTACGTTATGTAAAGTCCATTCTACAATGCAATAGTAAAGGCCCGTCTACAATACACGAAGTAAGAAGTAAGAGTAAGAAATTGACCAATCACAGTCGAATGTGAGAAGAATAATCGACTGTGATTGGTCAATTTCTTACTCTTACTTCTTACTCCATGTATTGTAGACGGGCCTTAAGACGGTGAGCACATACTCTTGCATAACGCATAACACACAATACATAAGACAATAAACCAATCAAAGTCCTTTATTTCCTTCCTTTCCGTGAAATAAAAGACTCTGATTGGTTGATTTTCTTATGCCTCATGTTTTATGCGTTATGCAAAAGTCTGTCCTCCCCGCTTTAGACTGTCGTAAGGGGGAGCAAAATATGACATAAAGGCCCGTCTACAATACACGGAGTAAGAAGTAAGAGTAAGAAATTGACCAATCACAGTCGATTAT
>NW_017297214.1:8508-8870 GCF_001594075.2 Trachymyrmex cornetzi | reverse complement strand
AAGGCTTAAAATATCTATTGTAGATCCGGGGTAATGGGCCTTCTTACCCCGGATCTACAATAGGTGTTTTAAGCATTAAGCCATAAGAAATTGACCCATTACCCCGGATCTACAATAGGTGTTTTAAGCCTTAAGCCGTAAGAAATTGACCAATTACAGTCAAATCCGAGAAGAATAAGCGACTGTGATTCGCCCATTTCTTATGGTTTAAGGCTTAAAACCCTATTGTAGATCCGGACTTACAGTCGAATCCGCGAAGAATAAGCGACTGTGATTCGACCATTTTTTATGGCTTAAGGCTTAAAACCCTATTGTAGATCCGGTCTTACAATAAGCTATTAATCATAAATCAGAAGTCAAAA
>NW_017297214.1:2147-8315 GCF_001594075.2 Trachymyrmex cornetzi | reverse complement strand
AAATTGACCAATTACAGTCGAATCCGAGAAGAATAAGCGACTGTGATTCGCCCATTTCTTATGGCTTAAGGCTTAAAACCCTATTATAGATCCGGACTAACTCTGCAAACACAATAGAGTAGTAGGTCTTAAGCCTTAAGAAATTGATCAATCACAGTCGAATGTGAGAAGAATAATCGACTACGATTAATCAATTTCTGAAAGTTTAAAGCTTATTACTCTATTGTGTTTGCGGGGTAATCCCGGATCTACAATAGGTGTTTTAAGCCTTCAGCCGTAAGAAATTGATCAAGTACAGTCGAATCCGAGAAGAATAAGCGACTGTGATTCGCCCATTTCTTATGGCTAGCTTAAAATCCTATTGTAGATCCGAACTTAGTCCTTATTCTCCAGTCGTTTATTCTCCTCGGATTCGACTATAATTGGTCAATTTCTTACGAATTAAGGTCGCAGCACAGACTCCTGCATAACGCATAACGCATAAACAAATCAACTAATTAGAAGCTTTCCTTTCCTCTCATTCCATGGAAAAGAAAAATTTTGATTGGTTGATTTCCTTATGCACTATGCATTATGCGTTATGCAAGAGTCTGTGTTGCGGTTTTTACGGCTTAAGGCTTAAAACACCTATTGTACATCCGGACTTACAGTTGAATGTGAGAAGAATAACTGACTATGATTCGTCAGTTTCTGATGGTTTAAGTTCAGATTTATAATAGGTTTTTAAGCCTTAAGCCATAAGATATGGACAAATTACAGTAGATTATTCCCCTCGGATTCTATTGTAATTGGTCAATTTTTTACGGCTTAAGTCTTAAAACATCTATTGTAGATCCGGACTAAGCCTTAAAAACCTATTATAGGTCCGGGCTAATGGGCTTTCTACAATAAGCCATTATCGAAATTTGAAGCTGGAAACACAATGAAAAGTGCAGGCAATAGGAACAAGAAACAATAAATTTCAACCTATCAGAAATGTTATATACTAGAATGGATGCTTTCTGACAGGTTCGAATTTTTTATTTCCTGTTCCTATTGTCTGCGCCTTTCATTGTTTCCAGCTTAAGTCTTAAGCCGTAAGAAATTAACCAATCATATACAGGGTGTACTAGAGGTATCGCAGGAGCCGGCACATATATATTCCTCATGAAAAAGTAAATCGAAAATGTTGATAGCAAAATCTCAAGCCATCAATAGTTTTCAAACGGTGAGCATTTGAAAATAACCAACCACAGGGCATGAAATTCTGGCTGTCAGGGGCGACGCAACTAAGCAGTCGACCACACGAACACTGACGTATCGCTCAACGGCACGATACCGAACGAGTATTGAAAAGTTTCATGAAATTTCTATATTAACTACTACTGTATTCTTAAATTTTTAAAACATAAAAATTTTAAAATAAAATAAATAATTAATTAAAAAAATATATAAATATAAATATAAATATAAATTATAATTTAAACGCTTGTTATGTTTTAAACAATGACAAAATAAACGGTAATATACAAGCTTAAAATAGATGACTAATTTTATTAATCTAAAGTTATTTCCATGAATTAATTTTATTAATTCTAAAGTTAAATTATGACTCTTTTTGACTACATTGCACCATGCTTTATTCCGGATCTACAATAGGTGTTTTAAGCCTTAAGCCGTAAGTTATTGACCAATTACAGTCGAATCCTAGAAGAATAAGCGACTGTGATTCGCCCATTCCTTATGGCTTAAGGCTTAAAACCCTATTGTAGATTCGAACTTAAGGCCATGGCACACACCTTCCATAATAGTAACCACACTGAAAAAAATGTTATTCATAATATCAATGAATGACATTTACTGACTTTAAATTCATTGATATAATGAACTTTTAATAGATATTATGAATATTTTATTGAGTATTTTTTATTAGCTAATAACTGGATTTATTAATATAACAAATCACTGTTTATTAATATGCTGTACTTGAATATATCATAACTTAATATAACATTTAATTAAATCAATGAAAAAGTTCATTCTTCCAACAAATATGTTCATATACTTAATAAATTCATTTATTAGATGTCTATTATAAAATTTTGTAGAAGTCATAAAATACATTCATTATATTAGCGCATTTTTTTATTAGTTAATAAAGTCTGTACATTAGCTCAATTAACGCATTAATAACAATAAAGTTTAATGCATGATTTAATGATATTATTCATTGAATGAATAAAGTTTTTGGTTATTATAATAAATCCATAGCAGACTATTTTAATGTATATATTCATTGTCACAATGAATTCTTAATAGTTTAATAACTCAAATTGATCATTTTATAAAACCTAAATCATTATAGAAATAAAATTGTTCATTGGACCAATTTTAATGAATTTTTTATTAATACCAATGAATACTTTTATTGTATTTACGTACATTTTTGGTTCAATGCATAAGACGTACAGTAAGAATGAGCCAATCACAGTCGCGAATCTTTTTGAACTCTGAATTCTAATTGGCTGATTCTTACGGTACGTCTTATGGTTACTGTTACCCCGGATCTACAATAGGTGTTTTAAGTTTAAGCCGTAAGAAATTGACCAATTACAGTCGAGAATCCGAGAAGAATAAGCGACTGTGATCCGACCATTTCTTATGGCTTAAGGCTTAAAATCCTCTTGTAGATCCGGGGTAACGCATAATGCATAGTGCATAAGTAAATCAACCAATCGAAATTCTTTTTTTCCATGGAATGGGAGGAAAGGAAAGCTTCTGATTAGTTGGTTTGCTTATGCACTATGCGTTATGCGTTATGCAAAAGCTTGTGTCTGGGCTCTAAGGGCTCTCACACATGAAATGCATAATAGAGCATAAGCATAACATAAGGCTGCTAAACCAATGAGCATCTTATGTAAATCAATATGGCGACATTATGCTAGATGCTCATTGGTCCAGCAGTCTTATGTTATGCTTATGCTCTGTTATGCATTTCATGTGTGATAGGCCTAACTCTTTTCACATTAGAGCACTAGAAATCATAGACTCATAAGATAGACGGAGCATTCATACAAGAGAAGCTGAAGACAACATTGAAGGACAGCTCTACTCCAGACATAGTTGTTTCCCTCTTCCACAGTCAGCGGTGGGGGACCAATTAGCTTGAGCGTAAGGCCTCAACTCTCGAACGTCTATCTTTATTGCTCTCGATCGCTTCCCGGCCTGCCACGGCGACCAATCAATTCACGACTAGAAAAGAAAAGAACTACTCCTCGACTGTTTCTTTCTCTTTCTATCATGTCTTTAGCTTCTCTCGTACAAATGCTTCGTCTATCTTATTAGTCTAAGTTAGAAATATAGGTATTCGCATCCGCCATTTTTATCCCTTTTCTCACTCTTTGTTCTTTCCTCATTCAGCCGCTGAGCTGAGAATGTTACAGGTTATTGATCGCACCACAGACTCTTGCATAACGCATAAGCCCGGGCGGATGCGAATACCTATATTTCTAACTTAGACTAATAAGATAGACGAAGCATTCGTACGAGAGAAGCTAAAGACGTGATAGAAAGAGAAAGAAACAGTCGAGGAGTAGTTCTTTTCTTTTCTAGTCGTGAATTGATCGGTCGCCGGGATAATGCATAACGCATAAAGGAATCAACCAATCTAAATTCTTCTTTTCTATAGAATGAGAGGAAAGGAAAGATTCTGATTAGTTGATTTACTTATGCACTATGTGTTATAGGTTATGCAAAAGTGCTACGGCCCAGACATAGACTCTTGCATAACGCATAATGCATAGTGCATAAGGGAATCAACCAATCGAAATTCTTCTTTTCCATGGAATAGGAGGAAAGGAAAGATTCTGATTAGTTGATTTGTTTATGCACTATGCGTTATGCGTTATGCAAGAGTCTGTGTGTGGGCCTAAAGGCCGCAGCACACACTCTTGCATAACGCATAATGCATAGTGTATAAGCGAATCAACTAATCAGAATCTTTCCTTTCCTCCTATTCCATGGAAAAGAAGAATTTTGATTGTTTGATTCCTTTATGCACTATGCATTATGCTTTATGCAAGAGTGTGTGCTGCGGTCTTTTAGCCCTTGTATTCTTGACAACTTGTAGTAAGATGTACCTTATTGCATACAATTTTTAGAAATATATTAATATATTTGTATATAAGTTAAAAACGTAACACGTAATTAAACATGTAAACCGTATTAAGTAATTCTTTTGTATCGAATAACATTTTGTTAATGATTACGAAGTGCAACTTTCAAATAATGTATTTACTACCTGATAGCAAAATGTTACCAATTTGAGGCAAAATTGGCAACAAACTTAATTTTAGCCACCTGTGTCTGCATTTGACTATAGATTTGTCGACAAAGCTTGTTGATGCCAGCAGATTGGTGACAGAAGTCGAGCAGAATCCCAAGTAGCAAAGTGACGTCATGTGACGTCAAATGACGTTTTAAAAAGATGTTTTGATGGCGTTTTTTAACGTCAATAAGACGTTGTGTTGCTACCTGAGATTTGCTCGAATCAGGTTTGTTCTCAATTTGCTCTTAATCTGCTGTCAAGTTATGCAGGACTTTCTGCTGATGGTTTCTGGTACCAATCTGCTGGCAAAGCAGACTTGTTTTCATGTGTCTGACAGCAATTTGTTGACAATGTCAGATAATACATATTTTGTGAACAATTTGTTGTCTTTCTGCAATCAAAATTTGGTAGGCCTTGTTCAAAATCTGTCTCTTCAGGCTTTGCTATCAGACTACGTACGTTGACTACGTAAATTGACATCTAACATTTATTATGTTCTGAATTTTTAATAAGAGAAGAGGATGTACCGCAGCAGTGGTCAAAAATTCCTAAGCCGCGATCTGATTCACGCTTGCAATGCTTAACATTCATTTCATCATTTTTATTCTAGTCATTTATTAAATATTAAACAAGAATAAATGATAAGGTTAAGTGTTATATATAAGCGTAAATTAGGCCGCGACCTATAATATTATGCGAGTAAGTGGCAATGCGTTACCCGCAGATATTGTAGATATTTCAAAACAAAATATATTTATAAGTCTAGGAAATAACTCATAAATTGAAAAAAAACTTGGAAAAAATCAATATATTGAAAAAACCTAGAAGCAACCAGTATAAATTAAAGAGAACTGAAAACAACCAGTATATTGAAAAGACTTGGAAAGAACCAGTATATTAAAAAGACCTGGAAAAAACCAGTACATTAAAAAGACCTGGAAAAAACCAGTACATTAAAAAGACCTGGAAAAAACCAGTACATTAAAAAGACCTGGAAACAACCAGTATATTAAAAAGACCTGGAAACAACCATAGCATACAGAATGCTATGTAGCTTATGATATATTGTATACATAACATGATAACCTTTTGTAAGCGTTATACATTAGATTTGTAAAGCCATTTCAAGTATAAAAAAAATATGGACCTGGAACAAACCGTACGACATATATATTGTGACGTGACATTCTGTCCGTCACTGTGCGGACTTGTCGACGGCGGACTCGCGCTTCCTACCGGCTCGAAGGGCGAGCGCGTAGGCGAGCGCGCACGTGGCGCGCGTGCAAACGCACCTGCGAACGTGCGTTAAAATTCGCGTCATTTAATTTACTTAGCAGATCTTATTCTTTTATACTAGCATTTCTTTTGCGTAATGACCAAGCGTATCAGGAAGCGTAGGCGCGCCACGGATCACGCTCGGCAGCTGCGGTGAAATGTCATTATATCATCGTGCCGTCTCGCCCGCCACCCTTGGAAGGAAGACAGAAGAAGGACCGGATCGTAAGGACGGCCGCAGAGCAGAGAGAAGGGCACACATCCGGGAGCCCGGATTAGCAGGTTGTACCATCTTATATCATTGCTTGTAACCGCTGTCGAAAATAAGGGGAACCATACTTTCACCATGCACCCCTTGCAGAGCACCGGAGGAGGCCAGAATTCCCGGCCATCCTGGAGGGGCCGGACGGACGCCGTCGGGAGCCTAGGACCCGACGAGTGGGAAGGAAATCCATCCCGATCTCCTCCGCCAGGCCAGGAAGTGCAAGGGCCATGAATAAGGACGCCATCCTTGACAGAAATCTTCAGTGCGCGCTCGCGTGAGCGAGGATTCAAGGCCGCGCGGGCCTGCACGGCACGCGCGAATG
>NW_017297214.1:822-1653 GCF_001594075.2 Trachymyrmex cornetzi | reverse complement strand
GCCGGTTACCGAGTAGAGTAGAGCCGCGTAGAAACGCGCGGAGTAGTCACGTTGTCGAGTTTCGTCGGGTCGCATAACGATTATTGTAATTGCGTGATCGTTTAGTATCGCGTCGCGTAGGCACGCTTGTTATAATCGTGCCGCCCCGCATTGTGCTGTCGCCTCGGAACGCGGATTGTCGCGTTGCCGAGTGAACTTCCGGTTGCGGTGTTACCGAGTAGGTACGTACGAACGTGTACGTACGAACGTGTACGTACGAACGTGTACGTACGAACGTGTACGTATAAACGTATGTATATACGTATGTATGTATGTATGTATGAGATGACACAATATATGTAGGCAGTGTATATAGGCTGTGTATAAACTTCTTTTGTTTTATTCAATCGTAAGCTTCAGTTAGGTGCGTTAAGAAATGGACCGAGTAAAAAAGAAATATATATATATACATATATACATATATATATATATATATATATTATATACGAGGTGTGATCAAAAAGTAAGGTGACTTTTCATTTTTATAAAAAAATATTCATTTATTCATCCAAAATTATGTTATCCCCTTCAAAACAATCCCCCTCTGATACAATGCACTTGTGCCAGTGCTTTTTCCAGTCGTCAAAACACTTCAGAAATGCACTTTTGGGTATTGCCTTGACCTCCTCCAGCGATGCAACCTTAATCTCCTTAATCATCGCAAATCTTCGTCCTTTCATGGGCCTTTTCAATTTTCCATGTTTCGTCACCATTTATAACCCTTTTGAGCAGATCAGGATCATCATTGACGTCGTTCAACAAGTCTTGGGCGATGTTCATGCGACGCCGCTT
>NW_017297214.1:0-355 GCF_001594075.2 Trachymyrmex cornetzi | reverse complement strand
TCTAACCTTTATGCCTCTCACATAAAAACAACACATGCTATATAGTCAAAACTGTGAACATATGATCGTGACGAGTGTACCAACACAACAAAAAAAATTTTGAAATTAGAGTGTACAGAGCGCGCGAAATTCAAAAAGTCACCTTACTTTTTGATCACACCTCGTATATGTATGTATATCTGAACGTATATATGTATATACGTACGTATGTGTTTATGTAGATGTGTTTGTATGCATGTATGTATATAAATGTATGTACATACGTGTGGATGCGTGTACGTATGTATTTACATATGTACATATGTACGTAAGAGATGACACTACAGTATATGTGCTGTGGAAAAACAAAACGAAG
>NW_017297213.1:3675-4931 GCF_001594075.2 Trachymyrmex cornetzi | reverse complement strand
CTTTTAATATTTCTAAAATACTGAATCATAATTTTGATATTCCAAAAATATTTTTTATTTTAACCCTTCCATCACACACCTCCTGTTTCAATCATCCACCATACATGGGGTCTACTGGACCCCAATGGCTAGAGCGGCGATTGCGGCGGCAATTTTGACTATTTTAAATTGGCAAAATTCATGGGTGTTCTTGAATGTATAAATAAAAAGGTAGAATAGTCGAAAAAAATTAAAAAAATTTTTAACATTGTTAAAAAAAATAGGAAATGTGAAAGAAAAAATGGAAAAAATGACCTTTTCTACTTAAAAAATCATAAGTTTTTTATTTGCCTCTGCTTCTCACCTCATAAGCAACAAAATTTTTAAAACATATTTTTAAAAAACATATATTTTTTCAAAAACTATAATACTAAGTAATATGTTTCAAAAGAAATCATTAAATCTTAATTTGGCTGGAAGTTATATTAAAGATCTTCTTAATATTTTAAAAAGCAACAGGGAAAATGCTGAGGCTGAATTCAGTGATATTTGGAAAAAAACGAAAGACTTAAGTAGTACTTTAAATATTAATTTACAAATTCCTAGGCTTGTAGATAATCAGAAAAACAGACCGAATTATTCTGCAAATACACCTGAAGAATATTATCGCATAAGTACATTCATTCCTATGCTTGACGAAGTAATATTAGATATAAAAACGCGATTCGATCAAAATACTACTAATGCATTTAAGTTATACGTATTAATTCCGCAATATTTAGTGGAAATGGAAACGGCTGATTTAAATGCAGCATTGTCAGAGTTATGGTCAAAATACTTTTCAATATTAATCGAATGTAATCCTTTAAATTCAGAAATTTGTTTTAAATCTGAAGTGACTATGTGGAGAGCAAAATGGATTCGAGAAAATGATAATCAGTTGAAATCTTTACAAGATGTTTATGCTAAGTGTAATGAAGAAATTTATCCTAGTTGCAAAACACTACTTAAAATATTGCTCTGTCTCCCGATAAGTGTCGCTTCTAGTGAACGAAGCTTTTCAGCCCTTCGGCGTTTAAAAACCTGGTTACGAAATCGTATGAGTGAAGAGAGACTTTTGGGGCTTGCATTATTACACGTTAATAGAGATATTGAAATTAGTAAAGAAGCAGTGTTAAACAGATTTGCTACAAATAACAAACGTAAATTAGATATTTTACTATAAAATGTTATATGTATATTTTATGACCTATATATTTTATTGTGTATATATATAT
>NW_017297213.1:2228-2543 GCF_001594075.2 Trachymyrmex cornetzi | reverse complement strand
CGTGTGGAGAGAATCGAGGGCCGAGTCGCGCTCGTTCCTTTCGTCACGGGAGAGTCACTGCCGGTTACCGAGTAGAGTAGAGCCGCGTAGAAACGCGCGAAATAGTCGCGCTGTCGAGTTTCGTCGGGTCGCGTAACGACGATTATTATACTTGCGTTATCGTTTGGTGTCGCGTCGCGGAGACGCGCTTGCTAGAATTGTGCTGTCCCCTCGGAACGCGGATTGCCGCGTTGCCTGCGTGAACTTCCGGTTGCGGTGTTACCGAGTAGAGTCCGTTTCCGGAATTCACGCTGTCGAGTAGAGTCGAGTCGCATC
>NW_017297213.1:576-1434 GCF_001594075.2 Trachymyrmex cornetzi | reverse complement strand
AGTATATGTAAGTAGGTATAGTATATGTAAGTAGGTATAGTATATGTAACCAGGAAGTTTGGTATAGGATGCGTGGATTGCTGGTTACAAGGTGTTTGAATACAGTATCGCGTTTTATACGACGTTTTCATGCATTTAATTACAATATCACGCTTCATACAGCGCTTTCATACATTTAAACAGAATATCACGCTTTATACGGCGCAATACATTGGCTACCTGTTTCTTATATTTCAGGCATACTAAGTGGAGATGCGGGTAATTATACAAAGCCCAAAACTATCATTACAATGAAAAGGTCAGGCCATGTTCAAAAATGTAAGCAGATCATAAAAAATGTAGACCTTTAAAAATTGAAGGGATTATTTAACAATATCTATTACCATGAAAAGTAACTTATATATTATTCAAGGTTCCAGTTCAAAGTGAACATACATAGAGTGTATTCTAAAAAATGTAAACCTTTAAAAATTTAAATGATCATCTGCTTATATATTACCAACAAAATATCACCATTTGATTAGCAGATTTGATGTTGTAATCCAAAGACATAGAACGAATTCGTCTCAACATTGGATCAACTAATTAAAATTAATATTCATTAAAGAGTATCGAATTAAAAAACGCATGTTGATAACAGCTCGACTGAAAGATGACTCCAATGATTGCCTGATGATATATTATTGTACCCTGACAAGTATTTAAATAAATATGTAACTTTAAAAATTGAAGCGATTATTTAACAATATCTATTACCATGAAAAGTAACTGATATATTATTCAAGGTTCCAGTTCAAAGTGAACATACATAGAGCGTATTCTAAAAAATGTAAACCTTTAAAAATTTTAATGATCGTC
>NW_017297213.1:0-331 GCF_001594075.2 Trachymyrmex cornetzi | reverse complement strand
ACAAGTGATATATTACCATGTACATAAAGCGTATTACCTTTACATACATAAAGCGGTGATATATTACCATGGCAAGTAACTGATATATTAATAATAAAGGCGCCAGTTCAAAGTGAACGTACGTCATGTGTATCAAAAATTTCAAAATGATTATAAAATATATTACCATCTTCAAAAATTGAAATGATTATCCGGTGATATATTACCATGACAAGTAACTGATATATTAATGATATATTATTCAAAGCCTCAGTTCAAAGTGAACATAGATATGTTATTTAAGATACCAGTTCAAAGTTAACACTTCCAAAAATTCAAATGATTATCTGAT
>NW_017297212.1:0-215 GCF_001594075.2 Trachymyrmex cornetzi | reverse complement strand
GATAACTTCTATCTCTCTTTTTGATAGACATAGCAAAAAATGGAGTAGCTACATATATACATACACATATATACATATGTATGCAACACGTGTCCATATATTGACAATAATACATGTTACATTTTAACCTAAAATGACCTTAGCCCACAGACTTCTATATACAGGGTGTTTGGCGACTACCGCATTTTTTGTCATACGTGGGTAGAACAGCCTAT
>NW_017297211.1:0-668 GCF_001594075.2 Trachymyrmex cornetzi | reverse complement strand
TGTCTAGAGACTGCATAGTAATTACGATGTTACACCAACATCTTATATACTAGACAGCGGCTAGACAGATTTCTTGATATAAAAAATCTGTCTAGAGACTGGCTAGTAATTACAACATTACACCTACATCCTATTTACTGGCCAGCCTCTAGACGGATTTCTTGATATAAAAAAATCTGTCTAGAAACTGGCTAGTAATTACGACGTTACACCTACATCCTATTTACTAGACAGCCGCTAGACAGATTTCTCGACATGAAAAAATCTGTCTAGGGGCTGTCTAGTAATTACGATGTTACACCTACATCCTATTTACTAGACAGCCGCTAGACAGATTTCTCGACATGAAAAAATCTGTCTAGGGGCTGTCTAGTAATTACGATGTTACACCTACATCCTATTTACTAGACAGCCGCTAGACAGATTTCTCGACATGAAAAAATCTGTCTAGGGGCTGTCTAGTAATTACGATGTTACACCTACATCTTATTTACTAGACAGCCGTTAGACAGATTTATTGATATTATGAAATATTAGCTAATGACTATCCAGTGACGAGTTAGAAATCTTATCTAGTTAATGCTGTCAGTGTCCAGATGGTAAACCAGATTGGCTAGGTCCATTTCTGCTCGGATACCATTTTGCAATTTTCATGATAATTAACGAGA
>NW_017297210.1:10103-10433 GCF_001594075.2 Trachymyrmex cornetzi | reverse complement strand
TAAAAATGATAACTGATATGATTTATTTTAAATAAAAAATAGGTTTCAGAAAATTGTTCAATTTTATTTAAAATATCGTAATCGATATTTTAAAAGAGTGGTACGACTTATTCGAAATAAAAAATATAAAATAAGTTCAAAAAACTTATTTAAAATAAGAAATAGGTCAGAAGAAGTTGTTTAAAATAATACTAAATAACTTTCTCCTTTATTTAAAATATATATTTTAAATAAATTTATTGAAATACGACCGAGTCCTGGCTATTTATGCATGTTGTTTATGTTTAGAGTTGGTGAAAAAGTGAAAAACTTCTGAAAATTTATTGAGTA
>NW_017297210.1:7280-8072 GCF_001594075.2 Trachymyrmex cornetzi | reverse complement strand
CGTTCAATCGCGACGGTTTCGGTGGCTTGGCTTATAGCTGTACGCGATTGCAGTCGGCACATATTATGTCTATTCGCTATATTCCGTGCTCGCGATCGCTTGGTAAAAGGACGGGGCGTTATACTGTAGGCGCACGTTACACTATTAATATTAATAATAAAAATATTTTCAATTATTAATTTAAAATTATTCTAAAAAGAAAGTTTTAATTCATTATTTAAGTTGAGGAAGATTCATCGGTTCCGTTCGTATAGTATAGTTAATAGTAGGAACGCTCCTGAGATGAAGCGGTACGCGCGTTGTTTATAAACATCCGACGATTCGTTGTTAATGCGCGGCAAGAGGGGAACGGTGGGCGTCACCAACGAAATCGAACCGAAATGTGCAATTAAGGGGATCCTAAAGTCCTGTATTACCTACTAAAATACATACAATTTTTGTATTGCGAATACTCTTTTTCTCTTTCACGAATTCGAAAATCCTTTTCCAGGATTAAAGTATACGCATTAATACGTAACTGTGAATTGGAGTCTACGCTGAGAATGATCAAAAATTTCGAAATCGATATATTTTTTACCATTTCTTAGTGTAACATGGCGTCTCAGCTGTCAAGTCGTGACAACATTTGCTTGATATGAAAGTTTTGCAACCTGTACGTACGAAATAATGATTCACAGTCACGTAATTTGCACAAATATACAACGTCGAGTTTTCAGAATTAAATTTAGACGCTTTATCGCGATAAATTCGCAATACGAAAATTGACACGTACGTGTGACTGCGTGTATCATA
>NW_017297210.1:4401-5462 GCF_001594075.2 Trachymyrmex cornetzi | reverse complement strand
TTCACCGCATCTGATGTACGGTATTGCAAAAATTCTCTAATATAAAATTTTGTATTATATTAATTATTATATTTTATTTATTATGTATTATTTTGTTTTTTATTTTATTATTACATATTTATTACATAAATTTATATATGTTATATTTGACCAATTTATTTTTTAAAAAGGTTTATACATATATGTGCTATATGCAGAAGGCACATATCCTGTTGGTGCCGGGACATATCCTGTCGGTGCCGGCGGCACATATGCTGTCGGTGCTGGGATGTATCCTGCCGATACCGACACGTATCCCGCCGGTGCCGACACGTATCCCGCCGGTGCGGGTATGTACCCTACTGGTGCGGACGGTACTGCTGGTACGTATACCAGGCATGTACCCAGGTGCCGGCATATAATTATGCATTGCGTATGCCGGTGGTACGTACGTTGGTGGTACGTACATATCGCCGGCATATTTTCGTTTGCTTTGGCGCTGCTCCTTGCGCCTCTCCTTCTATAGAAGGCGATGCACCGCCTGATTGATTCGCTAAAAGAAAATTTCGATATTACATAATGGTATATAATTATTTTATTAATAATGTATACACGTGGTCAATAATACCTTTTCGCTTGAAATTAGCTGTATTTCAAGCCAACGTCCCATGAGCGTAAATTTAATAGCGGAATAGAACAACGAGACAAATCACAATCGCAGAAAAGGAAGCACAGTAATGACTGCAGAGTTGTCATTGCTCGCACTAATCCGTTCTGCTGCAAATTTCTGCTCATGGAAGCCAGCCTTAAGCAAACGCATCGCATACGTATCATTAGTGTTAAAATAACTGTTTAAATATATGTATTTCAGATATACACATATATAAATAATAATATAACAAATGCAAATTTTAACAAATTGGATTCATACAAACGAATATCTAGATGCGATGCGGTTACCTGAAACGTGGCTAACTTTAAGCAGGAAGATATTATTGACTACATGCGTATGTATATATGAGCCCCTTAATTGATAAGTGGCATAAGTCCAAAATTAGGAAAAATGAGTTTGTTATAGAAGT
>NW_017297210.1:2782-3272 GCF_001594075.2 Trachymyrmex cornetzi | reverse complement strand
GCTGTTACTGTAACTTTCGAGTCTTAGAACTCGAAAAATATTTAATGAAAAAATATTTTATTGTAATGTTTCACTCGTAGCCTTTCTTTTCTGGCAATTTTGATTTGCTAAATTATTGATATTGATAAGAGATAGAGAGAGAGGGGGGAGCGAAAGAGCGAGAACGAGAGCGCGAGAGTGAGAGCGCGAGAGCGAGAGCGCGAGAGCAAGAGCGACAGCGAGAGCGAGAGAGCGAGAGCGAGAGAGCGAGAGCGAGAGAGCGAGAGCGAGAGAGCGAGAGCGAGAGCGAGAGAGAGACAGAGAGAGGGGGGGGATACATGTCAATAATTTAGTAAATTAAATTAGTTTCTTCAGAGCTAAAGCACGACTTCGCCTAACGTCATCATTCTCATTATCTCATCGCTCCGCGCTCGATTCAAGTGCAGCTTGACACAGAACAATGCGCGGGACGATGAGATAAGAGGAAACCGAGTCGAAAATCGGCTGAAAT
>NW_017297210.1:0-2095 GCF_001594075.2 Trachymyrmex cornetzi | reverse complement strand
AAATATAAATATATTTCAAAAATTATGTTATTAATCAATTATGGCTGCGGTCCGTTTTTTACTGCGAGGATTGAAAATCTGTAGTTGATGTTACGTATATTACAGATTTTCCACTCGCAATGAACAACGGAATGCAGCTTACAATTTTCTTCCAACGGATATATTATTAAAATTTACATACCGTCTTCATTACAGTGTATAAATTCTAATTGCATATTCGTCGATTATAAAAGTTCAATATTTATATTACAGTCGTTAAGAGTTACAGAATAGGCTTCTAAAATTGTTATAACAAATTAGTCAAATGTACGTTACTTACATTTTCGTGTGGATTTGTTCTCCATCTCGCCAACTGTAGTGCCACTTATACCACGTCTCACGAACGAATGGTCTCACGATGTCTGGACCTTGCTCCGTACTGAGCTGAGAGTAGAAACTGTTTTGTTGCACTTCAATTGTTTAAACAAAATGAAAATCGCTGTTTTCGACTGCGCGGCGCGTCGCGGCGGTCCGCAACGCGACGGTTCGCTCCTTACCCTCCACACAATGAAATCTGTCTACATGCATAGGACAGCATGATAGTAATGTATATACGTGTGCGCTCAGTATCTGGCTATATTCTTGATCTGAGTGTAAGACGGCTCGAAATGCCGTTTTCTCACGCACTGTCAATGACATATATGTTTATGTGTGGCGATTATATATACATACAAGGTGTCCTGCAACTACCGCATTATCTTCTAGAACGTGTATCTGAGATAATTTGAAGTCGAAAATCCTACAAAAATGTCGACGGGCTATAATACTTTTTAAATTAATAAAGTAAAATTAATAAATAAAATTATATTGGTGTCATCCTCTCTCTCTCTCTCTCTCGTCATAATTATATTAAATATAATAAAGGGCATGTAAGAGTCTAAATTACTAATTTTATGTTGAGAAACATAGAGTATATTATTATAATAAAAATCATTATATTCTAATCGATTAAAATTATTACATATTTCTCCCTTTCGATAGGCTCTCTCTCTTTACATGTAATAATTTTAATCGATTAGAATATAATGATTTTTATTATGTAATATATTTTATGTTTCTCAACATAAAATTTGTAATTTAGTCTCTTCTTATGCCCTTTGTTATATTTATAGTTTATTGAAGTAAAGAGTCTTTTGTTCTTATCAATTATATTTATCCTAACGTCGCTAGCATAATATCATCATAAAAAATTAATTGTAACATTTCCTAATAATTCAAGAACAATTGAATTATTAGGAAATGTTACAATTAATTTTTTATAATGATATTATGTTAGCGACATTAGGGTAAGTTATAATTATTTTTATTATATATTTTTTAAGATTTTACCAATGTGACTGGTTTCTTATGATAAAGTTGTTTTGCATTCAAAATGACCCGATCGGAGTCTAAACATTTGTAATATTATTATTGTAATTAAATTTGTTCGTTGTAATACTGGTTCTATGTCCTGTTAATATTTATATTGTTTTATACATATTGAGCCTTTTATTATTACTTTATTTTATTAATAATGTTACTTATTTAAAAAAAAGTGGAAAAAACAGGGATCGATGATCGTGGGGGACCTTCGACACTCTAATCCCGTACCTTACGCCCGAGACCACGCAGAGTTCTTGCGGATCATCTCTGCGAACACGGTATATAAAACACATAGAAAATCGTGAATGAAATGATTAATGAAATTATAAGGATGATGTCAATATAATTTTATAGTCTGCAATTTAAACAGCATTTATATGTTGTGCAATATAGAAATAATTTTTTATTTGTCAAACAAGGGGAGGACGCGAGGTGTTACTCACCGATTTTGAAAAGGCTTATATATGTTAAAGTATTCTAGTAATAGAGTACTTTGGCAAAGGGATACGACCCAACTCTCAGCCGTTTTCGAGAAAAATCGGATTAACGTTTACACCGTTCTGTATATATCGGTCGCGTTAGACTCATTGCCGAGAAGGCGGCGTAGCTTACTCGCTCAGTCGTGGACTACCGATTCACGTTTTGGCTACCGTCGTGTTCGGACGTGTTTAGAGTGACACAACGAGCGGAGTCA
>NW_017297209.1:169275-169824 GCF_001594075.2 Trachymyrmex cornetzi | reverse complement strand
ACCTTCGGGTATTGGTCGTATCGCGAAACTAGCCTTTCTCCCGAGCATGCCGAAATTTCTAAAGCATCGCGAGTTTTCCGTCCGTAAATCTAGGAAATTAAAATTATCGCCAACCTTGTGTTGTCGCTGATGCTGCTGTTGTTGATGTTGCCGGTGTTGATGAGGCTGCTGCTGGTGATGCTGCTCCACGTTGTTTACAGGGTTTTCCTCCCTATCGTTTGCCGAAACAACGTTGGCACTGCCGCTACCACCATCACCACCACCACCACCACCACCACCAGTTTGTACTGAAAGATTAAAAAATTTTGTTATATATATTTCGATATAAATAGAATAAATTATATTAGAATATTAGGACTGATTGCGATGCTTGAAATTCCAAAATTTTATAACTACAGCGACATTAGAAAATTTTATTTATTTTTAAATATGTAACCGAATGATGAAGAGGAAAAAAGTGAAGATATTGAGTGTGTGAAAATTGAAAACATCGCGAACAGACCTTTTATCACACACCCGATATAGCGACTATATTTAGCATACTAAGGT
>NW_017297209.1:161276-165762 GCF_001594075.2 Trachymyrmex cornetzi | reverse complement strand
CTGTGAGAACACAAATAAACAATTTGACATTTCTAGAAACATACTTTAATATATTGTTTTTAGAATTAACCGAACTAAAATTCAATGAAATTGTTAACATAGTTTTAACCAACCGCGGATTATGATTTTATATATCATACTTTTTATGTAATAAGTCATTCATTAATGTAGTATCACATTATCAATAAACAAATTCTTTGTATCTTAAATTCTTGACTATTTCAATCCCGTATCCTCGTGCTCCCAACATTTCAGGTTTAAATAAGATAAATTTTATCCTATTAAAAAGCATCTCCGTCGTAGAATACAGAAAAAATTTATTCTAAAGTAAGTAAATCAACACAGCAGATAAGAAGAAGATGACGCATACTGACACAAACTTATTCATTCCTGTTTTACCTCCCCTTTCTCCCTATTGAAAGCAAGAGTCTCCCGAAAATTCTCGTAAAAGTCCTCGTCATAAATAATAAGAAAAACGCTTTCACACTAAGACGTCAACACGTTGGAGACAACGAACCGCTGCAGCAAAAAAATGACCTGCAGGACAAAAGCTGTGTGCTATTCATGTTCGCTGACCGTACCTTCCCCCTTTCCCCCGTAACGCACAAAATTCTCGGCCCCATTTTTCCTCGGTCTTTGCCATCCGTCATTTTACAGCGGTATTCTTCTCTACCGACATCCCCGCCCTCTCCAATCGTCGCACGGGCAGCTATGGACCGAGCCAATCAGCGTGTGGGCAGCTATGGGCCGAGCCAATCAAAACGCGACATTTAATTACCTCGTTAGCCCACCCTCACGTCACCGACCAATCAGAGCGCACCATTTTCCCTGACAGTCCCGTCTAGGCCACGCCCACCTGGCGCCGGAGATCGAGTGGAGGGGGTTTGTTTTGACGGCCCATAGCTGCCCACTTACTACTGACGTGTTCCATCGGTAACGCAAGTTTGTGATGTTTTGTATAATATTTTGAAGGAGAATTAAATAACCACTACTTTAGTTGGAAGAGGAAATGTCTTTGAATGAATTGTGATATAATGATTTCATTTAAGAGGAATTTAAACCACTTGGATTGGAATAGGAAGATTCTTCAATAAGTATACGTATACTTAGGTTTCATTGTATAAAAATTAAAGATAGTACCATTTGGATTAAGTAAAAAATTAAATTTGTTCATTTTATACGGTTAATTCTTTAATTATACATAATAATAATTAGATAATTTGCGTGAGGAATGAAATATAATATTATTTGCGTTTATTACATATAATATGCAAAAGCTCCTGGCAGATTTGAGAAATTGTTCGTTGCAGATAAACAGACATGTAAACCATACGTGAGAAAAAAAAATTTGACACAGTTCCAAATTTTATTCCAAACATCTTTTCGTAAATTTCATTTGAGAAAAATCTTCTTGACGTTTCTGGATGGATTCATTATTAATGAAAAATTTTTCTATTTAAATTAAATTTTTTCATTTTAAACTGTAAATTCTTTAATTTTTTGTGGTAACACTTAAATAAATTGAGCAAGGTAACGCAATTTTGTGATAATATTTTGTATAATGTTTTGAAGGAAAATTAAATAACCACTATTTTAGTTGGAAGAGGAAATGTCTTTGAATGAAATGTGATATAATAATTTCATTTAAGAGGAATTTAAACCATTTGGATTGGAATAGGAAGATTCTTCAATAAATATACGTATACTTAGGTTTCGTTGCATAAAAATTAAAGATAGTACCATTTGGATTAAGTAAATAATAAAGATAGTATCACTTGAGTTTTACTTTTCATTTTGATAGTCGAATTTAACTTGGCGCCACAGTTGTTGATATCAATTCTTTTATACAAATGATACATATCATAAGATTAATAATTTGACATGGTATAAAGAGAGAGAGAGAGAAATAGGATTTAACTTTGCGTCAGTTCTTGATATCAAATCTTTTATAGGGATGATATCATTAAAGTTAATATTATTTATATAATTTGGTATCCGCACGAATTACATGGAATTTAACTTGGTGCCAGTTTTGTTGATATCAAATCTTTTATACGAATGATACATATCATTATAAGAATATCCTTGAAGAAAAGACATCAACTCGATTAACCCTAATCGGTGATTCACTGTCAACCGTAAGTGCTCAATTCTACTAAACAACAAACGCGATTAGTCATCAGTTCCACGGCTGATTAAATAATTGACGTTGGTGAAACCGGCCCAAATGGTGGTTCTACACGAGAAACATGCATGCTTAGCGCTTTTTTTACCTTTTTTTAAAAAGGTAAGTTTGTATACGATCATGGGTGTATTCCGTTTTTACTGGCAGTGCAGTAAACATGACGTCATAACAGTGCACTGCCGCAGCGGTTTCAAAATTACTGTGGTACTGCCAGCACTGCTATCACGTCGTATTTTGGAACAGATTTGAAGTGCTATCAACGCTATTGACATGGCGATGCAGCAAATAAACAGGTTAAGTTACAAATTTGCATGATTGCAATAGAAATATTAAATGAAAGCAGTGATAGCTCATCTGAAGAAGACGAATTATTAGAATTAACTAATTCAACAATTTATCGACCACGTGTAAGAAATTATATTGATGTAGTACATCAGTATTCAGATATGGAATTTAAAGCTCATTTTCGGTAACGTATATAAATGAAATTAAAATGTCTATCTTTATTATTTTTTTATAGCGTTTATAATAACCTAAAAACAGAGACTCCAAGTTAAATTCCTCAACATTTTATGTATTACTCGTACAAAATTAACACGAACGCCAAGTTAAATTCCACAACATTTTATATACGACTTCTATAAAAGATTTGATATCAACAATTGTGGCGCCAAGTTAAATTCCACAACATTTTATATACGACTTCTATAAAAGATTTGATATCAACAATTGTGGCGCCAAGTTAAATTCCACAACATTTTATATACGACTTCTATAAAAGATTTGATATCAACAATTGTGGCGCCAAGTTAAATTCCACAACATTTTATATACGACTTCTATAAAAGATTTGATATCAACAATTGTGGCGCCAAGTTAAATTCCACAACATTTTATATACGACTTCTATAAAAGATTTGATATCAACAATTGTGGCGCCAAGTTAAATTCCACAACATTTTATATACGACTTCTATAAAAGATTTGATATCAACAATTGTGGCGCCAAGTTAAATTCCACAACATTTTATATACGACTTCTATAAAAGATTTGATATCAACAATTGTGGCGCCAA
Organism: Trachymyrmex cornetzi; assembly: GCF_001594075.2. Lineage (NCBI taxonomy): Eukaryota > Metazoa > Arthropoda > Insecta > Hymenoptera > Formicidae > Trachymyrmex > Trachymyrmex cornetzi. Next base: position 162,501 of record NW_017297209.1, on the reverse strand, counting down.
GTTAAATTCCACAACATTTTATATACGACTTCTATAAAAGATTTGATATCAACAATTGTGGCGCCAAGTTAAATTCCACAACATTTTATATACGACTTCTATAAAAGATTTGATATCAACAATTGTGGCGCCAAGTTAAATTCTGTTAATATAATTCTCTCTTCTAAGTGAAGTAGTGGGTATAAAAAGTAAAATATGCAATGAAACCTAAGTATACGTATATCTTATTGAAGGATTCCAATCCAAATGATTTAAATTCGTTTTAAATGAAATAATTATATCACAATTCATTCCGACATTTTCTTTTCCAACTGAAGTAGTGGTTATAAAAGGTAAAACCCAAGTGACACTATCTTTATTATTTACTTAATCCAAATGATACTATCTTTAATTTTTATGCAATGAAACCTAAGTATACGTATATCTTATTGAAGGATTCCGATCCAAATTATTTAAATTCGTTTTGAATGAAATAATTATATCACAATTCATTCAAAGACATTTTCTCTTCCAACTGAAGTAGTGGTTATAAAAGGTAAAACCCAAGTGACACTATCTTTATTATTTACTTAATCCAAATGATACTATCTTTAATTTTTATGCAATGAAACCTAAGTATACGTATATCTTATTGAAGGATTCCGATCCAAATTATTTAAATTCGTTTTGAATGAAATAATTATATCACAATTCATTCAAAGACATTTTCTCTTCCAACTGAAGTAGTGGTTATAAAAGGTAAAACCCAAGTGACACTATCTTTATTATTTACTTAATCCAAATGATACTATCTTTAATTTTTATGCAATGAAACCTAAGTATACGTATATCTTATTGAAGGATTCCGATCCAAATTATTTAAATTCGTTTTGAATGAAATAATTATATCACAATTCATTCAAAGACATTTTCTCTTCCAACTGAAGTAGTGGTTTAAAAAATTTAAGAGTTACAAAAATTAAGATTAAAATTTAACCGTATAAAACGAAAAAATTTAATTTAAATAGAAAAATTTTTCATGTAAAAACATTTGGTGCTGCTAGATCGAGTACGAAAAATAAGAATAAACTTTACTATTTATTTTTATGTCATAACGCAAGTCTTACAAACCGAAATTTATTTTTCTTCATATTTTACTTTTTATACCCACTACTTCACTTAGAAGAGAGAATTATATTAACAGAATTTAACTTGGCGCCACAATTGTTGATATCAAATCTTTTAT
>NW_017297209.1:156000-160984 GCF_001594075.2 Trachymyrmex cornetzi | reverse complement strand
TGGGCATCTATATAGTAGAATTTAACTTAACATCAATTGTTGACATCAATTTATAATTGTGATATAAAAATGTCAAGATATATATATATCAAAACAATGGTCGTCTATACAGAATTAGTATGTATATACTCGGTCCACGAGGTAATTTTTTTGCCAGATTGCCAGATTCGTTCATTTTCCGTATAAAAACGTATCGAGTAAATCTAAATTTTCCTAACCTAACCAAAAGTGTATACACTAAGTGTACACGTATCCGCTGAGCTCGTCACGCATCACGTCGTCCACCGTGTCACGATGCGACGCGAAAGAGAGAAAGAGTGAAGTTTTTAATTAAATTATATACCCGTGTCTTTCTCTCTTTCGCGTCGCGTCGTGACTTTAATAATTCCAAAAGTGTACACTAGTTCATTCTAATTTTCCTCCCATTCGCGCCGAGTGAACAAAGTTCCGTATTGGTGCTGCCATTGTGAGAATATACAAGTCACGTGCACCAATCACGCGGATTCCCGTATGCTTAACGTTGGCGACACTGTCGTGTCTCCAGATCACAGCGCTCGCCGATCATCTATAGCGCTCCTAGCGGAAAGAAAGTCAGATGGACACGAAAGGAATATGTGGAATGCGGTCGACGATGATAATAATAATGATGACCAGGACGACGTATCTGAAATCTGAGAAGTGAAAAGTAGCAGTTCGGAACTTTGCGTCGTGATATCTCCGCTCGTAGGGCACGTACAAAATAAATAAAAGCACTTTTATTATACAATTCGTGTGGTGGCTATCGATTGAGCATACATAGAACGCGATCGATTCAGCCGTTATATGAGATCCGATAACCTCGATATGCCGCAACTCTTCGGTTCGCGTAAAGGAGGCCACGGCAGTGTCGTTTCGCTTTGGCTTAGCGCCGAGACACTACCAGTGTCTCCAGATTTATGATATTCTAAATAAAATTTTGTAAAACTTAATGTATGAAATATCTGTAATTATAGGATGTCGCGTGAAGTATTTAATTATTTATTAAATATAATTAGCCCTAGACTGAAAAGAAAATCGAAGAGATACGGCCGACAAACGATTTCTCCTGAATTACAATTATTGATATCAATATGGACTATGGCAACGCCAGATTCATACAGGTAATTGTATTTAGAAAAAAAATTAAAAAATTATATTAAATAAACGCTATTAATTATATTATTATACTTCTCACAATTAATAAAAATGTTTATTTTTAATAAAAATTGAAATATATTTTGACAGATCTGTTTGTGATCGATTTGACGTTGGCCGGGCAACTGCTTGGCGTAGTGTTAAAAAAGTCTGTTCAGCACTTAATGCTTTGGCATCTCAATTTATTAAGTGGCCAAATAGGGAGGAAGCTGAACACACATGGACAAATATTAAAACTAAACACAAATTTCCAAAAATAATTGGGGCCATCGACGGCACTCATATAAGAATTACTAAACCCAAAGAGCACGATGAGAGTTACATTAATCGGAAAGGTTACTATTCGATACAACTGCAAGTACGTAAAATGTCTATTCAATAATAGAAATAATTATGAACTAATTTGTATAACAATTTGACTAAGTGGATTGCATACTTAATTTTATATGTATGTGTACACACATACACACACACACACACACACACACACATGCATACATGTTTAATTTATATTTGTTACAGATTATATGTGATTCTACTTTGAAATTTATACACTGTTATGCAGGACAACCCGGATCTGTACATGATATGCGTGTATTCAGATTGAGTGGTTTTCAAGAAATGTGCACAGAAAATTATTTCCCTGAGGATAGCTATATACTAGGAGATGCTGCATATGCTATCCAAAAACATGTCATGGTACCTTATAAAAATAATGGTCATTTGACAGAACAACAAATCAATTTCAATAGTTGCTTATCTGTAGTTCGCGTCATGGTAGAGAGAAGTATTGCTTTATTAAAAGGACGATTCCGTAGTTTGTTAGATAAATTACACATGAAACGGACAGATTTGATCGCAAAATATATTATTGCCTGTTGCGTACTTCATAATATTTGTATTTTACATAGAGACTTAATGGATGACTTGATAGTTGTACTAGAAGAAAATCAGAATCAAATTAATAGAGATGAACTGAATGTACAAAATAATGAAGATAGACAAGAAGGAATTGAAAAAAGAATTGCGATAACATATGCATTAAAAAATGGACAAATTTAATTTAATAAAATAATAAAATATACGTATATGTAATTACAATATATGTAACAAAACTTTTATTAATATATATTTTATTAAATGTAAGCGGTGTTTAATAAATACAATTAATGTATTAATATAGAGAATTATTATACATATATATAACCTCAGTATATAAATTCTAATATAAAAAGGTAATTACATCTAAAATGTAAAGGTTATAATTGCACTAAAATTGCAAATATATCATGTATAGAGACTTAAACTGAAATTGATTCAAATCATTTTAAACTTTGGTATAAACTTTAAACTTTGTTAATAACATATAAAAACGTAAAAGAGTAATATAAAAAAACGTTTTTCACATATTAATTTACAAAACTGTTATAATATGTATTATTAGTTATAAAAGAGACATTTTATTTTTGTATTTACGACATTTACGTTAGAGAAAATAAGCTCTAAATTCCATGTCTGAGTACTGATGTACATCGATATAGTTTCTTATGCGTGGTCGATAAATTGTTGAATTGGTTAATTCTAATAATTCGTCTTTCTCAAATAAGCTATCACTGTTTTCGTTCAATATTTCTGTTGCAACCGTGCAAATTTATAACTTAACCTGTTTATTTACTGCGTACCGCTGTTTTCACATAACATAACTGTTCCACAATTGCATTACTGCCAGCATAACTGTAACGTTTTTTTAAAATTACTCTTTTATGTTTTTCTTTACATTACTCTTTTATTGCCAGCACATGTAGCTATAACGTTTTTTTATATTGCTCTTTAATAATAGTTACTAATTTTTTGAAGAAAGTGAATGCGGAAAATAAATTTGATATATCTTAAGTAGCAGATTATTCATCTTTTTCGATTGTGTGCTGCAATAAATTTTTGATATCCTTTAATAACTCCATTTTTTCTGCATGTTGCGCATCTTTCTTCTCAGAACGAAGTTGTCTATATTCTAATATTTTCTGTTTGTACGTAGCAGCTGATGATTTTATTTCTGTAAGTATAAGTATGCGTATTTCAATTTATTTTAATTTATTTATGTAAAAATTTATAAATAATTTATTGTATTTAATATTATTTTTGATATCACATAGTATAATGATATATGTATATTTGTCTTACTTTTTTTTGGAATCTCAGAAAATCCATCATTATCATCATCATCAAATGCATTATTTATGTTAGATCCAGCTACCGCTGTTGGTTCAACCCATGGTTTGGTTCCACAAAATGCATCCATGGCCTATATACCATAATTTCCACATAAAATGTACATGAAAGATATTTCTGTATAAAAGTTTATGATAATACATGTCAACATACATCAAAGTATTCCCATGTTTTTCTTGAATTTCCTGATTTATTGTTATGATCTTTGATTTGTTTGTAAGTTCTTTTCAAAGTTTGAAACTTTGTACAACATTTCTTTCCTGAAATAGTATAACCTTTTTTGGCCATTTCTTTAGCAATTTCATTTCAACATAAATGTTGCTTCATTTTTCCATGAGTAAACATTTTCTCATTTTCTTTGTACAAATGTATTAATAACAATGTTTCCTTTTTACTCCAAATATAGACATCTATAATACACAAAATTACGTAAAAACATAATAAAGTAATTATATTAAACCAATTGAAAATAAAAATTACAGTGTAGGTAGAATGTAAAGAGAATGATAAAAGCATAAACAAAGCTTCTATCACTCTCCTTACATTTGTCTCAACCTTTATTTTCACCAGAAAATCTTTTGTCAGTAATACATGATCTCAAAATAGTTGCTGTGACACATATGGTATACCATGGTACATACCTTCATTATTCAATTGACTGACTTCGTTAGAGCTTACAAGAGTATCCGGTAAATTTAATACATTTTCATCTGTTAACAATACTATCTTATTAACAATACTGTTATTACAAGTATCGTTTGATATGTCTAGTAAATCTTTATGAGATGGTGCAAAAATCTATATGATGGTGTGATACCTACAAAATTTTACTTTTGAAACTTCTCTAGGTCAAATTTCAGTTAGAATTGACATATTGTTTACGTTCAGTAGTCATTTGAAGCGAGCAAGAAGTTTAGAAGTTGCGGCATACACACAAAATGGAAAAAAAATTGAAGTCCAATTTGTATAATTTTGTACAGAATCCCATTTTTCACTACCAAACGAATAACTACCAAATGAATAACGCGTAAATTCTGACTGAAATTTGGTCTGGAGAGACTTAATGAGTGGTACTTTCTAGGTGTCACATCAGCAAACAGATTATGGTATCTTACCAGAAAAAATTTATCAGACTTATCAAACGACCCAGGCAACTGTTTAATTTCACAGTATATAAACTTATGCATTATATGAAATATATATATATGTATATAAATATATATTTAAAAACATATCAAATATATTATTGCAAACATCATACATACTAGGTATTGCAGGTGTACTCTTCCTTGCATATTGCAATAACGTGGATGCAAATTGCATATCTGCAAAATATTTACATACATGTATTAACAATTTATTTATTTATTAATAATAAAATTATATGCACATATCTCTTATAAAATATATAAAATATATATAACATATAATCTAAGTAATATCTCTTCAACTATACTCGTAAATAATAGATTAAAGATAATTATAAATTGACAATCCTGTGTTTCGCGGGTTTTCTCCGTGTTCAAATCCATTCTTGGAATGCCAACGTTTCGTGAACCTTGCAGTCCACTTCGTCAGGGCG
>NW_017297209.1:154538-154767 GCF_001594075.2 Trachymyrmex cornetzi | reverse complement strand
TGTTTGTGCTAGGAAGCGGGATAGGCTGTACGTCGGGGAGCGTATGGCGCTTACAATCGGTCTGAAGGGGATGTCCGGTTTGTGTACTTTTGATAGTCCGTACAGTCTTGGTGGGAGTGGGTTTGTAGGTTTTAATGTCGATTTGGTTTTGCTGGGAATGTTGCTTTCCTCCTGAGCTGACGGTACCCTAGGCCATCAAGTGTACAGAAAACCAACACACACAGACAGG
>NW_017297209.1:152036-153690 GCF_001594075.2 Trachymyrmex cornetzi | reverse complement strand
ATTTGAACACGGAGAAAACCCGCGAAACACAAGATTGTCATATAGGAAACACCCGTGAAAGCCTCGAGAATATAATTATAAATTATTTTAAGAAGTGACATATCAATAGCTTTATTTACCATTGCGTGCTTTATGCGCATCTTCTACATTTAAATAAAGAATATACGTCTTTTTAGATTCAGGATCTAATATTTTTATTTTTTCAGTAGTACCAGACGGGTATTTTTTGTTTCGATGAATTTCGATCTGAATTTTTCCGTTTTCTCTAAAAATACAATCGAAATGTGAATAATTGAATAATTTCGATCAGAATCAGTTCCGAATAATTTTATTCGATATCATTGGCGTTGATGCCATGTTGGATGCCATATTTCTACTGTAACTGCCTCGAAAGCCGCAGTAGTTGCAGTGGCAATATGGCTACCATTTATGACGTCATTGAGGGAACTAGACGCTGTCGCAGCGCGCTGCGTAGTAATAGCGGAAAAATTTTTCAGTACTGCCAGTATATCGGAACTTACCCCATATATACAAAGGATATCATCAACTCGATTAACCCTAATCGGTGATTATGTAATTTGTAATTTAAAGATACGTTTCATGATGCATTTCTTGTCGAGGTTTCCTTGTGGTAAAGTAAATCTCTTATTAATGAATCCATCCAGAAAACGTCAAGAAGATTTTTCTCAAATGGAATTTACGAAAAGATGTTTGGAATAAAATTGGGAACTTTGTCAAATTTTTTTTCTCACGTATGGTTTACATGTCTGTTTATCTGCAACGAACAATTTCTCAAATCTGCCAGGAGCTTTTGCATATTATATGTAATAAACGCAAATAATATTATATTTCATTCCTCACGCAAATTATCTAATTATTATTATGTATAAAGCTTTTTTACGAAATTCATTTTCAGGTATTATTGAAAATTGGTGGAACTCGTTGACTTTACCTCAACTGACTAGACTATTAAAAACTTTATTTTTAAAAGCTGGACCAGTTTGGAACATTTTCATTTGGAACAAAATTTGAGACTTTGTCGAATTCACATATGGTTTACATCTCTGTTTAACTACAAAGAATTTGTTAACTAGAAAACGATAATGAAAAAGTTTGTAATTAATATTTAATAAAAGAAAATCGAACGGAGATGGGATTATACACTGGTATATCTGTTAACTAGGCTAGGAAATGATAATGACAAGCAATTTATTCGATAATGATCTCCATTTATTTATAACTCAATATTTAACAAAAGGAGATTAGATTAATTTAAGACATAAATCTTGAAGGTTAGGAAGAGAAACTAATTGTAAGATGCATTATAAGGTTTTATTATTTTATAGTAATATGAATAAGAATTTTTTTACAGTAACGTAAATGTATAAGAAATAAAAATAGTTTGTGTAACTGCCAATTAATGCAAGGCAAGATTATTTGAGACTACTTAGGACGACTGTTACTAACGCTGATTAAATTAATGGATGATTAACTCAATCAGCAGTAAAGCAAATAGTAAGTCTGTATCGTTCTTATTATCTTCGTGATATCCCAGCAAACACAAAGTTACATGTGACGTACTCGTTAGTTGTAATTTCCCACTCTACATTATAACTGCAATATAACGCACGTGTTATATTATAGTTATATTGTT
>NW_017297209.1:150348-151713 GCF_001594075.2 Trachymyrmex cornetzi | reverse complement strand
AAATTGGTTGTCGTTATCATTTGCTAGCCTAGTTAACAAATAAATTTTTTCATTATTGTTTCCTAACTTAGTTAACAAATTCGTTGCAGTTAAACAGAGATGTATTCTGTTTAATACATCTCTGTTTAACTGCAACGAATAGTTTTTGTTTGGGGAATGAACATTCCTTAATTTCTCTTGATGTGATATCATTGTTTACGAACATTCCATTAGATTTGGCTATAAAAAGTGTCCTAAATAGATGGCATTTTATTGCACGAGGTTGTAGCATATCAAAAGAAGAATTCACTAAGGCTTTGCGGTTAGTTTTGGAGTCTACTTTTGTTAGTTTTGATAAAAAAATTTACTACCAGAAATTTGTAACACCCATGGGTTCTCCGTTGTCTCCCATCATTGCAGATCTAGTTATGGAAGATTTAGAGAATTATGCTTTGGAGAGATTTGGAACTGAGGTACCTTTTTACTTTAGATATGTAGATGATATCGTGACTGCTATTCCAAATCACTTAATTGATGAATTTTTGAAAGTTTTCAACTCCTTTCATTCAAGGTTACAGTTCACTTTGGAGGTTGGGGGTAACAGGTTGAATTTTTTAGATGTGACGATAATTAATATTAAAGGTAAATTAGAATTTAATCTTTATCATAAATTAACTTTTTCTAGAAGGTATCTTAGTTTTTTGTTTCTTCATCCTCTTTCACAAAAAAGAGGTGTTCTTATGAGCATGGTGGACAGAGCCTTTTTGCTTTCTCATCTCTCTCTCTCTCTCCAAGGTACCATAGGGACAATTTTAATTATATTATTAAAACTTTTTTGGACAATGATTATCCTATTGACTTTATTTCTGACACGATCAATTTAAGATTAAGATCCCTTTTTAAACGTAGGACTTTAAGACAAACAAATAAACCGAAGACTGGTACTTCAACTTCGTCATAGTTTACCATTCCTTTTCTACCTTGCGTTTACAAAAAATTCAAGAACATCATTAAAAATCTTGATGTTAAATTGTCGTTCTTTAGCTTAAATAAAATGGACGGTATTATAAAAGCACAAAAGGATGTTCTTCCTCACGAATCTAGAAAGAATGTTGTTTACAAGATAAATTGTAAAGATTGCAATGCTTCTTATGTCGGACAGACTAGCCGTAAATTAAAGACGAGAATTAACGAACATAAAAATGACATTAATAAGAAGAACGGTAATTTATCTGTAATTTCTGAACACAGATTACAATTCCAACATAAATTCGATTGGTCGAATACGGAGATTTTGGATGATGAGAGATATTATGGGAAAAGGATGGTGTCTGAAATGCTTAATATTAAGATGCAAGATAATGGCTTAAATTTGAAATCAGATAC
>NW_017297209.1:145174-150183 GCF_001594075.2 Trachymyrmex cornetzi | reverse complement strand
TGACTTTGTTTGTGACACTGCGAACGTTATTTTCTTACGAAGAATACGAATGTTTCTAATTTATTAATATTTTTAAATTATTTAATTTATAATGTTGGTGGTTATGGTGTGCAGGGGTAAGTCTTCTTATAAAACCGTTATGACGTTTTTAATGACTGTATATTAATGATTTCATTTTTGATACAGCTCGTATTTAGTTAATCAGCTAACTGACGGTTAAATACTCTCCAGACGTGGCAATCTGAGAGACTTACTTACTGCATCCCATAGCTTCATTATTGCGAACTGATTAATTTATTGTTAATGGAGACTGCTGAAGATGACTTGAAGATAGCCGAAACGTTCAGAATTGTATACCACGTATGGAATATTGATTAGAAATATATTTATACTTTTGATTCACGCACTAATTACTGCGTTTAAGGCTCTTAATTGCCCTTTTTTAGTCGTTCTTTATTTGAAGATATTAATTGCTAAAAATTGTCGAAAATTGGTTTTCAATAATTTTTTAATCAAATACTATCATAAATAAATAATATTAGTAAAGGGCTCTTAATAATAATAAAAATTAAATATGAAAACAAGGCATGTAAGAGTCAATACCAACGCACAATATTAAAAAATAATCAGAATTCTATTACATTACATTAAATAATATTACATAAATTACATTGCAAAATATTACATGTTTCGGTCTTTATATTAGACCCTCTTCAGATATAATATGTTAAATATAAAATTGTTACATTACTTCGAAAACGCTGAATAAAATTCAATAGTAAATCACGTCAACGAATGAACATAAACCAATGGTATCGAAATTGCTTGACAAAAGGTTGGATGGCCGATTGAACAGAATTTCTTGATATTCTAACAAAATTCTACAATTAATTAATTCAATAATCACGCAAGCAAACACGAGACGCAAGCAACACATAGAACACTCACCATTATATGTCAACAATTTATAAATTCGAAGATGAAATATTCATAAGCTTCTTGTCAGTCAGTGTCACAGCAAATAATAATTAATATTAGTCATAATGTAAAAATCACAGAGTCCAATTCCATTAAATTATATTTTTCAATAATAGACAATTAAAGTATAAAAATTGTAGAAAGTCCAGAGATAAAATTACATATGTATAACTGTTTCAACTGACAAACACTAACTAACAGAAAATTACTTAAATTAGTATGATCTTGGCTATGCAAAGTTAAATTTGTTTACAATAGGAATATATGCCTTATGTAAGTCCTCAGTGTCGGTTTGAAGATTGATGCTATTCTTTTGTTCTTTTATATGAAGCATCTCAGAAATTAATCGCTTATGGTAACGAAGCTCCTCGTCAAGAATTTCTATTTCACCCCAATTGAAATCATGATTACTTTCTAATCTATGTTCTGTTATAATTGAACGAGACGAAGTGTTCCAACGTATATGATTTCGGTGTTCAGCAATACGTGTTCTTAACTGTCTACTCGTCTATCCTACATACGATGCATCACAATCATTACAATTAATCTTATACACAACGTTATTTTTAGACAGACGAAGATAAGGATCCTTGTGTACCTTAATATATTTCTGTAATTTATTCATACTGTAAAACGAGACTTTGATATCTTTCCTATTAAATTGATTAAATTTTTCTGTTACTAACGGAATGAATGGCACTGTAAACCATGAAACATCGGTTACTTGGTCACCACTATTATGATCTTGATCGTTACGCGCTGCACCTCCAACTCTGATGTTCTTTAGTCTATTATTAATTACATCAAATATAAGTTTAAGCGGATAATCATTATCTCGTAAAATATTTATTATAAAAGTCAAATTTTTATTATGAAATTCCGAATCAGACAATAAGATAGCCCTGTCAACCAAACTGATGATAACCCCCTTTTTTTTTAGATAACGGATGGTTGGAATAAAAATTTAAAAACCTCCCTGAGAAACTAGGTTTATGATACCAATCGAAAGATAAAAAATTATTTTTAACCGTCATTTTGATGTCAAGAAAATTTAAAGAATCGTCACCAATCTCCAGAGTGAGTTTTAAACGTGGGTGGAACGAATTAAACGATCCAAAAAATTGTCAACTTCAGATGAAAGAACCGCAGCGCATAAGTCATCCACATATCGGTAATAAAAAAAAGTGTTATTCTTAAATATATGTAGTGCCATCTTCTCTAATCTTTGCATCACCAAATCAGCAACTATAGGTGACAAAGGAGAGCCCATGGGCGTGCCAAAATTTTGTTTGTATATGATGTTATCAAATAAAAAATATGTAGAATCTAAAATCAAACAAACAGCCAACAAAAACTCTCCTTTTAGTAATATACATTTTTTTTTTAATACAAATTCCCATTTATCGTTAATACAATCTAAAGCTATATTTATCGGAATATTTGTGAACAGAGAAATTACATCCAAAGAAATCCATTTATAATTCTTCTCTATCCGTGTTCTTCTAAGAGCTTCCACGAGTTGGAAACTGTTCATAATGTAGCTATCTGCTTTGGGAATTGTTTCAAACAATATACTATGCAAATAGGAAGCCAAAGAATACAGCGGGCTGCCTATGGATGACACAATGATTCTAAACTGAAAGTACGGCTTATGAACTTTCGGCAGTGCATAAGCTCTCGCGAGTGACCCGTCATTGCAAGATAACATTCTATATTGAAAATCAGTTATGTATTTACATCTTTTCCATCTCGATAGCAGACCCTTGAGAGACACAGTAATTTTCCTAGTTGGACCTTTTTTGATGATTTCATATGTATTATTATCCTGAAGCATATCATTAATACTATCAACCTTATCAAATACTATCAACCTTATAAAAAACCTGCAAGAGATAAAAATTGTTTATTTTCTTCTCGTAGGGTTTTAAGAATTTTTTTAGAATTCTTTCAGAATTTTTTAATACCGTATTTTCTCATGTTGATAAAAATGAGAAAATGCAGTAACAATGGACTTAAAAATTCTAAAAAATTCATAGAGTTCTATGAGAAGAAAATAAACAATTTTCATTTCTTGCAGTTTTTCTGTAAAGTTGATAGTATTTGAGCAAAAAATTATTAAAGACCAATTTTCGGCAATTTTTAGCAATTAATATATTGTTAACTATTGCGAAAATGGTAAAGGACTTCCCGTCTCAGTTTAGTCCGCTCTACATGTCCACGAACTCCGTCAGAACAATTATCGGACACCCTGTATACACATGTTAGATACTTTAACTCTCATTGGGAATGCTTATTTTTCTAAATATTCATATTTTTTAATATGATTCTAATTTGCCTTATTAATATCCATCTTATTTACGTTATCTTTCTAAATATTACATTTTCTAAGTATTACGTCCTTATTTTTCTTATGTTTCTAAATATCATGTTTTACTATTATGTTATTATATCGAGATCCAGCAGTGCCAAGAGTTTTTACATGAAAAATTTTTCTATTTAAATTGAATTTTTTCATTTTATACGTATACATATTAATTCTTTAATTTTTTGTAGTAACACTTAAATTGAGCAAGGTAACGCAATTTTGTGATAATGTTTTGTATAATGTTCTGAAGAAGAATTAAATAACTACTTTAGTTGGAAGAGAAAATGTCTTTGAATGAATTGTAATTAAACAACCACTATTTCAGTTGGAAGAGAAAATATCTTTGTGTATGAGTGTGTGAATGAATTGCTATATAATAATTTTATTGAAGAGGAATTTAAGCCATTTGGATCGGAATAGGAAGATCCTTCAATAAGACATACGTATACTTAGGTTTCATTGTATAAAAATTAAAGATAGTACCATTTGGATTAAGTAAATAATAAAGATAGTATCACTTGGGTTTTACTTTTTATTTTGATAGTAGAATTTAACTTGGCGCCACAGTTGTTGATATCAAATCTTTTGTACAAATGATACATATCATTAAATTTATATTTATTATTTATTTAATTTGGCATCCGAATAACATGGAATTTAACTTGGCGCTAATTGTTGATATTGTCACGAGTGCCATTGCACAAGTGACCATTGCATAAGCACGTACATATATATGTCAAAATATGAGTTATGGTAATAGGATAATATTAATAAATACTACGAAAGAAAAGAGGAAGGCTGGTATTGCGAAAGCGATTAATAGAACTCGGCCGTTGCATCCTTGATCGATAACCAGAACGCTGACCAGGAAGCGCTGATTCGGCAAGGACGGCCGAGAAGAGCAGGAGATAAAAAGAAAAGATGCGAAGCATTCGGGGGTCAATTCGAGAAGTCAAAAGCGCGTCGCGTTACCTGGTCTGTAACGTAATTATACTAAGATTAAAATAGTGAAAAGGTGACAACAAATCTAACTAAGTATTCACAAGAGAGATACTAGTTTATTAATAAAAAAGTGATTATACAAAAGTTATTCGGTATTGTGTGAGTTGATTGTCCGCCTATTGTCGTCCCCGCTGGATCTCGAATCCAATAGTGTTTCGCGGTATAACAAATTGGTGGCAGCGGTGGGATCCAGCATCGGAGAGGCGAATCCTGCAACAACTGTAACAAAAGGAAAAAGGTGGAGCAATCAAAAAAGGCGAAGGAGCAACCCACTGAGGAAAAGCAGAAGCCAGGACACTGAAGCCGAAGGCGAGCCCCCGGGTATACAGCAGCTGACGACCAGGGCAGCGATAACAGCAAAACCTGAACAGGCGCGACATATCCGACGGTGACTCAGCAACGAAGCAGCGGAATACAGCAAGCAGCCCGCAACATGCGACTAGCGATAGCACTGTAAGTCCGAAATTATTCGATATAAGCCTAATATAAGCGGAATAAATGTCCGACACTCGCGAGAATCTTCCGAGCGTACCGACTACTTCGCAAATATATAGCGAACCGATACCGCGACATACAAGGCCCAGTAGTGTAGGACCTGTACGGATAATCGAAGAAGCCGTGCGAGACATTCGCGATAACGTGCGCCGAGCGTTAGACCGACAAT
>NW_017297209.1:141341-141571 GCF_001594075.2 Trachymyrmex cornetzi | reverse complement strand
GACAAGAAGGAAGAAGACAACAACGAGGGAGAAAAAGAAGACACGATGCGCGAATACACGGAGGAAGAGAAACAGCAAATATTATACGAGTACCATGATGCACCGACGGGAGAGCATCAGGGGGTAGCAAAAACGTTAAAAAGAATAAGATTGCTACATGACTGGCGTGGCATCACAAAAGACGTCGAAAGTCATATTAACAAATGTAAATTATGTCAAAAGAATAAATT
>NW_017297209.1:138423-138809 GCF_001594075.2 Trachymyrmex cornetzi | reverse complement strand
AGTACAATTCCGCACCAATGACGCTATGCTATATTAAATAAGTATAAATGTAAGAAACGATTATATAATACTTGTAAAACCGGGAAAAATAATTGTATTAGAATATTTAAGAAATTCGACTCCTCATTTCTTTTTTCTAAGGGGAGAGGGATGTCACGAGTGCCATTGCACAAGTGACCATTGCATAAGCACGTACATATATATGTCAAAATATGAGTTATGGTAATAGGATAATATTAATAAATACTGCGAAAGAAAAGAGGAAGGCTGGTATTGCGAAAGCGATTAATAGAACTCGGCCGTTGCATCCTTGATCGATAACCAGAACGCTGACCAGGAAGCGCTGATTCGGCAAGGACGGCCGAGAAGAGCAGGAGATAAAAAGA
>NW_017297209.1:138013-138413 GCF_001594075.2 Trachymyrmex cornetzi | reverse complement strand
GGGGTCAATTCGAGAAGTCAAAAGCGCGTCGCGTTACCTGGTCTGTAACGTAATTATACTAAGATTAAAATAGTGAAAAGGTGACAACAAATCTAACTAAGTATTCACAAGAGAGATACTAGTTTATTAATAAAAAACGATTATAAAAAAGTTATTTGGTGTCGTGATTATTCACCTATTGTCGCCTCCGCTGGATCCCGAATCCAATACCGTGTTACGCAGTATAACAATATCAAGTCTTTTATATGAATGATACATATCATTAGAGTTAAGTAAATAACAAGAGACAGTACCATTTGTGTTTTAAATCCGTTAATAAATCAAACTAATCAAGACTCCTTACAAATCAAAGAATTGGAAAGAGTAAGGGCACTAGGAGTCGGGCGCAGAAGACGTCGCG
>NW_017297209.1:132769-137953 GCF_001594075.2 Trachymyrmex cornetzi | reverse complement strand
TCGAAACATGTAAGCGCGTTTAGTGAATAAAGAAGTTTCACTCTTTATAAGTGTATTATTTGCGTGACGTCTTCTGCGCCCGACTCCTAGTGCCCTTACTCTTTCCAATTCTTTGATTTGTGTTTTACTTTTTAATTTGATAGAATTTAACTTGATTAGTTAAGATTGTAGCATCTGAGTTTTAATTTTTTACTTGATACATTAATTTTTTTGAAGAGTGTAATAATTTTTGACGGAGAATTAATGTTGCCATTATTTGGGTTAGAATAAAAATAAACAATTTATCTTATAATTGACCTCAACGATATTATATACAAAGGACCAGTTTCATCAACTTGATTAAGTCGAATCGGTGATTAACTGTCAATCATAAGCGATCAGTTCTACTAAACAGCAAACACGATTAGTCGGTTCCACGGCCAATTAAGTAATTGGCATTGGTAAAAACGGCCCAAACGATTCTTTACGAAAAGCACGCACTCTTAGTGCTTTTTTAACCTTTTTTTTAAAAATAACAAGTGTTCAAATAACAAGAGACAGTACCATTTGTAGATTTTAACTTGATTAGTTAAAATTGTAGCATCTGGGTTTTAATTTGTCATTTGATACATTAATTTTGTTCGAAGAGTAATAATTTTTGACAGAAAATTAAAGTTGCAATTACTTGGATTGAAATAAGAAGACCTTCAATAATAAGAGTATCCTTGAAGAAAAATTAAAACTGCTATTTATTAGGTTGGATACTTGGATTTTATTCGATAAGAATATCCTTGAAGAAAAATTGAAACTACTATTAATTAGGTTGAATACTGAGGTTTTATTCAAGAAGCACGTCTACAATATACATGTAGCATATGCGAGACTATGTACTCTGAACGAATCCTTACATCATCCTTGTTTGAAGGGATATCCCAGTGTTTATATGTGTGTGTAAACAAAAATTTAATATATTTTTATCCTAAATGTGGTGAATATTACTAACGTTTTTTTATATCGTAAGTATTGCTAATGAATGCTGAAACTTACAAAAAACGAAAAAATAATCCGCAAGAGTTTGGATGGTTTCGGAAATTGTGACAGATAACCCGGATTCCAAATCGAAAGGTTCATAATGATTAGAGAAATAAAAAAGTTATAGAAGAGGAACAGCTCATCGAAGAAGTTCGCAAGCGTCTCGCATTATGGAATTTCAAGCTTCCCCTTGCTGTCCCAAGTCTGCATGCAAAGAAAAAGCTATGGAAAGAAATAGCGGTATTGATGAATGGTCATTCTTTATTTACATAACTAAAATTCGCATATGATCACTCACTCATTAGTCACGTCGTCACTCATCCGCGTACGACTCATTATTTGGGCGTAAAATTATTATTGAAAAACTATCATAATTGTAATTAAAAAAAAAACCTCAATGGTAGTGCCAACTGTTCAGATGGAGTTATGTCGAACCACGTTCTGTTTTTGTAATTTTGGTCCGATAATGCTCAATAATTCTTGCATCTAAGTTGCACTCATTCGGAAGTAATTGTCGAATTGTATGTCTTCCAAGATTAATTTTGGGAGCAATGCAAAGAAAAAACCGTATTCGTTGCGATTTTTTAAAATGAGTGCTACCCAGTACTTTTTCTTTTTATACACTTTTTTTCTTTTTTAATAATAGTATACTAGCAAATGCAACGACTATGCGTCGTCTCCGAATCACTGCTGTAGCTGTAGCTGCTACTATACGGGTGTATTTTTTTACGTACTCGATATATTTATTTTCGTAATTCATTTTTATTAAAATAAATAAAAAATTAGCTAAAATAAACGAGTGTCTTCATTAGCTTAAAGCTAGCGAAGATACGCTCCATGAAAAGGAAGCAGGAGACGAGCGAATAGCTTTTGAACGCTGCTTTGATTGTAGTAGAAGGAGGGGAAGAAGGAGGTAAAAAGTCCAAGCTTTTCTTCGCTGCATGAAATTGTACTTTTACTTATAAGCCTTGCTTGGCTTTTGGTCTCATGCTCCTTAGGTCCTTATTTGTCATCAATTTGTTAACAGCTTTGAATACAACAAAATTTGCATCAAATTTGACGCCTCTTCAAAATTTATAGTAAGATTTTAGAAAATTTGATTTTGATAGTATTTAGCTATCTAGGAGCATATTTGGTGGAAGTTTGCTAACAGTACTAGTAATAAGTTATCATCATTATTATTATTATTATTATTATTATTATAACAAAGTATGTTTCCAATTTGCAGCAAATCGATAAACATAATCTGTTGTCAACATTTGCAATTACAGAAAAGATTATAGAGGTACTTATTAATTATTTTAATTAATAGCAGTATTTTTTTAGTCTGTACTCTAATAAAAATGTATGGAAATGTATTATAAAATAAATGACAAAAATCTCAATTTTTTAATGTAAATACATATTGTATCCAAGATTATTTATGTATAAAGTTACATCGCAATGTATGAACTAGTTGCTCAGTAAATAAACAAAATATTTTTTTGCTCTATATTTTTGTAATCAGTGTAATCGCAATAAAACTTTAAAGTTATTTTGAATATTTAAAGAATTTATTTAAAAAATTTAGATTTCTATTTTTATAATTTTTATCATTTTTATAATTTTAATTTTTAACAATAAAAGTAATAAAATAAAATTAATAAACAACAAAAATGAGTTATTAAATAAAAATGTAATCTTATTTACACAACTTTCATACGTATACAATTTATTTGAAGTGTAAATATTAAACACATTTCCAAATTTAATTTTCTTTACAGAAACTGTACGTCCAATACATCCTTAAGTACACTACTGTATAAAAAAGTTTTATAATTTGAACGATTTCAGTTCTTTTTCTCGATTAAAAGTAAAACTTAAATTTTTAATATATTGTTTTATGTGGAACCACATATGTTATGATTTCAACTAAACGGAAATGTTTTTATTGTAGGCGAATACCCGCGTAGAGCCGCACTTTTCTTCATCTTTGCTTATTTCGTAGTAATCTTGAGATAATTCAATTTGATGGATGCAACAACCATGGTGGTTCCTCCTGCTTCTTTTTTTCCTGCTTTCTTTTCTGACCACGGTATCTTGTTCGATTAGGGTTCCAATCAATGCTGGTTTGTCTTGTCCTGGTCGATGTCAATAACGCGTTATTAATTCGATCCATCCGTACAATCGATTGTCCCTCGTAATCACTCACAAAAATGTAGTGTGGATGATAGTATTGTTTCAAACTCGACTCGTTTCGAAAATTCTGCATCGCGCACCACACGTGGCACAATAAGCATGGAAATCTTGATAACCAATATTCTGTAAATTTGTTAGGAATCTCACCGAGACTTTCTTGAGCTTTCAGACTCAGTTCTCTATAGTGATGCTTCTAAAAAAAACACATCAATATGTTAACACTAATAATAAGCCGATAAGCAAGATGACAAGATTAAGATGTAATATGTTAAACCATTATTATACTTTTCCTCAACTGTTTTAAATACATTTGCGTACTTAATAATTAAACAAAATGTATATTAACCTTCCGCCAGGGGAAGCAGGATCTCGCGAGACCCACGAGTTAGAGTTGTTTACTTTTTTAACTGTGAAGAAAATGAATAAATGGATATTTGTTTCTATGATAAATGTGTGTTCTTATTTCTCCTACATATTTGAAATAATTTACGGTAATTATTTAGTATAGGGGACTATCTTCTAATGACTTTGATATATGTTATCAAGGTTATACCCCCGAGTGACCTTGAATAAATTTTAGCCATCGCTCGTTGTTCGTTAAAAAGTTACCAAAAAAAGTTCATCAAAAGAATGTGGTTTTAAAGCAAAAAAATTGTGTTTGTAAAGCAGACGTTCCTAGAAAAAAAACCAAATACATCATCACATACATCAGTTGACTGAACTAACTTTTGCAAAGAGGTAATTCATTGTAATTTAATAACTTGTCAAAATATATTACATAAATGGAGAACAATGTTTATTGTTTGTAAAGCAAGAAATTTGTGTTTTTGAAGTAAAATATTAGTATTTTTGAAACAGAAAACTTGTAGACTTATTTAAAAATTGTCTACTTTAATAAATATTCAATTACAACAATCTGACTTCTCAGCTCATGTATCAAGTTAAAACAACCAAAGTCAAATTGGCGAAGAAGGAATTATTGTCGAAATCGATGAAACAAAATTTGAACGTCAACAATATCATCGCGAACGACTCGTTAAAAGACAATGGCTTTTCGGTGGACTAACACGCAACACAAAGAAAATGTTTGTCGTACCAATTGAATCCCGTGATGCACAAACATTACTACCGCTCATCCGGAAATACATCGCTCTTGGATCAATAATTCATACAGATTGTTGAAAAGCATACGGCCAAATCGACCCAATATAAGTAGTAATACTAGACCGGTTCTAACCCAAGTCCTCTGAGGGGGATACTGGGCGTGGGGGGTCCCGGCGCTATCGGTGTTTACGTAAACATCAGAGCCAATGATACATGCCGCCATGTTGTGACACCGCGTATCATTGGGGGACCGCCGCCGCCGCGGACCCCGGGCCCACCCCAAAATGCGTTGCGGGCCGCCGCCGCCGCCAAGCGCACCATCTCATACTTATTATCTTTCTCTCGATGCGTTGCCGTCTTCTCCTATCTCTCTTTTTTCTTTTCGCGCCTAAAACCATTTTACATGTCACATGTTCTGATGAAGATATCATCTCTCAATGTAATTTTGATACAATTACGATGTTGCCAGATAGTACACATCCCATACAGCACAGAACATTGAAAAAATGTTGCTGAGATGTTGCAATGTTGAATGTTGAAGTGTCAATGTATTATCAATGTTGTATTTATATTGATTCTTCCACATTGATTACACAGGTCTGCAAAATTCACTTTTTTTTTTTTTTTAATATTAGAGTGATATCCGACGTATTTTTGTGCGCTGAACACGAATCTGAAGTCGAAAAGTGCCTATCACGTCATGATTTTGAGAAAAGTGGGGTTAAAGATTCCAAAAAACGTGTTTTTGGGTGTTTTTACCCCTAATTTTGTCTGAAACCTGACGTGCTAGATTCTTGAATTTGTGCTCAAATTAAAGCTTGGTTCCTCCCCTACAAAAACCATATAGGATGGTTTTGAAAAAAATTTTATAGTTTTTGAAAAAGAAGGTTT
>NW_017297209.1:132142-132417 GCF_001594075.2 Trachymyrmex cornetzi | reverse complement strand
CCCCACTTTTCTCAAAATCATGACGTGATAGGCACTTTTCGACTTCAGATTCGTGTTCAGCGCACAAAAATACGTCGGATATCACTCTAATATTAAAAAAAAAAAAAAGTGAATTTTGCAGATCTGTGTTATTAATGTTGCTGCAACGTTGAAACAATATTAAATAAATTGAATCACAAGTTGAATTTTTATTGATTTTTCCACTTTGATTGTTAATGTTGTAACGATGCACCCCCATAAATGCATCGTTCCCGGCAATGCCAACTCGCCGGATG
>NW_017297209.1:127565-131456 GCF_001594075.2 Trachymyrmex cornetzi | reverse complement strand
CCCTGGCCGCAGCCCGTGACCGACGAGCTACGTCCGCGCAAAGTCAGGTTGTTTCAATGTTGCTGCAACGTTGAAACAACATTGAATAAATTATATATTAATTAATATCAATAGATATATATTTATATAAAATGTCATGTAAATAGAAAATTTAAATTACTTAAATTAATCTTTTAACGAAATTCATTTCTAAACGATATATATTTACGTTTATTGTTTACGCGGGAATCGGCGCGCGCTCAGAGCTCGCTAGAGTGGGTATCTTCAAAGTGAAGTCAATGCTGGTTCTTCTTCCTGATTGGTTCCGCTATTTCACGATCAAACTATTAATTACAAGAAGAGGGCGTAGAGAAAAAGAAGAGGTTAGAACTAGAGTCCCTATAATGAGAGTCTAGACATGAGACCGGAAGAACGCCATTGCCAGGCCTCGGCCGGAAACAGTAAATAACGTGCGTGTCATTCAAAATTTCGATAATAGTGAAATATAACAATATATAAGATAATAAGTGGCTTAAATTTATAAAAGCAAATTAATAAAGAGCATACAGCCACAGCGCCAGTTAGAATTAGCACAAATTATATTTTATTTTCTATTACGTAAACGTTTCGGTCACCATCTGACCACACATCCTCTCAGTACATACATCTTAAATTAAACCCATATATAAAAATTATTCAGTGACAATTATCCAGTTTTAAACATTATTCGCCGACAATATATAATTCATTTAACATAAAATTACGCCAGTCAAAAGTAGGAAGCCACTTCCAGTCCACACAAGCATAAAATTTTATAGATCGTTGTACATCAAAGTCAATATGTTAATACTTGTATAATATCCATTTTAAATATGCGATTGCCAAATGCACATATTTGTAGATACATGCATTACACAAACAACTTTTAACAGATTATCTTCCACTATCAAATTAATCAGATTCCACCGTACTATTTTTCAAATATAAGAATTCTAATTTTCAAATAATTCATCGTTATTCCTGAGAACTTATTTCAAAGGTGCCACCTTTCTCAGGAATAACTCTCAGGAATAACGATGAATTATTTGAAAATTAGAATTCTTATATTTGAAAAATAGTACGGTGGAATCTGATTAATTTGATAGTGGAAGATAATCTGTTAAAAGTTGTTTGTGTAATGCATGTATCTACAAATATGTGCATTTGGCAATCGCATATTTAAAATGGATATTATACAAGTATTAACATATTGACTTTGATGTACAACGATCTATAAAATTTTATGCTTGTGTGGACTGGAAGTGGCTTCCTACTTTTGACTGGCGTAATTTTATGTTAAATGAATTATATATTGTCGGCGAATAATGTTTAAAACTGGATAATTGTCACTGAATAATTTTTATATATGGGTTTAATTTAAGATGTATGTACTGAGAGGATGTGTGGTCAGATGGTGACCGAAACGTTTACGTAATAGAAAATAAAATATAATTTGTGCTAATTCTAACTGGCGCTGTGGCTGTATGCTCTTTATTAATTTGCTGAAATATAATAATCACAATATCCGTAATTATTAAATAAATCATGTTGCCTGTATACAGATTAGTTTGTCGATTTTAACCATTTTTGTCTGCTGAAAGACGGGCTTTATTGACATCATAAAGAGACAATTTATAAAACCTGAAGTGCGATATATCATGTAATTATAAGTATATAGATATTTTTTTCTACTTCGCCGAATTCAAGTATATGTACAGCCGATGATATTAGTAACCGAGCTTTTAGATATGGAGAATAAAATACAAATAATAAAATATGAAACTTGAAGATGTATACCCCTAACCTCATCTTTACATAGATGTTTGAGAAAAATGTATTTTAACAAACGATAATCTAAAAAATGATGCTAAATTATCGTAAATGATTACATAACAATAAAATGACAACATAATATATTATAAAAATTACAGAAATAAAGTGCACCCTCAAGTTGCAGTTTATATACAAGTTTCTTAAAATAGACTTTCAGCGACTTTCACCAGGAGTAAGTTACACAATATTTGCAAACAATACAAAGTTTACATTTTAACCAAAAATTAATGGTTGACAATCCGATTTCGCGTTCGCGCCTTTTTGTACTACTACATCATGACAGTTGCACATACCAATTCACAGATTCACTACCACATCGAAAGGGGCCTATAAATGGCAGCGTCCAATCAGAGACGACCACCCCTCATGTCTAGACTCTCATTATAGGGACTCTAGTTAGAACTAGGAATTACGTCATAAACATCTATCGTAAAATGGAGACTTCCGACTTATTGGCTCCATGACCCCACTCTTCTTATTATACCCACTCTAGTGCTCGCGTGCGTGGCATTGGAGATTGATCGTTCAGCGGACTGAACTGTTACGGAGTGGATCTGTGAGGAGTACCTAGCCGCTTTGCTGTCTTGAACTCGCCCATTGTGTTTAACCGCCTGACCGGTTTGCTCGACCGATTTATTATTAACTGCAAGAAATAATCAGATACGTATATACAGGGTGACCCATTTTAACTTAGACAGCCAAATAACTCGAAACATCGCGATTAAATAAAAAAATGTTTAAAACAAAAATTGTTGGATATGAAGAGGCTAATTGAACTATGACCTTGACAATGACCTTGACCTTCATTTTCAAGGTTATTTGAGAAGGTCTACTTTCAATTTTCAAATAGAAACCCATATTTTTGATCCCGGATTTTGAAAGAGCGCAAAATTTTATGTCCAGATTACTTTCATGTTATGGGTCAAAGTTGACCATAGAGGTCATTTCAAAGACAAATTCCTAATCGAAGCAGAAAGCCAAAAAATCTTGATTTTTCCCGGATAGTGTTTGTGAGAAAAATTGTTGGATGTCGAGGGGACACCAAACCATGACCCTGACAATGACCTTGAACCTATATTTTCATGACCATTTCAAGGTCAAGTGGGGATTTTTAATAAAATTTTATGCTGGGGATAAAAGTAATTTCCTCTAAATCGACCTAGCGTGAGTTGGACTGTTTGTTGGTTCGGACGTACCTAGAAAACCAAGGGGCCTAACACAGAACTGGCAACTTACCTCGGTGAAGAGATGATCCACCAGTCACATAGTGCAAAACCCTGCCCCACAGCAACCTTGGTTCAGCGCTTAACCCTTCCCACTATCTACAAGGTCCTACAGCCCCTAGGGAAGGTATGAAGTCTATTCTTTCGCGTTTCGCGATGAAGTGGATTATTACGAGATCTCCTTTCAATGTTCATAATTTGTTGAGCAGTAGGATGGTGGCGATTTGGGAATCGCTCCGCATAAGTACGGGCAGTAAGTCTGTAATTTCTACCACATTCACCAAAGGTTATAAGAATATCGACTACTTCTGTAGGTGTATAATTTGCCATTTTACTGACCAGAATTTTATCAGATTACAAATGTTAAAAAAAATACATAAACACTTGTGACTTTGGCACTAAATAGACAAAATTTTGAAGGGATACTTAGAGGAACTCCATCAGATGGAAAGTTTAATTTTCGATTTTGAAGGTAAGATATGCTAATATCTAAAGAATCACAACAAGAAAATACATATGTAGCATAAAATTTTATTAAAAATCCCCACTTGACCTTGAAGTGGTCATGAAAATATGGGTTCAAGGACATTGTCAGGGTCATGGTTTGGTCTCCCCTCGACATCCAACAATTTTTCTCACAAACACCATCCGGGAAAAATCAAAATTTTTTGGCTTTCTGTTTCGATTAGGAATTTATCTTGGAAATGACCTTTATGGTTAACTTTGACCCATAACATGAAAGTTCATCTGGACGTAAAATTTTGCGCTCTTTCAAAATCCGGGATCAAAAATATGGGTTTCTATTTGAAAATTGAAA
>NW_017297209.1:126271-127183 GCF_001594075.2 Trachymyrmex cornetzi | reverse complement strand
TATATATATAGGGTGTATAAAAAGTCCCGGACCCCTTAAATATCTTGAAAAGTAATCATTTTTGAGAAAAATGTTTTATACAAAAGATGTAGGTTTGAAAACGATCTATTGATTGACCTTATCAATTTGACCTTGGATGGTGCCACCAAGGTCAAGTCAAGGTCAAATCAATTTTTTTAAGCGAGACACCCTATTTTTGATTCTAGAATCTAACAGGTCGGGAGCTTTCCAAAACACTATAATGAAGCCTCCTTTTAATCAGTACTTTTCAAGTTATGAAAGTTGAAATTTACGGAACCGTCGACATTAGCATTATATAAGGTATTACGTAGAGATTGCCCGATTGAATTTATGAGTCATGTATTAGGTGTTAAACTTAATTCCTATCGTTTTTTCGTCTCGAAAATCGATTTGTTTCGAAGGGAAGATGAATGAATACCTTAATCAAAGTAATTTCCTCCATTTTTTACTACTTTTTCCATCTCTCCGGCAACAGGGCAATCCCACGGCGGTAGAACGCGGTGTCCTTCGAGGCGATCCATTCATCAACCCATTTTTGGACTTCGTTGTAACTGGAGAAGTGTGTCCATAAGTGTGTGTTGCATCGATCGGAAAAGATGGTAATCCGACGGTGCCAAATCTGGAGAGTACGCTGGGTGCAGCAGAACTTCCCATTCAAGCTCTCGAAGTGTCTGCTTCACGCTTTTCGCGACATGCGGTCGAGCGTTATAATGCAACAAAATGACTTTGCGTCAATTGTTGGCTACGGATGATCTTTTTTGCATCAATTCGTCACTCAATCGATATAATTGCCGTTTGTAGCGATCAGCTGTAACGGTTTCATTTGGACCCAAGAGTTCATAATACAGCACACCTTCCTGGTCCCACCAAACGCACAGCAAGGTCTTATAC
>NW_017297209.1:125259-126220 GCF_001594075.2 Trachymyrmex cornetzi | reverse complement strand
TCCACCCATGATTTTTTCCGCTTGGAATTATCAAAATAAATCCATTTTTCATCGCCAGTCACGATGCGCCACAAAAAACTCTTTTCTTTACCTGGCAAGCAAAAAAGTCGCAATAGTCAAACGATTCGAAATGACACTTTCTGACAACTCATGTGGTAGCCATTTTCCTTCCTTATTGATCTTTCCCATGGCATGCAAGCGTTTTGAGACGGCCTTTGGAGTAACATTTAACTGTTTCGATAACTCTAAAAACGTTTGAGCTGGATTCTCATCAAGCAATTCTTGCAGCTCAACATCTTCAAATTTTTTCGACTGTCTTGGACGTTCTTCGTCTCTCACATCAAAATCACCGTTTCGGAAGCGTTCAAACCAAACTCTACATGTTCTTTCCGATGAAGTTTCATCACCATACACTTCGGACAATAAACGATGCGCTTCAGCTGCGGTTTTCTTGAGGTCGAAGTAGTGAAGAAGCACACGTCGGAAAAACAGCTTATCGCGATTCATTTTCGATTGATTGGAAAATCTCTTTAGCGTCGAGAAATCTAACCTGTGAGGATTGAATCACTTTCAGTGATGTCTAAACTACAAAAGATATAGGACTTCATCGTCGAAACTCGCTAGCGTTGAAGCCAGCACCCTCTAGTAGCGAGCGATAGAAATTAAGTTTAACACCTAATATGTGCCCGCGAATATCTGTACTTTTATCTCCTCCTCCCTCGTACCTTTTCCTTCGCCTTCCTCGCCTTTCCCTCCTACTCCTTTCCATTCCCTCTCCCTCCTTCCCACCCTTTCAACAAAGCTGGAGACTACATAAGTTAGAGATCTCTCCTGTCAAGTTCACTCTTTCTGTGACCCGCGATTGAGAAGGTATACTTTTTTGTGATACTCCATTCTGAGATTGCTTATCGCCACATAGTTATCTTTGTTTATAATAGTAGGGGAGGCCGAGAGGCTAAAT
>NW_017297209.1:118563-124749 GCF_001594075.2 Trachymyrmex cornetzi | reverse complement strand
TCGTATGTGCTTTTAGCCAAAGATTCCGAATATGCAATAAAAAATAGGGGTTCCTATTTAAGATTTCAAACTTGCCCCCCCTCACCGCTCAGGGAGCGGGGTGGGGGGCTGATTTTAACGTCAGTGTATGTCACCCTCGGAATGATGAAATATTGATTCTTAACATTTTTTCTTAGTGTGCTTATTTATCGAGATATTTGAAAGTTTCAGGTTTAAAAAATCACCCTATATTACCAATATGCTTGTTCTTTTTAGCTGAACCTCTGCACCGGTACATTTTTTCCAATGGTTGGAGAAAAAAAGAGAAAATATGTACCAGTGCAAAGACTCAGCTAAAAAGAACAGGCCTATTAATAAGTCAAGCTGCTACTATGACTCAGCGAATTAATTAATGTACTTTATGAACATATAAACAAAATTTAATAAAAAATATATACATATATATAATCGACAGGATATTTCGTAACTAATGATGGTAACCGAGAAAAGAATAAATCTACATGACAAAATAAGTCAAAAACGTAGAATAAAATTTGTTCATATGAGACTTTGTTTTCGGTAAAATTGACTTTAAATATTCGCCGGATACATGTACAATTTAATGAATCTTGCTATAAAAAAACTATCTCTACTCATATTTATTTGTGTTTATAATTGCATTGAGTAATCGAAAATACCCAGTCAGAAATGATAATGGAATCAACATCGAATTGATGTCGATTCCATTATCATTTCTAATTGGGTACATACAATATATTCATGCGAAATGAATTTTATTATCACTATAAGTCACTGAAAATGTTGCCTGAAAACAAAGTTTTATTATATGAAAAAACGTTACGTTTTGGACTTTTTCATCATGTATAGTAGACTCATCCGATCCTTTTCTTGGTTATAACATCGATTATTATAAAACATCCTGCATATATTTATTTAGCTCCAAAATGTTGCTGTAATATAAGTAATTTTTTTGTTTTTTTTTTTTGTTCATTGCAGAAAACCTACTGCTGTTGGCGACGAAGTTGATAATGATAATGAGTAAAAAATGTTTTTATTTTATTTTTTAAGTTTATTTTATTTTTATATAATTTACAGTTGTTTTCATTACATACCGAGTTATTATTTGTTTTTTGAATTTTTAGATGCTTATTTACTTTATCAATAAAAGCAAAACTAATTAATACATAAAACGATTTTTTAATTTATCAATATTTAAAATTACCTTGCTTCATATTATGTATATTTTTTATTTTAAATAGAATAAAATTAATCTTTAAACTGTGGGAAAAATCTAATTTAAGAAACATTGATTTTTTATTATATAAAATTCTTCTGATATATCAAAATATAGAAAGCTTTATTCAAAGGCATACACCACAACGCTAGATGTTTCTCGCTAGAATTTTATATTACTATCAATTAACAATAAAATAAACGTTTCGGCCTCAAATTAGGCCATCTTCAGTATTAATATCAATCTTCATAAATAGGCATTTATACATGTTTATCTAACCCTTCTCCTCCCTGTTCTTACTCCCCCCCCCCCCCATCACGATTTTTACCCTCTTTCCCCTTCCCTCCATCCATTCCGCCGTATTCTCCATCTTTCCCTCCAAATCAATATTTTCATATATCCCATCCTTACTCTATTCTTCCCCACTTTCAACATCCCCGCCATCAATCCCTCCACTTCCTTCTTTCCCTCCTCCTCCACGTACAATTCCTTTTTAATCCCCATCAACAATCCCCCCATTGCTCTTCCTTTTCTGTTTTTCCTTTTCGCATCCTGCACTCTCCATACATATCCCTCCGGCAGTCTCTCTTTTATATACTTTCCACTCTTTTTCTCCACCCATGGAATGGTTTCCATCAAAACCATCGCATCCCAACCTTTTAAATTATCCCAAAAATCTCTATCCTTATTTCCAAATCCCGCTACATTCCAAAACGCTATCCTCACTTCTTCCCCCCTCCTCCTTCCCTTTCTTCCTCTCCCTCCTTTTCTCTCCCTCGCCCACTACTCCCTATTACCGTCTCCCTCTCCCTTTCCCTTCCTCCTCACCCTCTACCTATTCCCCCCCTCCTTACCCTCTCCCCATACCTTCTCACCCTTATCCTTAACCCTTGCACCCTCCCTAACCCTTCCCTTCTAACCCCCCTTTTCCTACCACTCCTTCCTTTCACTTCCCTCTCCCTAGTCCTTTCTTCCTACTTCCTTTTTTCTCCCCCCTCCCATTTTCTTCCCCTTCCATCCCTTAGCTCCTCCCTCTCTTCGTCCCACTTCCACCATTCTCTATCCACAACCCCCTTGTCCCATCTTTGCTCTCCCCCCCCTCCCTCCTTATCATCTGCCTCATTATCTACCTCATCTTTCTCTCCTTTCACATCAGACCTTCCTCTATCCAGATATTCCTTTCCTTCAACTTCCCCTTACTTCTCCATATCCTTCCCTTATCCTCCAACCTTATTACCCAAAGTAACCACCCTCATCCATTCCCTCTCCTGCCTACCAGCCTCTATCCTTCTTATTCTTTCTACCGCTAGCCCTATTTCTATGCTTCCCAAAATCTCTTATTTTCCCTTCTACCTCCCCTCTATCCACCTTTACTCCTTTTATTACAATATTCTTTTTCCTCTCCTCTCTTTCCCTCCATTCGGTCCTTCTCTCTAACCTTCTTATTCTTTCCTTCTATTCCTCCCTCTCTTCTCCTTTCCTTATCTCCTTACTATCTCCCTTTTCCACCTCCCCCCTCACCTCTCACCTACCCCTATTCTCATTTTGTCCAATTCCCCTTCCAGCGTCTTTAATCTCTCTATCATTTCCCCCTTTTCCCTTTCCCATCTTTCTTCCCTCCTCTTTTATCCTCTCCACTTCCTTCATCATCATCTCTTTCTGACTCTCTTCTACTACCTCCCTTAACTCTTTTCTTACTCCCATCAACCCTTCTCTTATTTCATCCCTCAATGAGGGAAATATCCCTTAATAGCTCCATCATCCCTCCCTCCTCCCCCATTCTGACCGGTGATTTTAGTGTCTTTTTACTGCTTCTAAAAACCTCTCCTACCTTCCCCCCTCCCCATCACTCTTCCTTTTCAGGAATATCGCTAGCTCCCCCGTGCTTCCCCTCCTATCTTTCTCCAGCTTATTAATCCTATCAGTCATCTATCTTCCTATCTCTTTCTCTTCCTCACTCACATCTTCTCTCCCTCTCACTTTTACAATCTCTCTCTCTCTCTCTCTCACTCACTGCCTTCCTTCCACACCGCCTCTCAATCTCTTCCGAACAAACCTTCCTTTCCGCCTTTACCTATTATTCCTCTAAACCGAACTCACTTCCCCCCACCTTATCATCTCCTCGCCACCCTCCCTGCGCTCGTCACACTCTACGCCAGCACCGTCTCCTAACCTTACTTCCTTCTTTCTCTCCTTCCTTTCTCGACACAGCCCTTTTCCTCCACCTCACCCCCACTCCTTCTATCTTTCCTCCACTTCCTCTCTCACCTCCGCCCACAATCACTCTCTCACACCTCTCCTTCTCTCCACTCTCACTCTCTGCTCTGCTAACTCACAAATTCACCTACTCACTTTCTATACACCGGAAACAGAAGTCCCCAAGTACATTATATATATATATATATATATATATATATATATATATAGTGATGTGAACGAAATATTTTTTATTCATATATTATACCGTTTTATTTTTCGTACGTATTAAAAACTAAAGCCAATAGCTCGCAATCGACGAGATGATGTCTATTGAAGATGTCGCTATCACGTATAGCATCTTTGGACACGATGTTGGAGAATCGCGTATACTTGACATCGACCGTATCGACGAGTCGGACTAATTGATGTAACGTTCGAACATTACATCGATATATCCGTCAAACTCATACATACGGCGTAGCGTCGTTTCGCTCGTCATGCATACGAACGAAGAATCGAGACGTACGAGCGTAGCATCGTTCAGCATACAAACTCTAACTGTTAGCGGTCCAACGCTTATAAAATTGTCATTGTATTCGTTTCGCAGCATCTTGTAAATATTCCATCGTTGCTCATAGAAGCCCTTCCACGTTTCGAGAGACAGTGACAGTTCGTGTCCGCGATGATCTCCCAGGGCGATCTCCACGTAACTCGGCTGACTAACGCTGATTCCAATTTCCAAATACTTGTAGCCCGTAGCCGTCAGATCGTAACGTCAGCTCAGAAAACGCACCGCACGATGCTCCATGCTGTGTACGTACGTACGTAATGTTAAAAAAACGTTTCTTTTTTGTGTATAGAACGTACATGTTACTGCAGTCCTTCTTCGTTTCGTACGATGAGTTGCTCTCTTTGATGAAGTACATTTTAGACCGTTCGTACAAGCGAGTATCGCAAGACTGATCGTACTCGTGTAAATTGCGACGTATATGGTAAAACTTCTAGAATCGAAGAGGGGGTAACCTCTCCCCACTTTCCATGAATTACGAACGTGTCGCGACACGGTTCATCGCGTTTTTTTTTTTATGTATTTTCTTTATTCGCGAGTTTATCAATATTGTATCGCGTCTTTCTACGTATTTTCTTTGTTCGTGAGTTTATCAATGTTTATACTTTATGGTTTATATTTCGATAGCATTGATGACGTTGATGACGAGCACGTTGGCGACTTCGATGCTTTTACCCCAGGGCATTCCCAATATCTCGCTTCTTCCTTCGATAGCGGACTTAGCGACAAGGGACAGTACCCTTTAGTGACTTAGCGGACTTGGCGACAAGGGACAGTACCCTTTTCGCTCGATCGATTTTCGGTGTATATATACTTTTACTCGGTCCATGTCTTAACACTCGTAATTGTAGCTTACGATTCAATAAAAAAAGCCCTATACACTGCCTATATAAATTGCATTTATGCACTGTCAGATCAGACATGTCGCGACGCGTTTAACAGAAGCGTCGATGTTTCGGATACATACATACACACACACATACGTTCATACATAACGTTCATACATACATTGTATATACGTTTATACATACGTACGTAAAAAATACATACGTTCAAACTGTCACGAGTGCCATTGCACAAGTTCCAATAGTAGTACATTAAGAAATGTTAGTTTATATTTAAAACCATATCGAAAAAGAGAGAAGAAGCGCAAGATCGGAATTATGCAAGCAATCGATAGAACTCGGCCGTTGCATTCTTGATCGATAATCAGAACGCTAACGAAGGAGCGCTAATTCGGCAAGGACGGCCGAGAAGAGCACAAGATATAAGGCGAAGATGTGAAGCGGATGGGGATCATTGTAAAACCGAGAACGCATCACGTCACTCTGTCCATTAACTAAATCAAGTATTAAATTTCATCTAACTAAAATATTGTAGGAATGGTAACTAATTCACATAAGTGCATGAATGTAAAATAAACTACTTTATTAAAAGAAACTCATAGAATCTACACAGTGTTCTTAATTTTGACCGCCTAACTCCCCGCTGGATCCCGAACCTGTGTACCGTGTATTACGGTATAGCAATTTGGTGGCAGCGCTGGCGAATCCTGAAGCAGCAAAATCTGTAACAAAAGGAAGAAGGTGGATCAATCAAAGGACGAAGGAGCGACCCATTGAGGAAACGCAGAAGCCAGGACACTGAAGCCGAAAGCGAGCACCCGGTATATAGCAGCTGACGACCAGGACAGCGACAACAGCGGAACCTGAGCAGGCGCGACCTACCCGACGGTGACTCAGCGACGAATCATCAGAGTACAGCAAGCAGCCCGCAACATGCGACTAGCGCTAGTACTGTAAGTCCGAAATTATTCGATCAATTATTATAAGCGGATAAATATCCGACAATCGCGATAATCGTCCCAGCGTACCGACAACTTCGCGCGTATACAACGAACCGATACCGAGACGTACTAGGCTCAGTAGCGTAAGACCTGTGCGAATAATAGAAGAAGCAGTGCAAGACATACGCCATAACGTGTGCCGAGTCTTAGAGACAGTATCCTAACGATAGTTCATCCGAACCGGAAGTACCTACCAATATAATAATAGAACGAGTATTTCCTTTTACGGACGATAGCTTGTTACCAAATAGTAACGAGATAAATAATAGAGGGTGTAACGATGCACCCCTAATAACTGCATCGTCCCCGGCAATGCCAACTCGCCGGATGCCGCTAGTG
>NW_017297209.1:110012-117716 GCF_001594075.2 Trachymyrmex cornetzi | reverse complement strand
GAGCCTCTTTGCGACCCTGGCCGCAGCCCGTGACCGACGAGCTACGTCCGCGCAGAGTCAGGTTGTTTCAAGGGATAATAGATACGGCGTCGCGCGCATTCATTAATCTCGTACGAAGCTAATCTATTTGAACGGCAGACTCGAGCAATACGATACGTGATGAAATGACGACTCGACCGCCACTGATACCGAATAGAGGAAATGACGGTAATCAAATAAGGAGTGCGGACGTAAAAAGAGAAATACAGCAACTCCGAGAAGAAATAGTTCAACCCCGCGAACTACTCCCGCGGACAACTCAGAAAGAAATGATGGATCGATTGATAAATGCAGTCACTGGAATGCTAGATCGACTGAGAAGAATCGAGAACGCGCAGTATGGCCGTGACAATTTCTTCCTGCAACCGGGACCCAGCAACAAACCACATAATATTACGTATGGCCGAACGCTGAATGATGTCTGAGAACTTCACAGACGTCCCACAGGGTATTTGCAACTCAAAGAAGTGCGTAACATAATACCCGAGGTGGACAGTAGGGTATATAGGCCGATTCTAACCCAAGTAGAGGCAAGGGGGGTTGAGGGGCAGGGGGGTACCCGCGGCGAAGGGGGTGACGTCGCAGGGGGAGGGGAGGGAGTGACGTCACAGGGGGAGGGAAGGGGAATGATGTCGCAGGGTGAGGGGGATGATGTCACAGAGGAGGGAGGAGGAATGACGTCACAGAGTGAGGGGAATACCGTCACAGGGCGAGGGGGATGACGTCACAGGGATAACGTCACAGGGCGACGGGGCTAACGTCACAGGTCGCGGTCCGCCATCGCGAGCGAGCCGCCACCGCCGGTCCTTCCGACCGCTACCGCCGGTCCCTCCGTCCACTTTCGAGCGCGGTCCGCCGCCACCGCCGCCGCGGTCCCCACAGCGCTATACTCACCATGTATACTTACCGCGTATATTTACCATGTATACTTACCGCGTATACTCACCATCTCGCTCTTATGCGTTGACATCTTCTTACGTAGCTTCTTCTCGAACGCAAACATTTTACTAATAACGCCGTCGAGCGTGATGTAACACGATAAGAAAGGAATAATTGAAAAAAGCTGAGATGTGTTTATTTTAAACATTTATTCATGTAATGCATTATGTACAATATTATCTACAGCGCACATTATCAATTCACATTCAATATGCGAGTTCTTATCATAAATTTTACTCAAAATATTTGCAGCATCACATTTGTTTATAATACAATTTGTACGCAAATAACTTACAAAATATTTAAATTTATCGCTTATAATATTTGTATATTGACATAAATCAAAATATACGTGCTGAACACATTGTTCGAGTTCGAGCATGAAGAGTACAGTCAATGGTTTCATGTATAAACATTTGTCACACAAAGATAATTTTACATTGTTCACATCACGTATTTTAACAATCTCAATCACAAGCTCCTGAATTATCAACGATGATGGAGTAGTCGACTGCACCAATCGCTGGATATCCACCCGTTTTTCGATAAATACCACCCATGTAGCGTGCGACAGGATAATGTGGTTGTCTCGGGTATCATCAATGGCAATTTCTACATACGGCATTGGTCCCGCGGCGATCCCAATCTCCAAAAACTTGTACGCTGTCGGCGTCAATGCAAATATTCTTCTCAAAATATGAGAAGACGCTCTGTAATGAAGACGAACAAACGAATGAGCAATGTAAACGAAATAATTAAAATCACATATAAGTGAAACACTTACGTCTGTAGGTACGAATCCATCGCGCCGAAGAGCACTAAACAAATCTATCTGAGCGACTGGTACAGTAACATTGTCCCAAATTCTTTTATAAAGTTTCCCCCACCGTTAAAAATGCAACATTTGCAAATATGCAGTTTAAGAATTTATGCAAAAGACATGTTTCGCGATCACATTAGCGATTTAACATGTGCAAAAATGCAACGTTTGCAGTTTCATTAAAAGTATAGCTGCTTTGTCAGCGTAATATAAGAAATTTTTCAAGAACATCTGACGTGTCCTGACAGGTTTCACGATGACATCATCAATGTAATTTGATACAACACCTGCAAAAATGCAACATTTGCAATTTCATCAAAGTATAGCTGCTTTATCAACGTAATATAAGAAATTTTTTCAAGGACATATTTTGGCGATGACATCAATGTAATTTGATACAACCCCTGCAAAAATGCAATTTCATCAAAATATAACTGCTTTGTTAGCGTAATTTAAGATTTTTTCAGGAACACTCTGATATCATTAATAAAAATAGCGCGCATAATGATATAAAAGTGATAAGATTTAGACACATCGCGTCATTAGTCAATCTAACAGCACAAGTGACAACATGGAGCGTGATTTGATTGAGCAAGCTACCCTGCTTAATACAAGAGAAGAGTACGTCGCGTGGGAACAACGTTGCGATGAATTTATAGATTCTCTGGAAGAGCAGAACCGTATCAAACGCCCGCGATTTTCGATTGATAATAGACAATCAGTGACCGCATGTATCGCGCGGTTTGAAAGCTTGAAGGATTTGGTGTGAACGATTGGTGCACGTAGGCACAGGACATGGACTTCGATGGCGTGAGATCGAAACGGCGTTCGAAAGCCGTATTCTGACGGGCGCGGTAATAAACTCCAATTATATCGAACCTCATCAATTCCTAGAAGACGCGAGTGAAACTGTGCTCGATCGTGTGCAGTGTATCATGCAGAGATATGACTCCATAAAGATAAATACTGTTTTCAATATTGAGTTCGTGGCTGGTGACAAACGCGCGAATAAGAGTATCGCCACCTGGAACTATCAACTATATCGATGCACCGATTTGCGCGAGTGGTACGTATCGCACGTCGTCGAGCCTATCCTGGCATCACTGGAAGAGTTTCAGGAACGCGATAGCGGATTGGCACTGTCGCGTATACTAAATTTGGCGGTGAACGCGAATAAACTAAATCCTCTGTGCGCTGGATGTCACATTAAATTCCCGCGAGATATTATACTAAAAAGAGCGATGATTAATGTACAATCTGCGGGCGATGCGTGTTTCGCGTGGTCGGTGATTGCCGCTCTGCATCCAGCTCCAAAACATGTGGAAAGGGCATCTTCTTATCCGCATTATTCCAATTCTAAATCTCGCAGACATCGAATTTCAGATGACATTGAGCCAAATTAAGAAATTTGAAAATTCTAATGACATTTCCATCAATGTCTACGCTATCGAGAAGGGGGTTGCACCGATACGATTAACCGACCGAAAGAAGAGCAGGCACGTAAACCTCTTGTACGTGGAGGATGACATCGCGGGACATTTCGTGCTGATCAAGGACCTGTCCCGCCTTATCAGTTCACAAATCAATAGAAAAGGACACAAAAAATATTTCTGTGATAGGTATGTATAAATAATACTGATAATGGTAATGATAATAATAACAATGATAATAATAATAATAATAATTGTTTCCAGATGCCTTCACTACTTTGACTCGAGCGCAAAACTGGAGATCCATACTGAGGACTGTGGGAAACTAAATGATTGCGCTATCAGACTACAGAGCGAGGATGACAAGTGGTTGAGCTTCCGCAACCAGGTTATCGCTAGCTGTCAGGTTATCGGTTTCACCGTGACAAAGACTGTATAGCGTGGTTCGCGGAAGAACTTAGACAGTTAGCACATACTGTACAATCAACAATTTCAGCCAATGTTTCCATGGCTGGTTTCACGGGAGACGACTGGGAAAATATTAACAGCGCCTCGCATTGTCACGTATGCGAGAAACCGTTCACACCGGATGATACGCGGGTACGCGATCATTGCCATCTCACCGGGCAATACAGAAGCCCTGCACATACAAATTGTAATCTAAATTAGAGATTCGCGTTGCATACCCGTAGTTTTTCACAATCTATCTGGTTATGACGCGCATTTTATTATCAAAGAAATTGCAACTGCCTACGAAGGACGCGTAGATCTGCTTCCAATAACTAAAGAAAAATATATATCTTTTACTAAACATGTACAAAAATCGATCAAAAAAATTGTGTGCAGTTACGTTTCATAGATTCATATAGATTTCTCGCATCAGGTTTAGACAAATTGGCATCTTTTCTTAACAATGATAAGCTGCGACGCGAATTTTCCGATTTATCCAAAGAAAATTTTAATCTTTTGACTCGAAAGGGCGTTTTTCCGTACGAGTACATTGACTACCGCGAAAAATTGAACGAATTACGCTTTCCATCTCGTGAGTCATTCTACAGCTCATTGACGTACAGCACGGTATCTGAGAGTGATTACGCGCACACCGTTAACGTGTGGCAGCGGTTCTCCATCCAAACGCTCAGCGAATATAGCGATCTCTACCTAAAAACAGACGTATTGTTGTTGGCCGTCTTTGAAAATTTCCGCGACAGTTGCATAGCGAGTTACGAGCTCGACCCCGCGTACTATTACACCTTATCTGGGATGCCATGTTGAAGCATACGGGTGTAAAATTTGAACTGCTGACAGATATCGACATGGTCATGTTTGTCGAGCGGTGGTCTAAGCCAGTGCTCAAACAGGTACGCGCGAGCCAACAATAAATACATGCCGTCGTACGATCCATCGAAACCGTCATTATATCTAATGTACTATGACATCAACAACCTCTACGGCTGGACAATGTGTCAACCACTGCCTTACGCCGAATTTCGATGGGTCGACGACGTGCACAATTTCGATTTTACGGCTATCGCGTTAGATTCACCAACAGGCTATATTCTCGAGATGGATTTGGAGTACCCGCAACATCTTCATGACGTGCACACTGACCTACCGTTCTGTCCGACGCGCGAGAAACCACCCGGGAAGCGCAATGACAAGCTCCTCACAACATTATGTGATAAAAAGCATTACGTCATACATAATCGCAACCTACAGCAGTGTACTCGTCACGGCCTCCGTATCGCAAAGATTCACCGTATACTGCAATTCGCGCAATCTCCATGGCTTCGCGATTACATCGAGCTCAACACAAAATTTAGGACAATGGCCAAAAATAATTTTGAAAAAAATTTATACAAACTGATGAATAACGCGGTATTTGGTAAAACCATGGAGAATGTGCGCGATCGCGTCAACGTAAAATTACTGACAAAACGGGAAGGTAAATACGGTGCGGAGGCAATGATCGCCAAACCAAATTTTCACAGTCGCAGCAATCTTTTCGGAGAATCTAGTCGC
The DNA here is from genome assembly GCF_001594075.2 of Trachymyrmex cornetzi. Taxonomy (NCBI): domain Eukaryota; kingdom Metazoa; phylum Arthropoda; class Insecta; order Hymenoptera; family Formicidae; genus Trachymyrmex; species Trachymyrmex cornetzi. The sequence continues at coordinate 112,466 of NW_017297209.1, read as the reverse complement.
GATAAAAACTGCGTAAGCTCAAGGTGAAGTTCGACAAACCGATATACGTGGGTCTGTGCATCCTCGACATATCGAAAACGTGTTTGTACGAATTTCACCACGAATACATGGCACCGCTGTTTCGCGAAAAATGTAAAATTATGTACACCGACACAGATAGCCTCATATATCACATAGAATGTGATGGATGTGTACGACATCATGAAACGTGATATTGCTAGATTTGACACGAGCGATTACACGGTTGACAACGCGTACAGTATTCCACTCGCAAATAAAAAAGTTCCAGGCCTTATGAAAGATGAGAACAACGGTGCCATGACGACCGAATTCGTTGGGCTTAGCGCGAAAATGTATGCCTTGCGTGTAGAAGGAAAGAAAGATACAAAAAAGGCTAAGAGCGTCAAGAGCAACGTTATAGCAAGGTCTATAACGTTCGAGGATTACAAGCAGTGCTTGAACGACGCAATCGAAATGACACGTAGGCAATCGTGCATAAGATCGAAATGGTGAACGAGGTGTACACCATATCGGAAACAAAAATCGCTCTAAGTCCGCACGATGATAAGCGGTATATCGTTCCAGGTTCCACCGACACGCTGCCATGGGGACATTACCAATGTAATAAATAAAACACAGTTGTATTATATACGTATAATATGTTTAATACATATACAACATGTATGATATGTATTATTTATTAGGTGTTAAACTTGATTCCTGCCGTTTTTCGTTTCCAAAATTGATTTGTTTCGAAAGGAAATACCTTAATCTAAGTATTATTAATAAAGTATTATTAATTAGTAATAAAGTAGAAAATGGAGAAAATTACTTTGATTAAGATATTCATTCATCTTCCCTTCGAAACAAATCAATTTTGGAGACGAAAAACGGCAGGAATTAAGTTTAACACCTAATAATATAGTATGTATAAGTATATGTAAACATAATTGCGTATACGATATTTATAATATGCATAATAAGTATTTATATCTTGTATAATAAATATGTTTTACAACACATTATCTTTATGTATCCAAGAAAAAAAATTGTGCGAATTATCAAATCCCAACCATTTCACGTAAACCTCGTTCCCCCTCTTGCACAACACCTTTTCAACGAGATGCACGTCAGGGTTAGCGACGCTGTGCAATTCGTATTCGTAGAAACCTCCCGCGAGAATCTTCCAATGGATACGTCACTGGATTAGTTTGCTGCACTTTGATAATTTTAAACACTTCCGTGGTCCAATTCGGCGTGTAACCTTTATCAAAGACTGTCTTGAATTTGCTCACGCGTACCGAATCACCCACTTTGTATCGTGCGGGTGCGGCAATCTTTACGCGATTGTAAACCGTGGTTAAGAGCCTGTCGACGATCGCGGGGGTAACGTCGACGGAACGCATACCGATAGTTCGATGCTTGCGCGCATGTAATGTGTATCAATTGTAATTTGATACGAGACGTGGCAGGATATCGATCCATTTGTAATTTCCGTTGTACGTAAATCGTTTCCACATGTCGTTCTTCAACGTACGGTTGAACCGACGCCTTCATTACGGAATACGTAGAATAATGGTTGATGTCGTGTATCTTCAAAAGTTTCTGTACGTCCGAGTTGTAAAATTCCTTCCCTCTGTCAGTCTGCAAATTTTTCGGACATCTTTTATCGTCTCGAATTATCTTTGCGATCACATTCGTCACATCATTTCCACTCTTAGCTTTAAGCGGCACGGCTCATACGTGCTTACTCAGCACGTCGATAACGGTGAGAATGTAGTGGTAACCTTTGTTGAATCGCGTATAAGGACGCATCTCGATCACATCCGCCTGCCACAGGTCATCGTATCGGTGTACCATGACGTGTCTTCGCGGAAAATTTCTTCTCGCCGGAGCGTGCAATTCATTAACCAACAACCATTTCTCAGACATTGCGAATAATTATTTTGCACGATGCACTTCTCGAATCGTCTTTTCAAGTTTTCGTTTAGCATAACCAGCACATTATTTTCTAAGGCTGTAATCTTTCTCTCGATTTCGTTCAGACGATCTTTCAAATCTTGAACACTCTGCTGCACGAGTCATTTGTTTGAAACGACCTTACTTTGCGCGGACGTAGCTCGTCGGTCGCGGGCTGCGGCCAGGGTCGCAAAGAGGTTCGGCCAGGAGGAGAGAGACAAGGCGGTAATATTGCAGTGAAATACGGCTTGGGTTGATGCAAAAGAAATAGATATATTTGTGTCTTTATGTACAGAGTGTGAATGCGTGTATATGTATGTGTCTGAGTGTCGCGTGAGACCAGTTGTCGCGACTGGTAGCAGCGATCGGCGGTGTATGCGTGTGTGTTTACAAAGATGGTGTCGTTGTGAGTGTACGGTGTGTGTGTGTAATGCGAGTGTGTATGTGCGGCAGGCACGATTCGCCGTGCGAATCGTGGTCGCGTGCTTCGCTCGG
>NW_017297209.1:102721-109479 GCF_001594075.2 Trachymyrmex cornetzi | reverse complement strand
TCGGCGTCGTTCGGCGACGTTCGGGTTTCGCGGACTTGCGAGTTCGCGCGGCCTGTAATTATGTTTGCGTTTCTTAAATTGTCGAGCGCACCGCGCTCTCATCGCGTACGGTGACCGGGGGGTCACCGTAGCGGCATCCGGCGAGTTGGCATTGCCGGGAACGATGCCTTTCTGGGGGTGCATCGATACATGTTTGCTGCGTCAGCATCATCCACCGGTAGCGCTACTCGTCGAATTTTGCGCGACTTTACGTCAAAGTCGGCTCCGACTATGCAAAGAGCGTAACTTCTGAGCAATTCACGCCACTAATAGTACGATTCGCTTCCTCCTCCTCCTCCTCCAAGTGATAGTCCAAACTTGTTGATCGGCATTGCGATGTCGACTGAACGATGTGCGTAGAACGAGGTCAATTTATAATCAGATCAGCTTCGCGAAGCTCTTCGATAATCGACAGAATCTCGTTGTCGTGACCATTGTGACCAGTCTGGCGCGAGGCCTCGAGCAATCGCAGACGATCCACAATTTCGTTGGGATCGTTCCAATGGATATATTCAATCTTGTTATCGTTTAGTGTCATCGTACACGGTAAATCCATTCTTTTGTTTATTCCCGTTCCAATTTTTTTACCCGACACCAATGGCGCTATTATGTTCTTATACTCGTACTTGTATTCCCTACTACCCATTACTTGATTTCTCGGGCTATGACCGCGACGGTGAGCGTTTGTCGTCAGCAGAATATTTCTGTAGGTCTGTACGTCATCATCCGTACAGATACTTTCGTTGGAAAATTTCATGAAAATTAACTCGTACAGGCCCGCTGTTCCATCATATATTTTCCCATCTATAATTATATCATCGTTTTTATGCAAGGTGATACGTTTGTCACCGAGCATCGTTCCCTCATCGCTGAAATAAACTCCATACACAACGTCTATGTTGACGGCTTTCTTACCGCTCAGAACCGCTTTCAGATATTTCTGTCCCAAAGGGCCATAGTTTGTTTGCAACTTTTCTTGATCCTCGGATGTTTGAAGCAGATGTCGAATAGATATCACGTGCGGTTCATCGGCAACCTCAAAAATTTCTTCGACGGAGGGAGCATGGTCGTACGATAACTCGTGCGGCTATGTTATTTCGGACATTTCGTTCAAAGTTGATGGTACGGTTTTCGATCGATTCAACGCTGATTTTATAGGCGTGGAAGCCTGTATAGGATTGTCATACAGAGCACTCAGTCGTTTTCTTTTGAGTTTTGGTTCATTGTCTTCCCCCGAAAAGAATGTTTCATTCATGGTAGGATCCTTGAAGGATTCAACGGTGTCTTCAACAGTCTGTTTCAGCGGGTCGATAATGAGATTGAAGTGTCTCTCCAATGCGATGTCTTCCTCCATTTTACCAGTCTTCAAAGCGCGGTACTTTTTGCGAATCAAATCGCTCGTTTTCGCAATGTCTTTAGCTATCTTCTCACGATCTTTGCTGTTATCCATGTCAGTGTATCGATGTCGACTGATCGCATCACAGTATTGCAAAGTCATTAAATCTTTTTCTGTATGGCCCATCGGCAAGCGCACTGTCCTTGTCAATTACTAGAAATTCATACTTTTGCTGCCAACATTTACAACATAAATAGCAAAAATTCTCGTATGACGTGTCGGTATTCACGTGATCGTTGTACACGCGTTTCAGATTGGTACCATCCTATTTGAACAGGATCAACAGATTTGCATTGTCGCGTATAAGGTGCTCGGTATCTTTGCATACGTCTGACAGAGATAGAAGCAGTTGACGTCCGCGTGCCGTCTCATTGCAAAATACTCTCTTATCGCGTCCTGCTTGTCACATGCCACGTCATCAAAGATAAAAATGGAATTCGGAAGAGCCTCGCTTGGTGGAATGACGTCGCTATTATTGGAGAACGTAAAATAGCCAATTTCTTCGATCGGAGCTAGCAGATTCGTCAGATATCGATATTTCAGTTGTTGCAGCGATTTCGAGTACACGTACACGTTCTTGAATAGTACGCCGTGTGGACTTTCCAAGAGGCTTATCAACATGTTCGTTTTGCCACAATATGATGGTCCACAGACGATCGCGCGTATAGAGGCCGGTAGCATGTTGCCATGCTTGCGAGTCTCTTTATCGGTTTGTACTTTGCCGTCGAGATTCGTCACTTTAATCATCCGCGATTGGCGCATGAACCGCATATTTCCTCCTCCACATAATACTGAAAACGATATCGCGAGCGGGCCTATTTATAGAGCCGCGTAAAGCGAAATCGCTCAGTAATTAAAATGTTTCTCGTCATGTCAGACGATCTGCACAGTTTAACATCAAAGGAGCTGGAATACATACCGAAAATTGTACTGCTGCGACAGTTTGCATAGATCTGTTGTGGGACAGATTACCCGAGCATATACGAGCAGATTCGGAGGTACAGCGATACCGTCGGCGCCTGAAGCATTACAATTTGCCGACTCATCAAACGCATATCGACGGTCCGGCGCCTTTGATAAAGAATTGTAGCGAATACCGTCGAGAGGCTTGTTAAATCGTGCGATATACGCGCTTCCTTTTGAACTACATATTCCCGGATATCAGTTTTGCGGTCCGGGAACGCGATTGGAGAAGCGATTGGCCATAGGTGATCGAGGTATTAATTCATTGGATGCTGCATGTCGCGAGCCTGACATAGCATATTCGTATAGCAACGATCTCACCGAACGACACGCGGCTGATAATATACTCGCCGAGAAGGCGCGGAAACGCATTACCGCGAGTGATTCAACTCTCAGAGAGAGAGCGCCGCAGCCACAGTCGTATGGGCAACTATGAAGCCCAAAATGAAGATTGGTATGGGCTAGAAAACAAAGAAGAAGAAGAGCAAGAAGATTCTTCCGACAGCGAAACGCGGCGGTATCCTGCCCGTTCTATCGCTACTGGGCGTTCTCGGATCATTGGTCGGCGGGGCGGCGGGAGTCGCCAAGGCCGTAAGCGATAGCAAAGCAGCGCAGCGTCAGCTGAAAAAACTGCAGCGTCATAATCGCGTCATGGAAGGTCGCGGCGTTTATCTCACTTCCTACAAGCGCGGACAAGGTATCGCCCGTGTAGAAAAAAACGTCGATGAAACGTTAAAAATACCGAGGGCAGTAACTACCGATGTGCAACTGCAAAAATTTGCAAACCGTATGCGCATTCCGTATTTTAGAGGTGTCTTTATGCGTACTACATTACCGGTCGAAGGAGTATGTCGAAACGAGAGCGGTACCGTAAATCTAGATAATGCCGAGGGACCCGGTACGAATTGGGTGACACATGGGAAAAGAGGGAATCGCATCATGTACTTTGACAGTTTCGGCAATCTTCGGCCACCGAAAGAAATCGAACGATATCGGAAAACAGCGTTATCGAATACAATCGCGCGTCTTATCAGCGTTACAATCAGGACAACTGCGGGCAGCTTTGTCTACAGTTTCTACGGTCGGTTGATAAGCAATTTAAGGACCATTGCTCTGTTTAACTCAGTGTTCGTTTGAAACATGTCGCTGTCGTTTACGCTGACTGGCAAGAGTAGCGTCCTCGCCATAAGCTACTTTCTGGCGATAGATTTGGACGACAGCGATTACGAACTCGGTCTGACGGACTTTGAAACGTACTATACTCTAGCCAATGTAAATTCGACGAACAATATGTTTTACTATGACAACAAAGAAATTGTCATTCCCAAAGGATCGTACAAGCTGCGCGATATAGAGCGGTATCTGAAGCGCAAAATTTTACGTTCTCGCGATGCAAAGGGTAAGGAAGATGAAGAGTTCCCGCTGATGACTCGCGTCACCAACAATACAATGAGAATTGAGATCAAATGCACCTATCGGATAAATTTTACAAAACCTCGCAACATTAGATCGGTGTTGGGATTTACATCGAATCGCGTGCTGGAGCCGCAACAGTGGCATAAGTCGGATGTGCCGATAAATATCATCAACGTAAACATCATTCGTATCAAGTGCAACGTGACCGCGGGTGCGTACAGCAACGACAGGTGCGTGCACACGATACACAAGTTTTCACCGAGAGTACCGCCAGGATATAAGATATTGGAAAGACCAACACAGATCATTTACCTTCCGATCGTCGTACGGAGCATTACGGATCTGACGATTCGCGTGGTGGACCGTACGGCCGATTGCTTGATTTTCGCAGAGAGGAGATTACCGTTAGATTACACGTACGACAGCGTTAACGTGAGATGCTTGTGTTGAACGAACAGCCGAAACAGACGAGAGATACATCTTTTACTGGAAAGATTACACCTGGAAAAAAACTCACTGCGTCCAACGTTGCATTTTTAAAGTCGTTTGGTTTCATTGTACGAAATGGCTAATATCCTGAATATTACCGGTGAGCCGATCTTTGACGACCGCATCGTCAAGATTGAGACTCATACGTACAATCCGTACGCCAACACTACGTTCGGACATAGCGACGAGATAAGGATACCCATATAGCAGTAGGATTTGTACGCGTTGCCGTATGATAGTTTTCTCTACATCGAAGATTGACGGTGAAGAAAAAAAACGACCAGATGTCGTCGACGCTTGGAAATAATTGTGTAGCGTTCATGTTTGATGAAATTCGATATGAACTCAATTGTGTGGAGATTGACCGCAACAGAAACGTTGGAATTACTAATACCATCAAGAACTATGTATCATTAACGATCGACAAAGCTTTGATTATGCTGAACGCTGGATGGAACTCTAGATATGACACGGATGAAGGACACTTTAATTTTTGCGTGCCGCTCAATATGCTGTTGGGCTTTTGCGAAGATTACAAACGCGTAGTCGTCAACGCTCGCCACGAATTGATTTTGATATGAGCGTGCAATGATTACAATTGCTTGGTGGGAAATCCTGCGACGGAGCCTGAAGTTGAATTATTCAAAGTGCAGTGGCGGATGCCTCACGTTTCGTTAAATGAGATCAATAAATTAATTATCAATGCTGCGAGCATTGGAAAGCGGTCGTTCTCTGAGCATGAGTTTTCGCTCGTGGGATGTGTATGAGTATCCTCTGTTGCAGAATACGACCAAGCATTCATGGGCTGTCAAAACGGCGATTCAGCTTGAGAAGTCGCGATACGTTATCTTTGCTCTGCAGACCGGCCGAAAGAATATCATGTCACAAGATGTCAGTGTGTTCGACGATTGTAATTTGTGTAATGTGAAAGTATATCTAAATTCAGATTTTTATCCGTATAGTGATTTAAATCTGGATTTTGGCAAAAAGAGGTACGCTGTCCTGTTTGACATGTATGCGCATTTTCGTAAAGCATATTATAGAATCGATAGCTTCGAAACGCTGCTCAACGTACTATCGTTTATCGAGGAAGGACTTTTTGCGGTCATTGATTGCTCGCGACAAAACGACTTCGTCAAGAGCGCCACTGTGGACGTACGCATAGAATTTGATTGCAAGGAGAATGTTCCCGCCAATACAACCGCCTATTGTCTCATCATACACGAACGTGTAATCGAATACTGCCCGTTGTCTAATGTAGTGCGCAAAATCATGTAAATTGCAACGTCAGAAAGTATCCTGAATATAAAAGAATGGAAAACCGGGGTGTGGAGCAGTCTCGAAAAATTGCTCGTCATGGCCATACCAACATTTATGGATTTGCAAGGATTCATCATTAACATGAAATTTATCGTGAAGGAAGTAGCGATGCTGAGAAGGGGAACCATTCTCACACACTATATTTTTTCACCTATGCCATGGCATTTTCTGACAAGATTCGACAAATCTTGCGCTTCCTGGTTGAGTACTTATCACCATGGATTGCGGTGGGATGACGGGATGGTCCCGTACAACATGGTTTGGCGTTTAATTACGGAAGCTGTGTTAGAAGAGGATGAAGCTGTCGTATATGTCAAGGGACACGGAAAACGAAGATGGTTAGCTGATATACTCGACACTGATAATATCATCGTCGCAATTCTGGACGCGCATTACGAAGATATAGAATCGCTGCGTAATCTAGATGATTTTAACACTATACGATGCGGAAAACACGCAAAGAATTGTGCTTTACAAAATGTATTTAAGATATTTAACTGGTGGTCGCGACACCAGGAAGAATTAAAAAATTTTTAAATAAAATCTATGTTATCTTACATTAATATGTTTTTATTTTCGCCACCCTAACCTGTAGATATTTAAAATAAATATAACAGATAGATATTGAAATGAACCGATAGCGGTTCGATATCAGTCTGATAGCTGTTTATAGCTGTTAAATATCAGTCTGTGGTAGCTGTTTGTAATAGATCAATAGCCGTTCGATATCAGTTCGATAGCGGTTTGATAGCGATTTGACAGGCGTTTATAGCTGTTTATAGCGGTTTGACTGTGTACCGATAGCAGTTTAATAGCTGTTTTTAGCGATTCGACTGTTTACCAATAGCCGTTCGATATCAATTCGATTGCAGTTCAATAACGGTTTGATAAGTTGGTGATAAGCTACGAGCGTCCTGTTCGGGGAGTAAGTGTTTTCTGTTCTACATGTGTTCTATGTGTGTTTGATTTTTAGTGAATTTTTATTCATAACGTTTTACTTTTATTTTCAAGTATCTTATGGTAGATAATGATCCGATAATCCGGATACCTATCCGGAGCGAACTCGGTGTTCGGATAATACCTTTGGTAAGTTCACTGCGTGCGTGCATGCGTGCGTGTGTACATATATATATAT
>NW_017297209.1:102074-102707 GCF_001594075.2 Trachymyrmex cornetzi | reverse complement strand
TTTTCAGAGTATATGGCGTGGTGACATCAGCATAAGGGAGTTTTCCAATCACAGCCATCACCGCTTCATCCGCATGGAGCAGCGATTTTACTGTGAGGAGATCCTCGATGCATGGGATCAGGAGAACCTCGGTTTGGCTAGGCTCTTCGGCATTCAGCCGTATGAGATGAATCCTGAACCAGAGGACTGGAACTGTAAGTGCTATAATTTTATTATTTATAATTGTTTCATGTGCTAACGTCATGTTTTTTTCGTCTTATAGAAAGCTGGTGAAGGTGGTCTGAATATGTAATAGCGTAGTAAATAATATAGCACGTAATAGTGATATGTCATAGTGTAGTAAATAATAGTAATAATAAAAATAGTAAAAATATACATTAACCTAGATATCTCGATATTTCCCATCCTTCATTCTTCGCGGTATTACGTTACCACCGCGCTCGGCGGCGTTATCGAGTGCGACAGCATCACGCGACCGTGCCATTGCGGTCTTATAATTACGCGTTCGGCTCTGCGATATATCTTTGTGTATAATTAGTTGTAAAAGGATCCGGAGAGAGAAATAAGAAGCTGCAAAGGTGGTATGTATAAATGGTGAGTGTAATATAAAAAATATATATATATATATATAAT
>NW_017297209.1:101598-101878 GCF_001594075.2 Trachymyrmex cornetzi | reverse complement strand
CTGGAGGAGGGGCCGACTGCACCCGGCGGCCGCGCTGACCCCGCGATCCGGTGCAACGGAATTTTCCGCACACCTTGCCCCTGTGATGTCATCATCCTCTCTCTCCCCGTGACATCAGCCCCCTCGTCCCGTGACGTCATCCCTATAACGTCATCCCCCTCGCCCTGTGACGTTGCCATTTGTTATGTCATCCCCCTCCCATTCTGTGACGTCATCCCCATCACCCTGTGACGTCACCCCCCTCCCTCTCCGTGACGTCAACACTTGTGACGTCACCCCT
>NW_017297209.1:92471-100977 GCF_001594075.2 Trachymyrmex cornetzi | reverse complement strand
TCATCCCCTCCCCTCCCCCTGTGACGTCACCCCCCTCGCCGCGGGTACTCCCCTGCCCCTCCCCCCCCCTTGCCCCCACTTGGGTTAGAATCGACCTATATACTCTACCGTGGACGGACTTTCGCGACAAAAAAACACAAGAGTTTCTTAGCGCCAGCGCATACGCGATGGAAAAAATTAATTTCGCGAAACGCGCTGCCCTACTTGAGATAATCTTAAACACGAAACTAAAAGGGAAATTGATGCTAGATTTTCAAACGCGGAATGTATGTGATTACGAGCAGTTACAGCGCGCAATAGAAACAAACTAACTCGAAAAACGGGGAATAGCACATCTGCAATTAGAATTCAATACGTTGAAGCAGAAACCTGGAGCGCGGATATTTTCGGGCTGTGCGTAGACACCCTTGCGATGGAATTATACAAAGCATTAGTAGGAAAGCGCGAACACATCACTGACCAAAATTCATCACTGGGCAATTTTAGCAATTATGCAGGACCAGGCATTGTTAAACTTCGAATTAGGTCTCCGCGACGAGATAAAATTAATTGGGCGTTTACAAAAATATATCACCTTGCAAGAAGCAATAATTGCAGCCAGCGCGAAAGAACGCGTAAACGGACCATTCCCACGAACTTATACTAATGATAGGAACAAAGCTAGTCGAAATACTGACTGAAATGCACAGATACAGTACCACAAATGTGGGAAATCCGGGTACTACGGCAAGGATTGTCGTTCGAGTAGATACGCACAGAAATTTTCATTACCAAAAGCAGAGAAACCTACAGGTGTAAATACTGTAGAAAAATATTGTACTTATTGCAAGAAGGCTGGGCATAACAGAAGCGAATGTTGGTCTCTAAACGAACAACCTGATGCACGAGAGCAAACGCGTAGATCAAAAACGGAGGTAAGCCCGAAAAAGCTGATAAATACTGCCGTAAAAGAAAAGAGGAACAAGGCATGTAAAAATAGCGATGAATCGTCATTCATCAATAGCGGAGACGAAGAAGAACCAAAAAACACAAAGATGACGCGTATAGCATGCAAGCATCAAGTAACACAGGTGAGACCGAAAGGACACCCGCGAGCACCGCACTGAAACTCGTTGCCGATTAAAGAAGTGCAAAAAGAAAAAATGACTTTCCTTCTGGATACTAGCGCCATTCTTACGCTGGTAAAGGTAAAAAATTTGAAGGGCGAAACAATGATAAGAGAAGAGCGTATGGCCCTCACGGGAGTAACGGAGCACAAAATATATATCATAGGAAAAATTCGAGCAACTATTACACTAGGGGAGCAGAGAATCCGCCATATGATGTAAACAGTGAAGGATGATTTTCCATTGAAATACGAGGGAATATTTGGAATAGATTTCTTAGAAAAACATAGAGCCAAATGCGATCTGATGAAACAACAAGTGCGTATCAAAGACGTGAAATTAAAATTACATCCGATTGAGAAAATTTCGCTGACACCGCGTAGAGACCACCATGCAAGTCACAACTGAAAAAAATAAGCTCGGCATTGTAAAAGCCGAAAAGGTAAGACCGGGCGTCATCGGAAATTGCTTAGTTGCGCCAGAAGATAATAAATGCCTAATAAGTATACTAAATACTACGGCGAAGAGCGTAGAAATTATCGCGCCGCTTGTAACAATAGACGAGTGGCCGGTGAAGAATCGCGCGACAGCACTCACACTATGGAAAACTGACAATAGAAGTACCGCATTACTGACGCGAAACGAGCGACTACGTACACAGATAAGAATCTAAATGTGGAACCTGAATGTGGACAAGAAGAAGACTCTCGAGGAAATATGCACTAACTATTGTGACACTTTCCATTTAGAAGGAGATATACTCATACATACGACAGCCGTAGCACATGAAATCATCACGCGCACAGACAGCGCGCCGCTCAATATACGGCCATATAGATTGCCGGAAAAACACAAAGAGGAAGTAAATGAACAAATAAAACAAATGCTGAATGAGGGAATTATCCGTGCAAGCCAGTGGAACGCACCACTACTGATCATTCCTAAAAAAATTAACGCTTCGGAAAAACAAAAGCTGCGAATCGTGGTCGATTTCAGAAAACTTAATGATTTAACAATAGGCGATTCTTTTCCGATACCGAATATAACGGATATCCTAGATCAGTTGAGGAGTGCAAAATATTTCTCCATTCTAGATTTGGCATCGAGGTATTATCAGATTCTCATGCAGGAGGAGCATACAAATAAAACTGCTTTCTCCACTCCCCACGGTCATTTTGAATTTATTAGAATGCCGTTTGGACTGAAGAATGCACCAGCAACATTCCTGAGAAGATGAACACGATATTAACCGGATTGCAAGGTCTCAAGTGCCTTATATACTTAGATGATGTAGTGTGTATGAATCGAACTTAGAAGAACATAACCAACGTCTAACAGAAATATTGCAAAGATTGCGGAAATATAATTTGAAGTTACAGAAAAACAAGTGCGAATTTTTACGCAAAAAGGTGATGTACCTCGGGCTTATTATTACCGAGAACGGGATACGTCCCGATTCAGAAAAATTACGTGTGATACACGAATTTCCGGCACCGAGAAAAATCAAAGATATCCAAGGCATTTATAGATTTAGTCGGATATTATCGGAAATTCATTGAAGATTTCTCTAAAATAGCGAAACCGTTGACGAGTTTGACGAAGAAAGGAGTAAAATTTGAATGGACGGAAAAACAGCAAGATGCATTTAAAATGCTAAAAGCAAAATTAACTATAGCTCCAGTATTAAATTACCCGGACTTTACCAGAGAATTCCTGGTAACAACAGATGCGTCCGACTATGCCATCGGAGCAGTATTATCACAAGGTGTCGTAGGCAGTGATGCACATTTGGCTCCCGGCACCACGGAAAACCCGCCCCACCACTTTTATCCCCACCAAGCAGACATCTACTGGCACCGAGTCGGCCAACTTCGCCGCTGCGTAAGAGCGAGCGAGACAGCGAGAGAAAGTGTCCGTCCTTCTCGTTTCAATAACTTGTAAACACAAGCGAGTATTAGAGCGAGAAGGACGCTCTCTCTCGGTGTCTCGCTCGCTCTCGCGCAGCGACAAAATTGGCTGACTCGGTGCCAGTAGGTGGGGGTAAAAGTGGTGGGGCGAGTTTTCCATGGTGCCGGGAGCCAAATGTGCACCACTGGTCGTAGAACAAGATAAACCTATTGCCTTCGATAGTCGAATATTAAATAAAGCTAAACAGAATTATAACACTACCGAAAAGGAGTTATTGGCAATAGCATGAGTCGTAAAATATTTTCGTCCATACTTATATGGAATCACATTTACACTAGTGATAGATCATAGAGCATTAGTTTGACTTTTTAATGTCACAGATCCAGGGTCCAGATTAATGAGATGGAGATTAAAGCCGGAAGAGTACGACTGTAAGAGAATATATAAAGCCGGCAAAGGCAACACGAATGCCGATGCGCTGAGTAGACATCCGATATCGGAGAACGCTCGTGTGAATGAAATCCACAAGGAAAATAAGGAGGAAGAAGTTAGAGACGAGGAAGAAAAGGAGGACACGATGCGCGAATACACGGAAGAAAAACGACAAATCCAATACGAATACCATGATGCACCGATAGGACATCAGGGGATACCGCGAACATTAAAAAGGATAAGATTGTTACATAATTGGCGTGGCATCACGAAAGATGTCGAAAATTATATTAATAAATGTAAATTATGTCAAAAAAACAAGTTAAGCCGTAAAACAAAAATGAGTAGGAATAATAGGCCGGTTTGAAGCCATGGGGCTAGAGGGGGGTGCGGAGCGCGGGAGGTACTTGGTGGCGCGGGGAGGAAGGCGCGGGGGATACTTGTGAGCGCAAAGAAGGAGAGGGAAGGCGCGGGAAGGTCCTGGCACTATCGATGTTTATGTAAACACCGGTAGCAATGATACGTTCAGCCATGTTGTGTATCATTGGGGCCCTGTCGCCACTCCGCCGCCGCCGCAATTTTTTTCTAAGAAGTGATCGGTGACACATCTTCAATGCTGCACCCCAATAGGAGGAAAGCAAAGGGACAAAGTTGCAAATAGAATATATAATGGGCCATCAGCGCGCGGCACCTCAGTTGGCGCCCTGTAAGATTACCGAACCGATCGCGATAAACGTAATGCGAAAAGTATGGCTGACCATCGTGCGAACGTTGAGGACATGGACGGTGTAAATACAGACAAGTTATTTGAAGCAATGGAAGTAGAATTTGAGGACATAGTGGACCAAGAATCCTCCAACGATACTGAATGTCTTATTGATTTGAGCGACGGCAATACAGATCACGCGGAGAAATTTGTGCAGCCTTCGGAAATCCAAGCGTTGAACATTCGTACTAAGCACTGCATAATCTGCTGTTATTATACAAAGTGTGATGATCATGATGCCTTATGTGCATCATGCATGATTTATTTGCGGAATATTGGCAATAAAGGAATGTATCTAATTAGGAAGCACAAAGACTGTTCTTTCTATACACTAGACAGCAGGTGGTCGTGCTCGGAATGCGGAGAGCCGATGTACATTGTATTCCCGTGCAGCATGTGTCTACTCTGCACAGATTAAAAAAAAAACTATTGTAAATAGTATTGTGAACAGTATTGTGAACGGTATTGTGATCAAAAATGAATGCGAAAAGTATGGCTGACCATCGTGCGAACGTTGAGGACATGGACGGTGCAAATACAGACAAGTTAGTTGAAGCAATGGAAGTAGAATTTGAGGACCAAGAGTCATCCAACGATACTGAATGTCTTATAGATTTGAGCGACGGCGATACGAATCACGCAGAGAAATTTGTGCAGCCTTCGGAAATCCAAGCGTTGAACATTCGTACTAAGCACTGCATAATCTACTGTTATTATACAACGGATGGTGCTTTAGTCGTATGTACACATTGAAAAAAATCTATAATAATTACTAGATTGCGGAACTTTATGCAAAATACTTAACTGAATATTAACTATCGGACAGTTTTAGCAGTCAATCGTTGTTCGTTAAAGAGTTATTAAAAGGTGAAGTAAAAAGATTGAGATTGCCATCTGTAAATTTACAAAATTGCAAAATATGCATTTTATACAAAACATTCAGTTAAGTATTTTGCATAAAGTTCCGCAGTTTAATAATTACTAATCTATCATAATTTGAACTCGATTTCTTTGTCAGAAATGTATAAATGTTAATCTAAATTTGTGATATTTAATAATAATGAACGCAACTGTATATTAAAAATATCATCCATTCTTATGAAATTACGTGTATATTGAAGCTAATTTCTTTGTACTTAACAAATTTATATTAATTATTAATATAAGTATAGTCGACGCATTTGAATAAATTATTTTGTTTGTCGTTAACGATGTAATATTTTATATAAATATAAAATTTTTTGTGGCAAAGAGAGTTCATATTGCTATTAAAAGTTGCATACAAATTGTTTATATTATAAATATACGTAGAGTTCGATGTAAACTTTCAGTTATTAAATATAAATAAAAATATAATTTTCCATAAATGTAATGCTATACTAAGATCAGGAGACGCGGTAGTGGCTACGGCCATGTTAAAAAAAAAGACATTACAAGTTTCTCATCCCGAGCCACCAAAGTCTATTTTTGGAGGCTTGGTCCTACTAAAATATAAAAAATTTTTAATTGCATGTGATGTATCTTGAAAAGTCGCATCGCCACGAGTAATTTGAACTAAAAAAATTTAAAATCGGTCAAGCCGTTCTGGACATACGAGTGGTCGAAAAGTAATGATTTTCAAGAAAAATGAAGTAACGTCTTCTCTTTCCCTGTTCGCAGTCACATGCACCTCTCTTGTCTCTCACTTTTTACTCACACCTCCATCAACTTTGACCCACTCCACTCCCTTTCCCTCCCCTACCGCCCACCCCCACCACCCACCTCACCACCCCCATTTTTCGCTCTACCTCACTTTTTTTCGTCTTCTCTCACCCCCTTTGGTCATCTCTCACCCTCGCCAGCTGAAAGTGTCTGATGGTCACTCAGGGTTGTGACCTTGACATTGTGAGTGAAGGTCGCACGAAATTTTTTGGATAACTTTGTAACGCATGATGGGTGACTGCTACAACCTTTCGAAGGTCGTTCGATGTGATGACTTTCGTAATGTGTGGGAGGATCAAGGTCATCGGAGGTGAATTGTTCATTTCAATTTTAATATTAATGGGCAACGGTCGCCTGCTGAAAGTGTCCGATGGTCACTCAGGTTGTGACCTTGACGATACACGTCAAGGTCAATATTGTCGGAGTTGAATTCCCTACTGCTGCAAACTTTCGGAGGTTATTCAGTGTGATGTCCTTCATAATGTATGGGAAGGTCAAGATCATCGGAGGTGAATTTTAATTTTAATAACTTCTTATATATATATATATAATAAGCAACGAGCGACTGACGAAACACTTCGATGGTCACTAAGGGTCATTAACTTGACAATATATGTCATGGTCAGCGTCATCAGAGTTGAATTCCTTATTTCATCTTTAATAACTTTTTAACGTGAGATGGATGACTGTTACACCTTCCAAAGGTTGCAGGAAATGTAGTGGGAAAACAAGTACGTATGCCGCAGGTCTATATTAAGTAATAATTCCATACTGAAAAGAGGAATCAATGCCAACTGAAAATAGATCATCAGTGTCACAAGTTCTGTTATCGCAATATGGAGAAGAACATTTTATCTTCCGACGAATGGTTAACGATGATAAATAGTTTCCACGCGCTACTCGAAAGAAATTCTGTTTATGCACCTCGACCTGTACGGTTGACAATATTGTTACGTAATGCTATTGAGATTTTCTCCGTTTTTTTTTGAGTCAATGCATTTAAGCAATTTACTCGGGGATCGGAGATTAGGTTGTGCGGTTAAGAATGTTCATTGGGAAGTATTGGATAGTTTTTCGGAAGGATAATTTTGAATCCGGTGCCAAAAAGATTACGAAGCTTATAGGCGAACCTACGTGGACCGGCTTTTCGAATGTTCTTGTAATTCAAAAACGTAAAATTGATCTCTAATCGCTTGAGAGTATATACGCGTTCGCGGGGTGAGTCTACTGGTTTCTTTTGATTTAATAACTGCGCTAGTTTTTGGAAATAGGGGAAAGGATCGATTTGAAATAAGAGCTGATTTTATTTGAAATCTTAATCTCTTCTCTCGCTGTCTTCGTCCGCCTTTAGTAAGCATGGAAATAATGCAAAAATATTAATGTTCCGAAGAACTGCTGTAAGACGGGGGCCACGCTATTGGCAGCGACAATCGTAACAGTCCTCTGGATATGAGATAATTATAAATATTCTGAGAATGTTATAAGACAGGGGCCACGCTATTGGCAGCGACAATCGTAACAATCCTCTGAATGTCAGATAATTATGAATACTCCGAAAAAGTGTTATAAGACGGGGGCCACGCTATTGGCAACGACAGTCGCAACAGCCCCTCGGATACTCATATATATGTACTTGAATATAATTGAGTGAGACGCAGAGCAGAGACTTAGGTTTCAGCGATTTGATATATTCAATATTTTCGTTTAATAGTAAAAACAAAAAAAGAAAAATATAAGAGTGAAACAGAACAATAAAAAAAAAGGAAAATATAAGAATGTATTTCTGAGGAAGCGCGAGGATAGTTCTCACCTTGATCTAGCTGATTTCTGACTATAGGTTTCTACTTTTGCTCTATGAATAACTGACTGAATAAAACTGTAAGACTGAAGGTTGAATATAATACTGACTAAAAGTTGAATGCTTGAAAACTGAATGTACAATACTGACGAAATAAAACTGTAAAACTGAAGATTGAATATAATACTACTACTTGAAAATTAAATGCTTGAGTATTGAATGTAATACTGACTAAAACTGTATGTAAGAATGAATAAAATACTGACTTGAATAAAAGAATAACTGTATGACTATGTAACTGAATTGAATAAAAGAAATAATTGTCTGCCGCGCGACTACTTTTGGTAGTTCCTTTTATATTTTGGAAATGAATGTGGGAGTGTCCCTTCAGGACCAATCAATACTCTTCAAAATTTGGTAGAACCTATACTCGCGCTTGTTTCCTTAAGATAAGGCAGCAAGACTCCGCGTAAGCCCTACTCCCCACTCCACAGGTTTAATCTTAATAGGTAATAGTTGAGAGTTTTAATAATTTATAATGAAAATTCGGTTTTCCTTAACTAACATCCTTATGCGAGGCGAATCTAATTACATTCTGAATTATATATCTAAAATTAGTTTAATTTTATTGGAAGAAAAAAGAAAAAAGAAAGAAAAAGATATTCGTCCTCGCATTCAGGAAGATTTCTATTTTGCTATTAATTGCTTAATTATTAAACACAAATGTAACATACATTATCACTAATATACTGTTAATATACGCTTTTATTTATTATTTAATAGAAATGCTTCTTT
>NW_017297209.1:89192-92381 GCF_001594075.2 Trachymyrmex cornetzi | reverse complement strand
TGTTTAAATAAAGAAAAAGATATACCCCCCTATAAAAGAGAAACGGAATTTTCGGTTTCGAAATAAAGATAAAATAGGGACGAAATATCAAGACCATGACGAAATATTAACCTAGAGATAAAATAAAAATAAGGTATGAATCATATATTTATAATAACGAAAGAGAGAATTTTATCGGGATGTAACAATATTTCCCGACCGGATTGTTCCACTCGATAATTCGATGGGCCATACCTCATATCATTGATGATGTACAGAATTATGTTTGCGAGAAAACATATCAGGCAACAAATACTGAAAAATAAAGTAGCGAACGCATTGACTGATGCTATCTGCGTGTACGTTGAGCGTAAGCGTTGCAACATTCTAGCGGTTAGAAGATCTGTCGGAGGCCGCTTCGAAGAACGAATACAACAAGATATTTGGGAATATTTCACGGCACTAATGTCGACGTATTCCGAAATCGATTATGAATTCGATTTGAAGCACGTAACATCTTGTTTAAATGCCAAATGTAATTACAGTGTAACTACGCTGGAAAAGAGTTGTTTGCTAATATTACCTATAAAGTCGACATTAAAAAGGAAAAAAGGTGTCACTCTGCAAACTTTGATTGATTCAGAATTTTCGAAATAAGAAACGATAAATGGCAATTGTAACGAATGTAAGGGTACCGTTTTGAAAAAGAAAACCGTGATCGAATCGACTTTATCCGTCTTAGTAATACAGCTCAATTTATACACTTTTGTAAACGGTGCTTCTAAAAAAATTAATGACAATCGGATTAACGCCGTACCGAGTACTCACGATTATTAAAAAAAAGTACAAGGTAATAAGCGCTATATTTCACGAGGGCGAAAAAATGAATCGTGGTCATTATACGTGTATGTTGATAGCAGACAAAATATCGGAATGTTACTGTAATGATTTAAAAGTTATCAAGAAGAAATGACACAAACGAGCACAAGAGGCATACATGTTGTTCTTGGACCAAATTAAGTAAGTTTGGAAATAACTTCTACATATAATGACATTTTCTTAGAATATAACGGAAATTCTTCTGGTACGTTTACGTGAACCTTAATAAACTGTTGAAGTTTATAATTAAATGTTCTTTTTAGAATATTAAAACAATTAATCGTCTGCTTTGGCGCCATATAAGGGCTGCCGTAAGCGTTGAAATAAAGCACTGGTTGCTCCGGCGCCATATAAACGCTGCCGTAAACGCTGTATTAAAACATCGACTGCTCTAGCACTGTATAAGGGTTGCCGTAAGCGCGGATATAACACATCGGTTGCTCTGACGCTGTATGAAGGCTGCAATAAGCTCTGCATTAAAACGAGTGCAATAAAATTTTGGCTTGCCCTAGGTATCGATATATTACTATTGTTCAAATTTCCGTTCGTTATTAAGATCTTCCAGATCGTCCGAAATTGTTTGTTTCTTAGGTATATTGTTTTTTACTTTCGAGCGATTTTGATGTCGAAATATGTACTTGTTTGCGTCCGCGGGAGAAGGTCCTCAAACACGTGAAAAGAGGATCTTTAACGACGTTGTTATTGTCGCTCCTCATTCGTCGCCTGTTACTAGGCCGATCGTATCGACGAATCGCGTTATCGATAACAGATTGTATCCGCGAGCCGGTCGAGTTCGCGTACGTGAAAAGCAGTTCGAATCCGGAGAGCGATGAGCGAGGACGCGTCGCGAGAGCGTCGCGAGCCGAAAGAAGCGGCGAATTGAAATAAGTTGTCTTGGTTGCCGCCACGGGAGAGCGAAGGCTCCCGCCAGTAACAAAGTGGTCCTTCGAAACGGATACATTTTGAACCCGCGATCTACGGATTCTAGTTCCTCGTTTCAGTCAAATTCGCTCTCCGCTCGTTCTCATCTCGCGAGGGTGGCACCCAGTTGGACACGGCTCAAATGAACACGAGCCACTCACAGCGCTTGAGACTACAAAGCTCGTAAGCACCGGTCGCTGTGATTGAAGGTGTCCAATCGAGCCGTGGTCAATCGGGATCACCCCATCTCGCGGGCGCCCCTACACGTGCTCCGCAGTCATAGAGAGTCTCACGGACGTCGCAACACGCGTTCGCCGGTGCAGTGACTCTTACGTTGACGCCGTGAAGCATCTCGTCGTGTGAGGGACTCTCGCGGGCGCCGCAACACGCGCTCCGCAGCCAAAGGGAGTCCGCGGGCGCCGCACGCGTTCCGCCGGTGCAGTGACTCTTTTTTTGACGCTGCAATGCGTCTCGTTGTGTAAGTGACTCTCGTGGGCGCCGCAACACGCGCTCCGCAGCTAAAGGGAATCTCGCAGACGTCACCGCACGCGTTCCGCTAGTGTGTTAACTCTTGTTCGTTGACGCTGTAACGCGTCTGGTAAAAGGATTGGCGAGTGCCGCAACACGCGCTTAGCTACTATACGCGTCTCATGACGGCAAACGAAATAAAAAATTTGCTTCTCGAGCAAAACTACAATATTTGCTCTCTCAAACGAGCACTTGTGAATTACAAGAAGCTCTCAAAGGCGGACATGACGGCGCCAAAAATACACTGTTAGAAATGTTCTTAAATTTCATTAACTTTTAATGTACATTGGTGAATGAAGTTTAATTTCTCTGTAACTGAAAGGACTAGAGTTCTTAATTTTCCAGAAAAATAAAATCGAGGATAAAATATTGGATTTCTTTTGGTTTTTTTCTGAAAAATACGGAAAAATTTTAAAAACACTCCCTTAAAGTGTTCTTAATTTTCCGGAAAAATAAAATCGAAGGAAAAAAATGTGTATTTTTCGGTTTTTTTCTGAAAAATACGGAAAAATTAAAAAAATACTCTCTTATAGTATTCTTAATTTTCCGGAAAAATAAAATCAAGGAAAAACCTAAATTTTTTCCATTTTTTCCGAAAAAATACTTTTTCGTTTATATTTGAATTTAATGACAGAATGTTGCTTTAAATTATTTTAAAAAGTTATTTTATTTTAAAAAAATAGAAGATTTGTCTCAAATTTCAAATACAATGATACGATTGACCGATAACAAAGTACAAAATACTAGTATTTTTTGTTACACACAAAGTATACTTATATTATTTGACATCTATAATACTTTTTCAAAAAAGAAGTACTTGCTTATAAATTGTCTATCTTCTTTATACATATATATTCTTCTATATATATATATATATATATA
>NW_017297209.1:87303-88707 GCF_001594075.2 Trachymyrmex cornetzi | reverse complement strand
ATGAAATTTAATGTACTTTTACATTTACGAATATTAATAACATTTTAATTAAGCCTAATACTATTAACGCTTAACATTTTTTAATACATTTACGTTTCTTACATGTCATTAACGTAAATTACTTTTCAGTTACAGATCTCGTACTTTTCATTGACGTGTAAATTAATTTCTATAATAATGTGTTCATTAATTTCAATATACACGTTCATCACATTTAACACTACTGTAATTTAATTTTTATTTACATCATTCATTACATTTAATTTCGTGCATAACCACATGCTTCCTTTACATGTTAATTAAAATTCATTGAGAAATTTCTAACAGTGCCGCGTGGGAATTGTTGATTGATGAATACGACGATAAGCAAACATTAGTGTACACTCATTTGCACGCATTTTCAAGCTTGCCGATCATGAAAACGGAGAATGTGAACGACTTGAGAAAGTTACACGACACCATGTCTGCATCGTTAGCCGCGTTAAAGAATCTCGATCGTCCGGTAGATACGTGGGACGATATTCTAGTGTATATCATTTCTCAGAATTTTAGTCCTCGAACTCGCAATAAATGGAATTTAAAACGTACTAAGATCGCCGAGCTTCCGTCTTATAGGAATATTAATGAATTTTTTACTCTTCGCATTCGCGGACTATCCGATCTTTCCGATTCGCTAAAAGATACTCGTCGTTTCAAAGATGATAAGCCGCGCTCTTCTGTCAATAACGTTACCACTTACAAATGCGTCTGTTGCTCTGGTAATCATGTTTCCAAATGTGAAGACTTTCTTAGAAAGACGGTTGAGCAGCGAGGCGATTTTGCGCGTCAAAATAAACTTTGCTTTATTGTCTGAAATCGGGGAATTTCCTTCCGAAATGCCATAGCAAGTTTCGATGCTCGCATTGCCGTCGTTCACATCATTCGTTGTTGCATTTCGCTAATAATTTGAAGTCGGATGTAACGGAAAATCCTGCGAAAATAAGAGCGGAAGCGAAACCATTCACTCCCTCTGGGTCTAATGCGTCCATCGCTACGAGCAGCAGTCACATTGCAAACGTGCAAACCGTTCCTCCTCCGAATGTCCTTCTAGCTACCGCCTAGGTCGACATTCATACGATTGAAGGTTGGAATTTTAAGGTTCGTGCGTTATTGGATCAAGGGTCCACGTTTAGTTTTATTTCGGAATCGCTCTGTCAGACTTTGTGTACTAAACGACAACGCTCAGACTTACTGGTTAAATGCTTCGGCGAGAAAGGACCCCGCACTAATCCTATATGAAATTGGATTTCGGTTAAATCAAATGGTTTTCTCATATGTTATAGCTTATGACCTGCTGAACAAAACCTATAAGTTTTAGCGAAAAAAATGAACAGTTTTCGTGTTTGATTCACCTAAAGTTGCTGA
>NW_017297209.1:78456-86947 GCF_001594075.2 Trachymyrmex cornetzi | reverse complement strand
GCGCGCGCGCGCGCGAGTGGGTGTGTTCGTGCGTGCGTGTTGGCGTGTGTGCGTCACAATCACGCAAAGCTTGAGTGCTACTCGTTTGTAAGTGATTAACCCCACGTCGCGTATTGCATTCGCATGCACGCACGAACACACACACGCACACGCACACACGCACACGCACACGCACACACACGCACGCACACACACGCACACACGCACGGGACCAGATCCCTACCACGTCCATGTCGTTGATCCTGGATTACGCTAAGAGTAGAGAATTGCACTACATATTCTGTAACAAAGTTTGTTTTTTACATGTATGTATACATACTTGGACATAATATATGATAGTACGTAATGCTATGTGGAATATAATTATATGTAGCCCCATGGTATGATCATATAAGGAACATAAAATGTTCCGAGACGGTAAAATATCTCGAAAACTATTAGTTTTATAACAAAATGAATTAAATAAAAGTTGTACAGTTTAAAATGGTCTAGCCACTGGCTTCATCAGTTTGACTTTGGGTGGCATCGCCAAGGTCATGACAAAGTCCACACGGATTTTTTAAATGAGACCCCCGACTTTTTTTCCATTTTCTTATAGTCCTTGTTGAGACCTTTTCAAAACACTATAATTTTATCCATTTTAGGTCAGCCGTTTAGAAGTTATTGAGCATTTTATGGTGAAATGTCAGCAACTTTAGGTGAATCAAACACGAAAACTGTTCATTTTTTTTCGCTAAAACTTATAGGTTTTGTTCAGCAGGTCATAAGCTATAACATATGAGAAAACCATTTGATTTAACCGAAATCCAATTTCATATAGGATTAGTGCGGGGTCCTTTACGGGCTTAGCAAAATCTCGCGTCTCTCTGCAGTTAACGCCATGCTCTAATTCCGGATCAAGATTCCCTTTAAACCCATATGTCTTTCAACGCGTTGCGTCATACGCAGCGTCGCAGATTCAGCCCTTTGAGTCGTGACCTCATTTGCAAGGCCTTTCGTTTGCCGATCCCAATCCTTCGAAATTCATTTACTAATTGGTGCCGACTGATACGGTTCTCTTTTGAAACATGGCCTCCGTCAAGGCCTTCTCGGAACGCCTACCGCTCAGTTGACAGCGTTAGGCTGAATTTTCTCTGGCCCTACTGGTCGCGAACCAATTGAGTCCGAAAAGATTTGTACATGTAATTGCGTATCGCCTCACGATACGAATTCGCTTCTCCAGAAATTCTGGAAAGACGAGGAGGTCTCGCATCCTTCCCCGCTTACAGAAAAGGAAGAGCGTTGCGAACGGGTGGCACCCAGTTGGACACGGCTCAATTGGACACGAGCCACTCACAGCGCTTGAGACTACAAAGCTCCTAAGCACCGGTCGCTGTGATTGGTGGTGTCCAATCGAGCCGTGGTCAATCGGGATCACCCCGTTGCGAACAACACTTCCTCGCCACTCATAGCCGTTCTCCGGATGGATGGTACGTTGTTAGATTGCCATTTCGGCATGAACTTCCAGTTGACATAGGCGATTCGCTGCCTATCGCTACCGTACTTTATAATAAAATGGAAACGAGGCTGCGCTGGCGAGCAGAGTATAACGAGTTCTTAGAAGAATATCGTTCATTGGGACATATGAGTTAGATTGACAGTCTCGGTGAAACCGTTATTGATCCTGTATATATTCCTCATCATCCTCCGGTTTTACGCGAATCTAGTTGCACCACGAAATTACGCGTTGTTTTTAACGCCTCTAGTAAAACGACAAATGGCACGTCGCTGAATGATCATCTATTGGTTGGACCAAAATTACAGCAGGACCTCCCTGCCATTCTGTTACGTTGGCGGCAGTGGCGTTTTGTTTACACTGCGGACATTGCAAAAATGTTTCGACAAATTCTAGTTAATCCCCTCGATACCGATTTCCAACGCATCCTCTCGCGCCCATCCTGCGACAAGCCGATCGAACATTTCCGGCTTCTTACGGTAACGTACGGGCTCACTCCTGCTCCATATCTCGCGATACGCGTTTTAAAACAACTATCGTTAGACGAGGGCTCCAACTATCCTGCTGCGGTCCCGATACTTAGTGAATCAATCTACATGGATGGCGCGCTCTTCGGTGAGGACGACGTCGAGTCACTAATCGAGTGTCGAATTCAATGGGGTGATCCCGATTGATCACGGCTCTCGATTGGACACCACCACTCACAGCGACCGGTGCTTAGGAGCTTTGTAGTCTCAAGCGCTGTGAGTGGCTCGTGTCCAATTGAACCGTGTCCAACTGGGTGCCACCCGAATTCAATTAGCGGAGCTCCTCAAGAGAGGAGATTTTTAACTTCGAAAATGGGCCTCGAATTTTCCTGAACTTCTTCGCGATTTGTCAATTAATCAAACCGATGTGACTAATCATCTCTTATTGCAAAACGAGACTCTTAAGGTGCTTGACATCTCGTGGCTTCCCCACGCGTTTCGATTCCTTGTCGACACTTCGTTGCCGGTCGCACCAACGAAACGCTCTATTCTGTCGATTATTGCAAAACTGTATGACCCCCTCAGCTGGGCCGCTCCAATCGTAATTGTAGCAAAAATTTTGTTACAAGAGTTGTGACTTCTCCAATGCGATTAGGATACCCCCCTTCTTGACGACTTTCGTCAACAATAGAAGGAATATTACTTCAATTTAGAGTCTCCGAATAATGTCCGGATACTGCACTGGACCGGTCGACACAGAGACAATCTTGCATTTGAAATACACGGCTTCGCTGACGCCTCTAATCAAGCCTATGCAGTCGTTGTCTATCTTCGCGTTCTTCATTCACTTACAGACGTTCAAGTCTGTTTGCTTGCTGCAAAAACGAAAGTCGCGCCTCTTAAAATGCTTAATATACCGCGACTTGAACTGAATGCTATCGTTCTCTTGAGTAGATTGATTAAGTGGGTTCAAACGGCGCTAAACTCATTTAAACTTATTTCACTTCTTCCTCGAGTTTTCGCATAGACCATTGTTTTATTAGCAATAGATCGCTTATAAAATCTTTCCGCCAACATAGTCTCTCATTTCTTGCCATGCATGATCTCTTAGAGGTGACCCTTGATTTTCCGAACCATCGTATTCCTCCCCGCGAAATCAGTGTTCGCAGTTACTCCTCATTTAACACCGATGAGTTTATCAGCACCTTACGCTCCTTTGACTGATCAGCTATGTGTCGTTCCTCCCTCCTTAACGATAAAGTGGATATCTTAAATCGTTTCCTTGGTACTGCTCGATACTCATGTTCCGCTTCGTTCCTCAGAGCCAGAAGACCTCCGGCTCCATGGCTCGATCAGCCCATCAGGATTTTCATGCGGGAGCGGGATGCTGCGTGAAAACACTTTCGCTTGCATCCTTCCCCCGCTAGCTGGAGTGCCTTCCGTCTTCTGCGCAATCAGGTCAGCCTCCGGGTTGACTCTTCTAGAAATGCCTATTTAATGTGTCGTCTTAATTCCTCCTCGTCTCCTTCGCGACTCTGGTCTGAGCTCAGGTCAATGGGTCTTACCAAGCCGAAATCCTCTCCCCCGAACTATAAATTTTCGCCAGAAAACCTTAATTCTTTCTTTATCTCGGCTCAACTCTCTTCCTCTTCCTTTGTATCCTCTCAAAAATCCTACAGCATATTGTATTCAATCAACTCTCAGCTCATCTTCAACATCTCAATCTCCTACATCCCTTCCAGGCTAGTTTCAGGTGCGGCCACAGCACGCAGACGGCCTTGGTTAGGCTAACTGACGATGTCAGGCGTGCCATCGATAAAAGAATGGTCACATTACTTGTCCTTTTTTATTCTCCAAGGCATTCGATTCGGTGGATCATAACCTGCTTCTGCTAAAGCTCTCTAATTTCCGTATCTCAAATCCTGTCATAAACTAATTCCGGTCATACCTTTCAGGCAGGCGGCAACGTGTGCGGGGTCCGGATGGTTTCTCATCGTGGTCCCCTGTGAGCGCCGGGGTCCCCCAGAGCTCAGTACTGGATCCTCTTCTCTTCGCCATCTTTATTAATGACCTTGCTGCATTGTTACCATATTTTGTATGCGGACAATCTGCAAATATATCTCCACTTCCATCCTCATGAATTGGAGATTGCTTTGGGACGGATCAGCGAGGACATCGCCTCTATCTCGCGATGGTCGCGCCAGAATCACCTCCAACTAAATCCAAGCAAAACCAAGGCCATCCTTCTGGGTAGTGCTCGGTATGTTGATGATCTCAGAACGCATCGCAACATTGAGTTGTTTCTAGATGGCTTTCCCATTGAACTCGTCGATAAGGTGATCGATTTGGGTGTCTCCTTGTCGAGCATGCTTAGTTGGACTGGCCATGTGAGGCTGATCTCCAATAAAGTAAATGGCATTCTGTGGAGATTTAAATACAGGAAAAATTGTCTTCCTACTCGCCTTCGAGTTCGGCTTGTGTCCTCACTGATCTTCCCCCTTTTTGATTATTGCGCTGCCGTATTTACTAACATTACTGTACAGCTCAGGCTTAGGCTTAGGCGTCTGATGAATGCTTGTGTGCGCTTCATTTTCGATCTTCGCAGGGAAGAACACATCTCTCCGTTTTACGCTAGGTTGGAATGGCTGACTGCGGATGACAGAAGCGTCTACCTTATGTGCTGTTTTCTATTTACGATTCTTCAATCGGGTTCCCCTCCATATTTATCCTTCAATTTTCATTTCCACAGCACATCTCGGGCCACTTTGCGGGCTTCCCCTCTTGACCTCACCGTCCCTTCCTGTAGAACCGCTTGCTATCAATAATTCTTTCTCTCCATTTTGCTTCCTTTTTATGGAACTCACTCCCCCTCTCCACCGGGAATCTGAATCAGTGAGTTCCTTCAAACGAGGACTCTTCAGTCATCTGCAGCGGCGGGCGAGTGCATGTGAATGAGACTATTCTTGAGTTAACTTCATGTATTTTCTGGTGCATGCTTGTGACCTCCAATTGCGATATTCAACTGCGAAATTTTCTTGTCTCTACGTTCCTATACCGGCTCTGTTTTATATGCTACTTTATTTTATCTGTTGTATTCACTTTTATTTTATTTCATTCTATTTCATTTTATTTATACTTTATTTCATATATCACATGTTAACCATATATTTTTATTTCATATTTTTACTGTATATCTTATTCTGTTTCTTACAACATAACATATCACTTCGTAGCATTATTGTGTTACATGTATGTTTCAGTGTCATATATTATCATATCTGCGATATATATATATATTTTTTAGATGTTAATTTTTTTAATGGTTGTTAATCATTATTTCGGAGTTTATATCATTTACAGCATTGTATAGTCTCTTAACCGCTTGCTTTTGATTTATAGTTTGTTATATCTTTCTCCTTATGTATTTTCTATATATCAGCCTTACGGCTACTTATCTTGAATGTACTTAGAGTTCGTCCTAGAACAACAATAAACGCTCTATCTATCTATCTATCTATCTATCTATCTAAACTCGTCCCCCGCTTTGATATTCAGCTGGTCGGATTCTTCGATCGCGCTGGCATGGTTGCGCCAACATCCCGCTAAGTGGAAAACGTTCGTGGTCAATCGTGTGTCTGAAATCCAGAGTAACCTACCATCAGCGCGATGGTAGGTTACTCTGGATTTCATGTACCGTCAAAGGATAACCCTGCCGACTGCAGCACCTCTCGAGGTCTATCAGCCGACGAATTGTCCACTCACTCATTGTGGTGGATCGGCCCAAAATGGCTAACCGAGTCGTCGACTTCTTGGTCGTCTCACGACGTCTCCTTTTCGCCTGATCATGGCACCGCTCGACAAATTTCCGATGAAGCTCGTGAGACCATTATCCTTCACGTCGAAAGCGAGGACGAATGTAATGGGATTTATAAACTTTCTATTAGCTTTCAAACTGGACTAAACTGATTCGAGTCACGGCCTACGTTCGTCGATTCGTCACAAAATTGAAACGAGAGGGCAGTATTTTCTCTTCTCCCCTCTTAAAGGTGAAGAACTTCGCGACGCTGAGTTTTTCTGGCTCCGCTACGTTCAAAGGGAAGCGTTTGCACCAGAAATGAAATCGTTGAAAAATAATTCCTGTCTTCCTCGATCCAATCCTCTAAAGTTGTTACATCCATTCGTTAATACAAACTCATTACTCTGTCTTGGCGGGCGGTTGAAAAACGCTGCTCTCAGCTACGATGAGTAGCATCCTATCATTCTTCCCAAACATCGTATAGCTAATCTCTTAATACAGCGCGCGCACAAGACAACCCTGCACGGTGGAGCGCAGTTGGTCATAAGAATGCTGCGTCAACGATATTGGATATTATGGTGTCGGAGCGCCGTGAAAGCCTGTATTCGTAAGTGTATCACTTGCACGCGCCACTCCGCGCTACCTTGTTCACAACTAATGGGAGAGCTTCCCTCTTTCCGCATTAACTCGTCGCCTCCGTTTGAGCATACCGGAATGGACTACGCCGATCCCTTTAACATTATTCCATTCGTCGGACGCGGACAAAAGAGGACTAGGAGAGCATACGTGACTTTATTCATTTGCCTCGTTACAAAAGCGATTTATTTTGAATTGGTGGAAGACTATTCCGCTGAAGGATTTTTGGCCGCGTTCAAAAGATTTTCGAGTCATCGAGGATTATCGCGTCACATATATAGTAACAATGGCACCAACTTTCATGGGGCTGATCGAGAATTGCAACGTCATTTTCGTACTTTAAAAAATGACCCTGATATGCTAGACATTTTCGCCGCCGACGGTGTAGATTGGGAATTCATTCCGTCGGCTGCTCCGCATTTCGGCGGCCTGTGGGAGGCCGGAGTTAAAAGTTTTAAAGCGCAACTGAAGAGAATCGCCGGGACGCGTACAATCTCGCAGGCTGAGTTTGCGATGCTTCTCTGTCAAATTGAAGCGTGCCTTAATTCCCGTTCTATTGCTGCTCTTAGCGATGACCCTAGCGATTTGTCTGCGCTCACTCCTGGACATTTTCTAATAGGCCGACCGATGATCGCCGTTCCGGAGGAATCCGTGCTCACGATTAATCCGGATCGACTTTCGCGCTGGCAACTTATGCGCTCTATGTAAGAGCAACTCTGGCATTTTTGCTCGCGAGACTATTTACATTCGCTTCAACAGAGAAATAAGTGGCGAAACACTGAGCCAAATCTGGCTGTCGGTGAACTAGTTAAAAATCCATTGTTCCGCCAAACAAATGGGAACTACCGAGAATTCAACAGATCCACCCGGGATCTGACGGACTCGTTCGTGTAGTTACGATCCGCACCGCACTTTCACTTTTGAAGCAACCTATAACGCAATTGTGTAAACTGCCTATAAACTGTAAATCTTCTGTATCCGAAACGACTGATTGATTGTGTTCTCTTTGCTGTATCAAAGTGTTGATTTATTCAAGTTTCATTGTTTTCATATCAGCGTCAATTATAGTCGCCACTGAGCGTTCTTTAATTAGCGCTGCTACTGTGTAATTTATGTCTACTCATTCTATTAATTCTGTTACTAATCCAATTCGTATACCCTAGTATACGAGGCGGGCGGTATGTTCAGATTTCCGTTAGTTATTAAGGAGAGACTTCCAGATCGTCCGAAATTGTTTGTTTCTTATGTATATTGTTTTCGACTTTCGAGCGATTTTGATGTCGAAATATGTACTTGCGTGCGTCCGCGGAAGAAGGTCCTCAAACACGTGAAAAAGGGGACCTTTAACGACGTTGTTATTGTCACTCCTCATTCGTCACTTCTTACTAGGCCGATCGTATCGACGAATCGCGTTATCGATAGCAGATCCGCGAGCCGGTCAAGTTCGCGTACGTGAAAAGCAGTTCGAATCCGGACTTTCTGATATTTCAGAGTATCATTAAGAAATAAATTTCTATGTCAATGATCGCGTTAAAATCGGACAGACGAAGATAATATGGTTGTGTTCTCACGAGAATGGGCGATGGAGAGACACATTCTTTATTTTAAATATATTCATACAATCCGCATGACCCAGATTTTAACGGGTCATGAGTGCCTTGGGGCCTACCTTTTTGAGTTACAGCGTAACGCGTAGCCGATTTGTGCGCATTGTCATGCGACTGCGGATACGGCGATGCACACGTTGTTGTTTTGCCCGTCTTGGGCCGCGAAGAGAATGTCACTTTTTGAGCGGTTGGGGTTCGATCTCCTTGACAGGGCATACGATTCTATTGTCAGGGTGGCTATATGCTCGGCTGCGTGGACGGTCCTCGCGGATTTCTGCTAGGCCGTCGTGCACAAGAAGGAGCGGGCCGAGTGGGAGCGTCTGGCAAGGCAAAGGGCCTCTTTGGAGTCTGATGACAACCATGTGTAAAAATGTGTACATAATGTATTGGGTATGGGAATAAGTTTCCGCCCTTTTAAAATGAAAAAGATGTATTTATTTAAACAAAACAATACAAAGTAAGTTCATTCAAAGTATGCTCCATCAGAAGC
>NW_017297209.1:77009-78137 GCF_001594075.2 Trachymyrmex cornetzi | reverse complement strand
TATATATATATATAATATATATATAATTACACTGTTCGACAAAGGAAAAATCTAAAAATGGCCAATTTTGGCTGTGAACGGACACTTTTAAAATGCAGTTATGATCTTGAAAGTCCATACATTCATGAAAAAAAAGGCTTATTTACCTAAGAAAGCTTGGAAAACCTTTTCAAAATAATAAAGTAGATTGTTTGAACACTTTGAAAAATAATTCATTTTGTTACTATCGATGATTTAAGTATTGGGTATGGGAATAAGTTTCCGCCCTTTTAAAATGAAAAAGATGTATTTATTTAAACAAAACAATACAAAGTAAGTTCATTCAAAGTATGCTCCATCAGAAGCAACAACTTTCCCCCACCTTTCATGTAATAAACAGATTCTTCGAAGGAAGAAATCTTGTTCTTTTGACGCGATTCATTTATCAAGCCATTTTTTGATATCTTCATAAGAATTGATCGCTCTCCAGAAAGGGTCGACAGCATGGACCGGAACAAATGGGAATCTGAAGAAGCAATGTCCGGTGAATACGGTGGGTGGGGCAGAATTTCCCACTTCACTCCTTCCAAGTATTCCTTGACCGGTTTTGCAACGTGTGACATAGCGTTGTCACGTAGCAGAATCAGCTTATCGTGCCTATTGTCCCATTCTTATTGTTTTTGTTTCAAAGCTTAGTTCAAACAAATCGCTTCGAACGAATATCAACTACTGGGCTCAAAAGCTTAAACACACACCTTTCAAATACATGTATTACCGTTTTATCAAATACACGAGCAGTGCTACTAACGACATCTCTCTAATGGGCGGAAACTTATTCCCATACCTAATACATGTTTCGGGTCGTGTTTAATTTAATATAACATAAGATATGATTCTAAATTTAAGTAAACAATAAAAACGGTTGAGCATATGCCACACACTAGATCTTGTTAGTGAAATATCATTAATATATTCGTATATAAAATTAAAAGAATTACAATAATTATGTCAGATATAATAAATCAAAGTATAAACGTTTCGGCCCTGAATGTGGCCATCTTCAGTATAAATAAAAATAAAAATGTTATAATAATAAGGCTTAAAAAATTAAAAAAATGAAAGAAAAAGGGCCACGAGCCTAAGAATAAG
>NW_017297209.1:76159-76530 GCF_001594075.2 Trachymyrmex cornetzi | reverse complement strand
AAGAGTAAAATTAAAAATTGACAATAAAAAGTATTCTAAGATTTAGTAAGCAGTAAACAAAAAATCCAGTCGTAATAATAAAAATTGTATGATATCAAGTTACTAAGTAAAATATATATAATAAAAAATTTTTTTTAAATACCAATTAAAATAACAGATAATATATCTAAAAGAAATGAATATAACGGATAATATATATAATAACAATTAAAATAACGGATAATGTATATAAATTAAAAAAATTTTTTAATAACAATTAAAATAACAGAAATAGCTACCTTGCAAATCGTGCGTCAGTATAATATAAAATTCTTAATTTTTAGACAATGCGATGAGAGTGGAACGGTCATGTCTCAAGTATGTTTCGAGAC
>NW_017297209.1:74448-76032 GCF_001594075.2 Trachymyrmex cornetzi | reverse complement strand
AGTTAAGAAGGAGAAAGAGATTGAATAATTTGAGAGTAAGAATCAGGTAATGATTCAGTATCGTTCATTTTATTTAGTCCTTGTTTCTGTCTTTTAATGTGAATCATTTCAGATACTAATCTCTTATTATAAGAAGACTCGCAATCCAAAATTCTCACATCATCCCATTTAAAATTGTGGTCTAAATTGATACGATGATCGGTTATAACAGTGGGAGAGCCAGTGTTCCTTCTAATATCTAATAAGAAAATTAAGTACGAGAGTACATGAACATAAATCGGAAGGATAAATCGGAAACATAAATTAGAATAAACGGTTGAGCATTTGCCACACACTAGATCTTGTTAGTGAAATATCATTAATATATTCGTATATAAAATTAAAGAATTACAATAATTATGTCAGATATAATAAATCAAAGTATAAACGTTTCGGCCCTGAATGTGGCCATCTTCAGTATAAATAAAAATAATATATAAAATTATAAAGATATAAGAATTACAGAATAACGGTTACAATTAGAATATATAAAGTTTTTTAATTGTCAATGTATAAAATAACTCAATTTAATGTTATTGAGTATTCAGTCGTAAGATGAAATTATTAATTATAAATTTAAGTAGTGTAGTGGACCATGGAGGTGGGAGCGTATGGGTGCACAACTTTGGTGCACCCTGATGAAATGCCGGGTAGGCGTTACCTAGGTGTGTTCAATGTGGTCTTACGGAAGTGCTAAATAGGGGAAGTTTTTTAGCAGGTAGGCGATGATGTCAGTTGTCCTTCCTTATAGGAGGGACGCCGACTCATCGAATCTTGCACAATCAGGAGACCGGCTCGTGGGTCTCTTCCACTCATTCGGTTAGGTTCTCTTTCGGGAACATCCCGGATGAGGGGCTATGCGAAGATTTTTCTCCTCCTCGCAAACAAAAAAAATAAAATATATTCATACAATATTACAAATTTATTCTGTTGCATTCGAAATAAATATTAAAAGTCGTTTTAAAATAGGAGAGACGAAGAAAATATGGTTGCGTTTTCACAAGAATGGACGATAGAGGAGCCTATTCTTTATTTGAAATATATTCATCGAATATTAAGAATTCATTCTCTTGCAATTGAAATAAATATGTAATGTATGGTTAATATTGATTACAATTATAACAGTTACATATATACTATTAAGTATAATATCTATATACAGGGTGGGCCATTTTAACCGATCCACCCAAATATCTCCAAAAGTAAGCGCTATACAAAAAAATTGTTTAAACAAAAGTTGTTCAGGACAATGGGGGTCATCTTTCTGCATTATTGGTTTTGACCTTAAGGTCAATTTTTAAGGTTATTTGAAGGTCAAAATAATTTTTTCAAATGAGAACCCCTATTTTCGACACCAAATTCGGAAAGAGCGAGAAATGTTACGTCAGAAATGATAGTTTGATAATTTGCTAAAGTGACCTTCAGAAGGTCAAATGTTGAAAAATCGTCCAGAAGCTGTTTTCTTCAAACTTTAGAACATTTATGGGCGAACAAATGTTTTAGTAGGTTTGGAGGCCAACGACCTTGGCTATCTTGACCTTGAGG
>NW_017297209.1:67497-74215 GCF_001594075.2 Trachymyrmex cornetzi | reverse complement strand
AAACAGCTTCTGGACGATTTTTCAACATTTGACCTTCTAAAGGTCACTTTAGCAAATTATCAAACTATCATTTCTGACATAAAATTTCCCGCTCTTTCCGAATCCGGTGTCGAAAATAGGGGTTCTCATTCAAAAAATTATTTTAACCTTCAAATAACCTTAAAAATTGACCTTAAGGTCAAAATCAATAATGCAGAAAGATGACCCCCATTGTCCTGAACAACTTTTATTTAAACAATTTTTTTGTATAGCGCTTACTTTTGGAGATATTTGGGTGGATCGATTAAAATGGCCCACAATGTATATATGATATGTATTTAAATGTTTATATATTCTATGTGTTTCAATTTTTTCTAACTTCATTGCATGAATTGTAGCTTATAGAAGGTTACGTGACAAGAATCGAAAATATATACATTTGTGATACATGCATTGCTAGAAAGCTGCCCCATATATCTGTACTCTGAAAAGTATGTGATATAACCCAAAAATATCATTACAATGAAAAGATCAGGCCATGTTAAAAAATGTAAGCAGATCTTCAAAAATGTAAACCTTTAAAAATTGAAATTACTACGTAACAATATATATTACCACGAAAAATAACTGATATATTATTCAAAGTCCCAGTTAAAGGTGAACATACATAAAATGTATTCTCGAAAATGTAAAGCTTTAAAAATTTAAACTTTTATCTGATAATATATTATTTAAAAATATACATATATTACCACGACAAGTAACTAATGTGTTATTAAAGGTGACATTTCAAAGTGAACATACATCAAGTGTATTCTGAAAAATTAAAACTTTTAACAATTTCAATGATTATCTAATAATTACCATGTTAAGTAAATAATATAATATTCTTGAAGCTTCCTCTTGTGCTTTCTGTATAAAGGTTATGCGTTTCGCGGGTTTCCTCCGTGTGCAGATCCATTCTTGAGATGCCAACGTTTCATGAACCTTGCAGTCCACTTCATCAGAGCGAGGAGCAGCCTGATACTGAGCTGTTCCTCCAGGTTGTTCCTTTTTATATTACGCTGCTTGTTGATGCGATAGGGGTGGGCGGAGAGAAGGACAGGATTGTGGGAGGGGAAAGAGGTGGTGGAATCGGTCGGTCTTCAATAATCGAAAGAATGGTCTTCCATATTTTATTTATGTTGTCGCCATTATCTCTATTTAAATTATTAGGATGTTTTTGTATCTCTATGGCTTCTCTATACTTTCTTGGAAAGTATGATGTACTGTTGACTATTGTGGTCGTTTGTCAAACAGTACTTGATGTCCTGTTTCGATGTTGTATTCTGATAATGCCGACTGCGTAGTGTGTTTTAGTCTGACATCACGTTGGTGTTCTTTGATCCGTAAGTTGACCATTCTCCCGGTTTCTCCAATGTATACTTTCCCCCAGGAACAAGGTATTTTGCATACTCCTGCGGAACTGAGTGGAGGTCTTTGATCTTTAGGATTTCTTAAGTTTTGTCCTATCTTTTTGGATGGTTTGAAGATAGTTCGGATATTGTGTTTGTTTAATATCCTGCAAATTCAATCTGTTGTTCCTTTGACATATGGCAGGATGGTTAGGATCCCTTCGTCAGGTTGTGTAACAAAGACCGTTGTCTTGTTTGCATGTTTATTGATTATTTTGGTTGTCTTTTTTGTCGTATCCGGTTTTCTGTAAGGCCAGTTTGAGGTGGTTGAGTTTTATCTGCAGATGTTCTTTGTCAGAGATGGTGAAAGCTCTATGTACTAGTGAGTTGATTACTGACTGTTTTTGTGCTGGGTGGTAGTGCGACTCGGCATGTAGATATCTGTCTGTGTGTGTTGGTTTTCTGTACACTTGATGGCCTAAGGTACCGTCAGCTTTCTTAGGGACAAGAACATCTAGGAAAGGGAGTTTTCCGTTTTCCTCTATGTTTGTAGTGAAGTGGATATTTGGATGTTGTTTGTTGAGGAAAACAAGGAATTTACGTAGTTCGGCTCTGCCATGTCTCCATACCACGAATGTGTCGTCTACACGGAACCAAACTTCTGGTATTTTCGGTGTTTTTCTGAGGACCTCTTTCTCAAAATGCTCCATGAAGATGTTGGCGATTACAGGAGAAATAGGAGAGCCCATCGCCGCTCCTGAAATTTGTTCATAAAATTGGTTGTTATAGGAGAAATAAGTGTTAAGCAGTGCTCTATTAGTGGGATGAGGTCGGGAGGGACTTCATGTGAGATCTTTATTATGTTTAATGTGTCTTTTATTGGGACTTGTGTGAAAAGGGATTCTACGTCGAAACTTACAAGCAGGTCTGTGGGACGTAGCCGGATTTTTTAAATTTTTGTATATGAAGTTCGTTGAGTTAGTTATGTGTGATTCGGTTTTTCCAATGGGGGGGTTTTAGTGTTCGTGCTAGGAAGAGTGTTAAGTTGTATATCGGGGAGTGTATGGCGCTAACAATCGGTCTGAGCGGGATGTTTGATTTGTGTACTTTCGGTAGTCCGAATAGTCTAGGTGGGAGAGGATTTGTAGGTTTTAATGTTGATTTGGTTTCATAAACCATTAAGAATCTTCTCTCGGATAAAGCACACAAAAAGCTTGACAGAGATCCAACTAACACAATCGCACAGAACACCAAGATCCTAGTGGAGAAAAGCAACATCCCAACCAAATCAACATTAAAACCTACAAATCATCTCCCACCAAGACTATACAGACTACCGAAAGTATATAAATCAAATATCCCGCTCAGACCGATTGTCAGCGCTATACATTCCCCGACATACAAATTATCGCGCTTCCTAGCACAAACACTACAACCGCTCACTGGAAAAACCGAATCACACATAACCAACACAACGGACTTCATACAAAAGATTCAAAAAATCCGACTACGTCCCAGAGACCTGCTTGTAAGTTTCGACGTAGAATCCCTTTTCACACAAGTCCCAATAAGACCCATTAAACATAATAAAGGCCTCGCATGAAGTCCCTCCTAACATCATCACGCTAATATAGCACTGCTTAACAAACACTTATTTCTCCTATAACAATTATATGAACAAATTTCAAGAGCAGCGATGGGGTCTCCTATTTCTCCTGTAATCGCCAACATCTTCATGGAGCATTTTGAGAAAGAGGCCCTCAGAAAAACACCGAAAAAACCAGAAGTTTGGTTCCGTGTAGTCGACACATTCGTGGTATGAAGACACGGCAGAGCCGAACTACGTAAATTCCTTGTTTTCTTCAACAAACAACATCCAAATATCCACTTCATTATAGACATAGAGGAAAACTCCCTTTCCTAGATGTTCATGTCTCTAAGAAAGCTGACGGTACCTTAGGCCATCAAGTGTACAGAAAACCAACACACACAGACAGATGTCTACATGCCGAGTCGCACCCAGCACAAAAACAGTCAGCAATAAACTCACTAGTACATAGAGCTTTCACCATCTCTGACAAAGAACATCTACAGACAGAACTCAACTACCTCAAACTGGCCTTACAGAAAAACGGACACGACAAAAAAGACATAACAAAAATAATCAATAAACATGCAAACAAGACCACGGTCTTCGACACACAACTAGACGAAAGGATCCTAACCATCCTGCCATATGTCAAAGGAACAACAGATCGGATTTGCAGGATATTAAACAAACACAATATCCGAACTACCTTCAAATCCACCCAAAAGAATAGGACAAATCTTAAGAAATCCTAAAGATCAAAAACCTCCACTCAGTTTCGCAAAAGTATACAAAATACCTTGTTCCTGCGGAAAAATATACATTGGAGAAACCGGGAGAATGGTTAACATACGGATCAAAGAACACCAACGTAATGTCAGACTAAAACACACCACGCAGTCGGCATTATCAGAACACAACATCGAAACAAGACATCAAATACTGTATGACAAAATACTGTATGACTACAATAGCCAACAGTACATCAAACTTTCCAAGAAAGTATAGAGAAGCCATAGAGATACAAAAACACCCTAACAATTTAAATAGAGATAATGGCTACAACATAAATAAAATATGGAAGACCATTCTCCCGGTTATTGAAGACCGACCAATTCCACCACATCTTCCCCTACCACAATCCCATCCCCCTCTCCGCCCACCCCCATCACACCAACAAGCAGCGTAATATAAAAAGAAACGGCCTGAAGGAACAGCTCAGTATCAGGCTCCTCGCCCTGATGAAGTGGACTGCAAGGTTCATGAAACGTTGGCATCTCAAGAATGGATCTGGACACGGATGAAACCTGTGAAACGCATAACCTTTGTAAAGTAATTGATATATTATTTAAGGTCCTAGTTCAAAATGAACATACATAAAGCGTATTTTCAAAAATGTAAACCTTTAAAAATTTAAGTGATTATCAGATAATACATTACCATGACAAGTAACTGATATATTATTAAAGGTGCCAGTTCAAAATAAACATACATAAATTATAAAATTTAATGATTTTTTTAATGTGATAATACATTATCATGATAATGACCTGATGTATTATTAAAGGTGCCAGTTCAAAGTGAATATACATTAAGTGCATCCTCAAAAATTTAAACTTTGAACAATTTAAGTGATTATCTAATATTATATTATCATGACAAGTAACTGATATATTATCAAAGGTGTCAGTTCAAAGTGAACATACATGAAGTGTAAATATATCTAAATTTAATTAATATATTTTCATGAAAAGTAACTCATACGTTATTGAAGGTGCAAGTTCAAAACAAACATACATACATACAAGTAAAACAGATTACAATTCGATTATAAAAAATAAGTGTGATATGTTATTCTTAGTGCACAAAGTATAAAAGTCGTTTATTGAGATTTGACTTAAAATTTGTACTAGCCCGTACAATGAAAAATAATTGCTTGTAATTCCAGAGTACCAATTTGTTAATGACTCGGAAAAAGAACATGGCGGCCTACTTTCAAAAAATTTTCGATGGATGGAATATTGAAATATAAGAATAATGAAAATTGTTCAGATGGAAAACCTTCAATCTTTCTTTAGTACAATTTTGAATTTTTGTATGAACTTCCGATTCTGAATTTATTCCGTACTTTCAGCGATTGATTTATTGTTCAAAAAACGTTGTCTTATTGCCTGAACCGAGCAAATATTAAGTAAACCCAAAATTCTTAAAAAAAAATTAATTGAGAAAAAGAAATTATATATTATCAAAGGTGTCAGTTCAAAGTGAATATACATATAAAGTGTATCCTCAAAAATTTAAACCTTCAAAAATCAATCTTAATATGATGATATATTTCCATGACAAGTAACTGATATATTAATAAAGGTGCCAGTTTACAGTTTAAATAATTATCTAACAATATATATTATTATGACAATAAAATATATCAATTCTCGGGTCAGGTTCAGAGAAGCTATACGGTTAAAAACTTTATTGATTATTTGACGTAATATATATTCACTTCGTTCTAGAACTTTAGAAAATACCGTTCTAATGTGATACTTTTCGTACTTCAAGTGGTGTCATTATTGAGGCGGAATGAAGGTCTAATTACAAAATCTTGATTTAATATACAAATGGGTGCAGTATCAAATAAATTTATGGAATGTCATTAAGAAGTTACATGTTACGATATTTCTGTATTACAATCGATATTATATAAAAAAGATAATTTCCTGATACAGGGTCTAAGGATAGTTGTGCCGTCATTCCGCCTATTCTTTCAATTACTCTGTAAAAGCTTCGATATTATTTCTAAGTGGACACGGAGAAACTCATCAAAGTTTTGAAAACAGGCCGCCATATTCTTTTTCCGAGTCATTAACAAATTGGCACTCTGGAATTACAAGCAATTATTTTTCATTGTACGGGCTAGTATAAATCTTAAGTCAAATCTCAATGAACGACTTTTATATTTTGTGCACTAAGAATAACATATCGCACTTAATTTTTATAATCAAGTTGTAATCTGTTTTACTTGTATGTATGTATGTTCGTTTTGAACTCGCGCCTTCAATAACATATGAGTCACTTTTCATGAGGATATATTAATTAAATTTAGATATTTACACTTTATGTATGTTCACTTTGAACTGGCACCTTTGATAATATATGAGAGAGAGAGTTACTTGTCATGGCAATATATTATTACATAAAATAATTTAATTTTATAATTTATGTATGTTTACTTTGAATTGGCACCTTTAATAATATATCAGTTACTTGTCGTGGTTGGGGGGGGGGGGGGGGGGTGACGGGATGTTTCCCCCCGGGCCCGGATTTTTTGAGAATCCCGATTTTCTAAATGCTCATTGTTTTCAAAACAATAGTTTTCAAAGCGCGTTCAAGTTTGTAAAGCAGCTAGCCTAATCATTGAGCGACTGAACATAATTAATTCTTACCTATGGAGCCAACCAATCATGTTCAATCGCTCGGCAAGCAGACCTAGCCGCTTTGCCAGTTTGAACTAGCCCATAGTTTCTTATGTTTTGTAAAAACATTCTAAATTAGTATAGATTACGAATAAATAAATTTATGTGATATATAAAAAAATAACTTTATCATTCCTACCAGATTACTTTCGAACTTCTTCCAACTGATGTATAATCTAAAGAATAATTGCGGAAAACAAATTAATTATTATTTAATTGGAAATTTTTAGAAAGAAATTGTATTATGAAAGTAAAAAATGAGAAAAGAACCTCCGCAAGCTCCA
>NW_017297209.1:63667-64435 GCF_001594075.2 Trachymyrmex cornetzi | reverse complement strand
TTTGCAGGAGTTATTGGGTCATTATATGTAACTATTTGGCATAATAAAAGTTTCAAAAATCGAGGTACCGAAAACGGGCATTTTCTGCGGAGGTTCTTTGTTTTGATCAACAAAATATTTTAAGAATAAGAAAAAAGTTCGTATATTCGTGTCTGAAAATTGATTGTAAAATCTAGAAAATATTAAAGAATCAAATAAATGTTTATGGTATTTAAAATTTATTTTAAAATTTTAAATTCATTTAAAAAATTTGAAAATGTTTTATAAAATTGAAGTACGATAAACATTAGTATAAACATTAGTCAAAAGCGCTAAGAATAAATCAAATAGTAAGAGAAAACTGCCTAATGCGGTATAAGCGGATCTTGGTGCTCTAATCAGGAAACGCGGTAGTGGCTCCGGCCATGTTCAAAAATCAAAAATAAGAGATAAGAGACACTACAAGTCTCTTATCCTGTACCACCAAAGTCCATTTTTGGAGATTGCATAACTAATAAAATATAAAAAATTTTGAATCGGACGTAACATATTTTGAAGGCGGCATCGTCACGAGTAATTTAAAAAAAAAAATAAAAAATCGGTCTAGCCGTTCTGGACATACGAGTGATCGAAAAATGATGATTTTTCATGAAAAATTAAGAAACGTTTTCTTCTCTGTCCGCGTTCAAGGCGGAATTTTAATTTTAAAGTATCTCTCACCCTTCATGTCTCTCACCCTTCACTCATACCGCCACCAACTTTGACCCATTGCACCCCCTCCCCCTCCCC
>NW_017297209.1:59186-59959 GCF_001594075.2 Trachymyrmex cornetzi | reverse complement strand
ATAATTAAAGTATCCAAAAAGCTAATTTTTCCATCTTTGCCAACTTCCATAGTAAATTGTAATCTAGTGTGTAATGAGTTAAAAATATTAAGAATGTCATCAATGCTATCGGAAGGAGCTGTTAAAATAATATCATCAACGTATCGATAATAAAATGGTAACTGAACCGGCAATAATCCAATCGCAATTTCTTCGAAATCTTGCATCACCATGTCCGCTACTATGGGTGATACAGGGGATCCCATAGGGGTACCAAAAATCTGTTTGTAAAAGACACCGTTAAAAACAAAAATTGTAGAATTTAATATTAAATCTTGGAAATAGTACTAATTCTTGAGTTACAATCGAAAGAACAATTGTAAGCAATTGATTTTATCAATGATTTACTGATTTTTAGTTCTTTCTCCCTCAACCAATATAACTTTTTTTCAATCCTATTTGTCTGTATATAAAACGTAGAACTATTAATGTAGTCTAAATATTTAAAAAATTCCCCAGCTATGGGAGTTGGCAACATGTTATGAATCATAAAAAAGATATCAAAAATATCATTTCTAATAGCGTTCAAGTAACAGTATGCATCTTTGATTTCCAAATGCAAAATAGATTTTACATTTTTTAATTGTATCCTTCGTAGCCTATTGTAATATCTACTATTGTATAAAGATATGTTATTAATATTGACCAAGCCTCTATTTCCATAGGGACGAGAATTACATTAGATGAATTCATGATTGCATTCAGATTAATATTAAATTCTACAATTTTTGTTT
>NW_017297209.1:57242-57697 GCF_001594075.2 Trachymyrmex cornetzi | reverse complement strand
AGAGTTAAATTCTTTTACAACCTCAACATGATACCAATTGGACAAATAATAAGACAAGATGATTTTGCGACATAATGCTATAGTCGATTTACACGTTTATACACATTTATATGGATTGCGGCCTTTAATGCGGGACTTACACATTTTCATATTTATAGACAGTTATTATATTACAACCAATGTATTCGTTTTTACGATCTCATAATTTAATTTATTTATTTCTTTGTTTAATCCGTATATTTGAAACGTTATAGAGACGATCTGACAATGTAATTTATTTATTCTTTTTGATTAATCCGTACATTGAAAATGACTCAAACGTAGTCGAAACGTTTGATTTTTGTATTGATTTTTGTATTAAATTGTATTTAAAATATTTTTTTAAATTTTGGGTTTACCTAACATTTGCTCGTTTCAGGCAATAAGACAACGTTTTTTGAACCATCCATCGAAAG
>NW_017297209.1:44211-56674 GCF_001594075.2 Trachymyrmex cornetzi | reverse complement strand
GAACCTTGAATAATACATCAGTTACTTTTCATGGTAATAGATATTAAATAATCATTTCAATTTTTAATGATCTACATTTTTGATGATCTGCTTACGTTTTTGAACATGGCCTGACCTTTTCATTGTAATGATAATATTTATACGAATTTTACAATTTCCAGCTCATGAAAACTGCGCGCCGAATGATTGTCGATCTTGATTGTCTTGAAATACAGTTTTAAACTGAATTCGAAGTACGTAATATCACAAATTAAATTGATAAGCAATTTAATAATTTGATATTAATAAGCATTATTTTAATTCCTGTAAAATAAAAAATGTACAATGTTATACAAGTTCTAAAAATTATTTATATAATTACTAAAAATTATTAAAAATTATTTATATAATAAACAGACCAAAACGATTTGCAAGAATGAATACAAGTAGATAAGTTGTAGCAGCGGAATCATATGGCTGCAAGAGTTAGCTTTTTAAAGATTATTTTGCTACCTGGGCACAGTTCCGTATTTCCGTATTTATAAGCGAACGTCGAAAAATTGTATCTAGATACGCGTTTGTTTCTACGTGTCATGTTTTATTACCACTGCGCTCATCTCTCCATAGCGTTGATAACTGCGGTGCTGCGTTTCTGTGCTTGTTTTCTCAAGTCTTAACACACAAGTCTTAACAGGTAATGTGGCTTTATTCATATTTTTGTTTCGGATTTTTTAATTCTTTTTTTGCAATGCTACTATTATTATAATTATTATTGTTGATTTTTAGGTAAATAAAATATAGAAATGTCCTATCATCACAAATCTGGTTCGCAAAAGCGAAAAGAACGCACAGATCGCGAACAAAGAACTTTAATTGCAGAAAGAAGACAGGCAGCTCTCTTACTGATTTTAATTTTCACCCTAAGAAAAGTTCAGATGCCAGTATAAATCAAAGTCATGATTCGACTGAAAGGCAAGGTAGTCAATCATTTCCGTGCTTCTTCGTCCATGATAACTGAATGTGATTGTAACCAAGCTGAACAGTTTGTTACTTTTGTTTCGTCTGATCTGGTGCAGGAAAAGGAAAATCTGCCTGTAGAAATTGATGTAAATTTTGCTGCAATGATTCAAAAGTCTACAGAACGCGAATCAGAAGTGCAATCAACGTCCCAATTTCACTTGACTATGCATCTTTACGACTATGACATTGATACTGTAGACACTGATTTTTTACTTCCACAATTGGTTGATAAAGTGATTCGCAGAGGTCATGAAAAAATGCCTTCTGTCTTTCCTCGATCAGTCGAACGAACGGTTTCCCGTATCGCTGCTGTTCAAAAACTTGCCTAATGGTGAAAAGGTGGAACGCAATTGGTTAATTTGGAACCGCAGTAAGAGTGCTTTCTTTTGCCTTCCATGTCGGTTATTTACTATAAATACAATGAATCGT
The DNA here is from genome assembly GCF_001594075.2 of Trachymyrmex cornetzi. Classification (NCBI taxonomy): domain Eukaryota; kingdom Metazoa; phylum Arthropoda; class Insecta; order Hymenoptera; family Formicidae; genus Trachymyrmex; species Trachymyrmex cornetzi. Next base: position 55,246 of record NW_017297209.1, on the reverse strand, counting down.
TCTTATCTTTGTTCTCCGGGCGGATATTCGAAAAACCTGGTGTGGAAAAAATTGTACGAAAGACTGCAATCACATGAGAATAATAAAGATCACATTCAGTGTTATGTGAAGTGGCGTGGGATGGAAATGAGTATCCGAAATGAATCTTCAATTGACAAGCTGTTGTGTGAACAAATCAAGGGTGAAGTTAAGAAATGGCAAGAAATTTTAACACGTATTTTAGATACAATTTTGTTTCTGGGAAAAATCATGTTTAGCACTGAGAGGGGAAAGTCCATCTTATTGGAAAACGAAACAACGGAAATTTTTTGGGAATTTTAGAGTTGATTAGCCACTACGATCCGGTATTACGCGAGCATTTGGAAAAAGTGAAGACGTCCCAACAGCTACACCAGCGTCCGCAATGCCACTATCTTTCGCCGGACATACAAAACGAATTTATAGATCTCTGTGCTCGTCATGTGGTATCGGCCATATTAAAAGAACGAGAAAAGGCAAAATATTATTCTTTAATTGTAGACGTCACACCCGATTCCGCTCACGTTGAACAAACTACTTTCATTTTACGCTATTTTTAAATCCAGAAGGAAAAAAGTATACGATTGAAGAACGCTTTTTAGAGTTTGATGATTGTAAAGAGAAAACTGGTGCTGCTATTGCTGATTTGATACATGACACTTTAAAAAAACAACATTCCTTTGACTGAATGCCGCGGACAAGGTTACGATAATGGTAGCAATATGAAAAGTGATTATAAAGGAGCACAAAGCTACATTATTCGAGATAATTCGCTTGCTGTTTATTCACCCTGTTCCGGCCACAGTTTGAATCTATGTGGAGTAGATTCTGCCGAGTATTGTTCCAAAGCCATCACGTTTTTCGGAGTCGTTCAAAAGTGCTACGCTATTTTCAGCAGCAGTCCGCAACGTTGGGAGATTTTAAAAAATAAAATTGAATCTTCACTTCACAGTTTATCCGAGATGCGATGGTCCGCCAAAATTGACGCTGTGAAACCTTTTGCAAATCATCTTCAAAGTGCGTTAGAAGACTTGAAAACACTCAATTTGACCGCGGAAACTCGTAGCGATGTTGATGGAATCCAAAAATACATTAGTAAATTTGAATGTATTTTGATGGCATCTATATGGTCAAAAATTCTAAATGCAATCAATGAAAAAAGCACCGTTCTACAGACTAGAAATGCTACAATCGACGTCGAAGTTGAAAATCTTGAGAGTTTATTTTTGGATATGCAGCTAATACGAAATCAATGGAATGCCATTTTACGCGAACGTAAACTAGTCACAAGTGGTTTAAAGGGTACTTCAACATTGTCTATGAGTAGAAGAAAAAATAAACGAGCTAAGACATTTTCCGAAAGTGAGAATAAAGATTCCACCAGTACAACTATTACTGACGAAGAAACCGATTTTTAAATAAATACTTTTTATGTAATTGTAGATTCAGTTATTGCAGGAATTTCTAATCGTTACATTGCAATGAATGATTTGAATAACACGTTTTCTTTTTTATGGAAATTTACAACATTAGATGAAGAGGACATTCGGATCGACATTATCAATTTTGTTAAGAAATACGCTGTTGATGTGTCTAAAGAATTAATAGATGAAATAATCCATCTAAAACACATCTATGAAGCAAACTTTGAAGCCGGTTTCTCTCCGTTTGATTTATTAAACGCTATTACTTCTAATAAGCTAGTGTAACGTCCGGTGCGCTACATTATAGCACCCCGGCCATTTACCAAGCGAACACGAGCACAGAGTATAGCGAATAATACAATACGTGCCGCGAAAGCCTATAGGACATGCTACCGCAGCCGTTGCCAACGAACGCCGCGCACACAGCGCCTGCGCGACTTATAAAATAGAAAAACTAATAGAAAAATGCACTAGAGCACGTAGATAGCACCGCCAAAAGACGGGAAATAACGAACATCATAACTAATAACCAAGTAATCACGAGGAAATAGCGCCGATCCACCAAGAACAAGTAAAAACGCGCGATCACTCATAAAATGCATAGAGATGCAACGCGAAACACACGCATCGATCACGAAGGCCTCAGGAAACAAATAAAAGCTATTACAATTTAAATAAGGGCACGAATAACGAAATAAGAGCCTTAAACAAACAAAGGAGACTCGCGAGCGCTTCGGAAGAAAGAACTGAAAATACGCGGAAAAGCGGAATGAAAAAACGCGCAAAGGATGCACGCTCGCTACGCCGCGACCGAGTGCATCACGCGCCAACCAAGAGCACCCCCTAGGAATATTGCGAATCCCGCTAAACATGAGAACGACCGAAAAGGCAAAAAGACACACAGTAATCAAATAAATCGCGATAGAAGAATTAGAATATTCGAGAGAATTTCGCAACAGCACGTGTGCGAAAACACCCCCTTACCGCGAGGAGTCACGATACAAAATATATATAAAGCGGGACGATTTACAGACAAATTGCCTTATTCCTTTCTGGAAAACCAGAACGGTAAGGACTCCTAGCGCTTTCACTAGCGCTCCGGATCTTCCGTAATTCCTACCGAAATCCAGCCCCGATCGTGCGCCAACCACGGCGTCTGACGGGCTAACTCCTCGCCCGATTTCAGCAGCACTAACCACGGCGACGCCGAAATCACCTCCCTGTGAAAACTCCAAACGAGCGCCTTTCCACGGCGCGAGGCCTCCGCACTCCCTCTCTCTTTCCGATCTGCCGTACTCACCAAACGTTCTTTCTGGGCACAGATGCCGCAGAAAAAGCGTCCACGCGGCAAGCGAGGAGGGTGGCGCACCCATCTTAAGAGGCTCCAGCGGGAACTCTTCACGGAGGGGACCTTCGACCCTTCCCGCCATTGGGAAGATAACGGTGGGGAGATTAACGAGCCTATCGCCGACGCGCCAACCGCGTCGCGCGAAATCGCGAACACATCAGACGCGGTCCTCACTCCCGAGGTTCCAAAAACGGTCGTTACAACCCCGCAGCCGCGACCTAGGCCTCCGCAGTCTCCGCCTCATATTGCGCCCGTGCGCAAGCCTACGAGACTCATAATTATAACAAACAAACCTCGAATAAGTTCCAACACACCGTGTACTATCAATATAAAAATTATATAATCTAAAATATTTCTATTTTCATTTATCTGCCCTTAAGGCCTTCTCAAATCCTTCCAAGTCCTTCTCAAACATACAGGAGAGTGTAGATAGAGATGCGAAATGAAGTCAACTGACGCATCCTCTAAACTCTCCATTTTATTTTATTAGAAGAACCTGGAAGGCTAACTACTTTAAACTCAAGTAACTTCTTAGAATTAAATACATTATCTCCGAATTTCGTGCTCATTTCCGAGCACTGGTGACAGCTGCCTATTCCCAAACAAGGGAAAAACGCGTCAAAACACTGCGTAGAAGCTAAGGCTTCGCCCCGCGCGCCCCGCTCCGCGCTCGCGTTCCCGCAACTCGTGTCGCGTCTCGAGACCGCTGGAAACTCGCGCTCGGGACATAACACTAGAAACACTGTTTTCAAATATTTGTGTAGCTTTACGAATATTTTGTACTCTTCCAGTTGCTAGTGGTGAGCGTTCTTTTAACGTGCTGTCTAGGATTAAAAACTTTCATCGCTCCTGTTCTACACAAACGCGTGTAACAGGATTAGGCACTTTTTGCCTAGAATCGGCATTGGCAAGGCAGTTAGATTTTAAAATATTAATTAACGCTTTTGAATCGGCCAAAGCACGGAAAGCGCATTTAGCCTAAGCTTAATTTCATAACATACGTATATAGAAAATAATATAACACGTGTTATATTTTTTTCTTGCAAAAAATGTGTTCTTGCAAATATCTGACAAATCTATAAAATAAAATAGAAAATGAAAAATCTTGTAAGCATATTGAAGATATTTAGTTAGTCTTTCCTTCCCTGCATTCTTTCCTTACATTAGATTAAAAATTCTAAATCTGCCGCTCCTGGTTTGAGATATTACCTGCGCAAAATAGGGGCCCGTAATTTTCTTCTCCCGGACCCTGTTTTTTTCTCTACGGCCCTGTGTATTATCAGATAATCATTTAAATTTTTAAAGGTTTACATTTTTGAGAATACGCTTTATGTATGTTCACTTTGAACTAGGACCTTGAATAATATATCAGTTACTTATGGTAATTATTAGATAATCATTGAAATTGTTCAAAGTTTCAATTTTTGAGAATACACTTGATGTATGTTCACTTTTTGAAATAGCACTGTTACGTCCTGTCCTCCGCGAGAATATAATTCTGTTTTTTTTACGAATATTTTTGTTATTTAATCTTTCCATTTTGCGCTGAATTATTTTTGTATCTTACATCGTCTATCTAAAATATTTTTATTATAAAAATTGTGAAATTCGGAAATCTTACTCGGCGACGTGTGATTCCATCGCGTACCGCGTGAGCCACTCGGAGCGCCCGTAAGGCGCGTGCCGTGTACCGATGCATTGCGACGAAATGCTAGGCCGAATAACTCCGCGTGGAGTAAAGAAATCATTCGCGAAATCGCCGCGCATGTGTATATTCGACACACAACAGAACACGATACACTCTATATCTATATTTTCAAGATGATATTCCAATTTGTTTGTCAAAGTGCCTACGATGAATTATAAATATTAACGAATTGCGATAAAAACAAGTAATGTAGTTAATTTCTTAATAATCAATTCATAAGATATTAATTTTATTACAATTTTTTATATTAGATTCTGGAAATTCTCTTGATGCACAATTCGAAACAATTTAAATAAACCTCATCTACTACGGAACATATACGCACGCATGATAATGATAATAGTTTGGAATGTTGACTAAATAGATATATGACTGCGAATTTTATATTTATGTACCCTATGCGTCGACTGAATTTGTAATTACTGAAGATGGCCAGATATTGTGTGTGGCCGAAACGTCTAATTTCTTAAAATTAAATAGATTAAATATCACATTTAACAATCTGTGCTGTGGTTTTATGTTCTTTTTCTTCATAATAAAGAAATCATTTTCGTACGCTATGACTGTCATGTTATTACGTCCTGCGCGGATTTAGAGAAAATTAACTTACTCCAAACGCCTTAACGCCTATAATTCTCCAAAATAGGAATAAGTTATCACGCACCAATCACAGCTCGCGGTGCGCGTGTCACTCGTCGTTCCGAACTCACAATGGGATTTCGGTCGCTCTGACCAGGAATATGGTTAATTTTGAGGTCTCTTATTGCGTTAATACATTCCTTTAATTACAACTTAATAGTTGTTGTCTTTTGGTCACCGTGACCACCTTAATTAATCCGAAACGAATGAGAAATGCTAATTAGTCGCGTTAGCGAGTACCGACCAACGGAGTCGGGAGGGAGCAGCGCGGACGACGGAGAGAGCATAGCGCGGACCACGGAGAAAACAGCGCGGACCGCGGAGAAAGCCCCTATAGTTAATTCATTAATAACTTAAAAATTCTGCTAATTAATGCAGAAATAACTCGATCTCTTAGTTTTAAATTAAGTTCGCCTAAATGCGAAGTTTTAAACCGGTACGAATAATATTTCAGGAAGAAAAGCCAATTTTTCGTTTTTGTCATGATAAAAAGACAAGGGTATGCTCATGCGCATGACCAATCAGATTTTTGTCCTTGCTTACGTCACAACGAGTGGCTTACGCCACTGTTCAGCAATTTCAGATTGTTTTGGAAAGGTAAAATATTTAATTTTACTTCCCTCAGTTTTTTTTGTTTTTTTCATATAATTGCCGCATCCTTTCACTATGCAGGTCATCGTGAAAATATTTTTAACATTAACTTCTACCGATGACAACGTGCACTACGCCATGGACGCCATGATAAATTACGACCGATAACCACCGATTGCACCCGAATCAGAACCGACCAATCAACGCGTACCCGAATATGACGTAGGCAAGGACATGCGCAAGCTGAACGAGTTTTAGACAATTGATGAGCATACCCTTGTATTTTTATCATGGTTTTTGTCACGTACGTCCAATTCTGGGAAAATTGCGCTCCCCCTTCCCACAGACTGACGCCTATATAAACAGGGCGAAAACCGAGCCCAGGGTTGTTATTCCTTCAGTCTCTTCCAAGACGGAAAGAACGCAGGATTGGATCCTTTATTAGAATATCTCAATAAATTGCAGAACCAAAGTATGTATGGCATAGTCAGTGATGCACATTTGGCCCCCGGCAACATGGAAAACCCGCCCCACCACTTTTACCCCAACCAAGCAGACATCTACTGGCAGCGAATCGGCCGACTTCGCCGCTGCGCGAGAGCGAGCGAAACAGCGAGAGAAAGCGTCCTTATCGTTCTATCAGTAACTCGTAAACACAAGCGAATATTAGAGCGAAAAGGACGACAGCAGGTATAGTACACGGGTTCTCAGCCATGGAGCTAGAGGGGAGCGCGGGGTGCGGGGGATACTCGTAGGCGAGGGGAAGCGTAGCGCGGGGATTCTTCGGTGGTGGAGGTATGACGTCATGCGGAATGGCAGTAAGATTTTGGGGACTGCAGTCACGAACAAGACAACAAAAAACAAACACAAAAAAAGGAAATATTGCCATGAACAAAAAACAATACAAAAACAAATACTTATAGAACGAAAAGTGTTACAAAGGGTATATGCTCCAACCGTTTTTCGACCAAGATATAGCATAATGTAATTTTTATAGAAATAACGTTTATGAATTATTTTTTTAATACCTAAATACAACCAAGTTTCATAATTATTGAGAGTAGGTATAGTAGGCGAGTTCTAACTATATGTGGCTAGAGCGCGGAGAAGGTCCCCCGGTCGCTGCCGCGACCCCGCGACCACTCATAAGTGCATTGCGGGCAGCCGCCGCCGCTGCCGCCGTGAGCCGCCGATACCCGCCCATAAAAGTACGACAACCTCTTTTTCCTTTTGTCTATTTATAACTTAGTTTTCACAATACGCTGTGTTCTTTTCTTTTTCTTTTACTTTTAGGGCATAGGATGGGTAGTAAAATAAAGTACATATACATATATAGTGATGCGAAAGAATTTATTTTTATTCACATTTTATTACACCGATTTTTCATACGTATTTAAAAAAACTAAAGCTAATTGCTCGCAATCGACGAGCTGATGTCCATTGAAGATGTCGCTATCGCGTATAGCATTCTTGGACGCGATATTGGAGAATCGCGTATATTTGGCATCGACCGTATCGACGAGTCGGACTAATTGTTCGAACGTTACGTCGATACACCCGTCAAACATACGGTGTAGGGTCGTTTCGGTCATCATCATGCGTACGGATGAAGAATCGAGACGTACGAGCATAGCATTGTTCTGCAGCGTGCAAACTCTGTTAATGGTCCAATGCTTATAAAATTGTCCTTATATTCGTTTCGCAGCATCTTGTAAATATTCCATCGTTGCTCGTAGAGACCCTTCCACGTTTCGAGAGACAGCGACAGTTCGTGTCCGCGATGATCTCCCAGGGCGATCTCCACGTAACTCGGTGGACCAACATTGATTCCAATTTCCAAATACTTGTAGCCTGTATCCGTCAGGTCGTAACGTCTGCTCAGTAAGCGCACCGCGCGACGCTTTATGCTGTATATATACATAATGTTGTATAAAACGTTATTTATTGTATAAAACGTTGAAACTTACACGTTATATTCCTTCTTCATGTCGTTCGATGCGCTGCTCTTTGGCGAAGTACATTTTCAATCATTCGTACAAGCGAGTATCGCAAAATTGATCGCGTGCTCGTAAATTTTGACGTATATGGTAATACTTCAAAATCGAAGAAGGGCAGGCTGTGCCCCTCTTTCCAAGGATTTCGAACGTGTCGCAACACGTTTTATCATGTCATTCTACGTATTTTCTTTGTCATAAGTTTATACATACGTTTATACATACGTTTATACGTACATACATTTATACTTACGTGTATACGTACATACGTTTATACGTATAATACATACGTTTATACATACATTTATACGTACATACGTTTACACATACGTTCATACATACGTTTATACATACGTTTGTACATACGTTTATACATACGAGTATACGTACATGCGTTTATACATACGTTTATACATATGTTTATATATACATACATACAAACGTTCATACATAAGTTTATACACACGTTTATACATACGTTTATATGTACATACGTTCATACATACGTTTATACATACATACTTCTATACATACGTTCATACATTACAAAGGAAGGGAAGGGAAAAGAAATTTTAGGAAAGTATTAAAAAAAAATATTTTATTTTTAAACTTGATAAATTTTTCTTGGGGTTGTGACCACCAGTTATGTATTTTAAATACATTTTGTAACGCACAGTTCTTAATATGCTTTCCGCATCGCATAACATCTAGATTATGTAAGGAATCTATATCTTTGTAATCAGCATCCAAGGTCTCAATGATCAAGTTGTCGCTATCGAGTATATCAGCCAGCCATTCGCGTTTTTCACGTCCTTACACGTATACGAGAGTCTTATTGTCGTCACATTCTTCCGCACCAATTACAGCCATCGTAATTAGGCGTTTCACCATGCTGTACGGGATCGTCCCGTCCTCCCATTGCAATCCATGGTGATAAGCACTCAGCCAGGAAGCGCAATACTTTCCTGATTTTGTCAAGAAAATCCATGGCATGGGACATGTAAAAATGTAATGAGAGAGAGAATGGCTCCTTTTTTCAACACCGCTACTTCCTTCACGATAAATTTCTTTCCAACGATAAATCCTTGCAGATTTATTCACAAACGTTGGTACGGTCATAGCGAACGATTTTTCGGAACTGTGCTCGATCGATTTCAATGAATCTTGGTTTCTATCTCTTGTATTGAAAAGAAGGGGAGGTTTAAAGAAGGCATATACTTTTAATGAAAATTTATTTTTTCATGTAATGCAGCATGTACAATATAATCTAAACCATAGACTGTTAGTTCACATACTATGGTAGAATTTTTAACATAAATTGTGTACAAAATGTTTGCATCATCGCGTTTATTAGTAATATAATTTTCTCTTAAAAATGATGCAAAATATTTGAATTTTTCACTAACACCATGCGTATATTGACTCAGTTCATAGAATACATGCTCGACACATTGCTCAAATAAGAAGAGCATAGTTATTGGTTTCATGTACAAGCATGTACCATATAATGCTAATTTTATGTTATTCGTATTACCTATTTTAACATGTTCCACATTCGGATCTTGAATCAATAATGATGACGATGATCATGATGAGATTGTTGCCTGCATTAATCGCTCAATATCTGTACGTCTCTCGATGAACGCCTTCTATGTACCATGAGGCAGGATCATGCGATTGCCTCGATTGTTACCGATCTCAATTTGTACGTTACACGTAGGCCCCACGACGATTTCAATGTTCAGGAACTTGTACGCTATCAATGTTAATGCATATTTCCTCATCAAGATGTAAGCGAGGTTTCGAAGATGTATGAGAAGATGGGATGTAGAAAAAAGAAAACGTGTATAGACCTTAGAAAAAAAATACATAACGTATCAAAAAATTTATAAAACTTGAATGAACTTACTGTCTCTCGCACGCCTCATCCTGTTGAATTGGAACGTAATAGTTCGTAGAAGGAGACGTTTTCAAAGGTAGTGTCTGATACAGTAGAAGCAATCTTCTCTAGTAGTAGGAGCAATTCACAGAGCGACTTATGTAATAAGACTTATGTATCATAAGTTTCTTTTTTTAAATAGTGATCCCCACCACAAATTTTCAGAAGCTTCGCATTCCACTGAATCCTCAGCGTATGTAGTGAACCAACTGACTGAAAGTAATGTCGTAATAAGTCTCTCTAATTAGTGCTTACCATTTCACATTTTCCAGCAACATATCCAAGTATCGTTGAAAATTATTATTTTCGCATCAAGAGTTATTTCAATTTCGCCTCTATGTGTGTGCGATTTTACTATAGATATCATAATTACATTTTATTGAAGTAATATATGTTCCACAACGTCTACGTGTGGATGAGAGCTTCGCTGTATAGTCCATCAGTAACGTCATGAATCGTACAATGACTTGTAGGAATATTTAAAGTTACGTAATCATCAAACTTCAAATCACACACATTGATATGTTCACATATCTACTATGTCTTATGCTTGGTACACCATGTACTACTGCGAGTAAGCACGTTTCGAAATCCAAGTTCTTCATACTACGATTCAAATGCATCATCGACGAGCAATATTGTTTATCAATTTCACACAGAGTAACGTAAACGTACAATTCTTGTTTAACGTTTAAAGTATAATATCCTCACAGACGTTTTATGCGATGACCGCGGCGGTAAATATTCACTGAGCGACTGATGTATTAGGGCTCTCTACCGTTCTTGCGTTTTCTATTTCATTATTTTTATATATTATCATTTATTTTTATTTTTCCATTTTTTTATTCACTTTTTTTCTTTTGGACGGTGTATTCAATGTGGAATTTTACTTATCTTTACAAATATGCGAGTTAATTTTCAGTGTAATTGCCATCAAGCCTACATTAAATTATGCAATGACGCATATATAAAAATGCACTTTGACAATATCTTTTATATCTCAGGAATCAGCATCAGCCACAATAAAGTCTGTCTGTTCCCATTCTCTTTTCCAAAATGAATTTAGGCAGTGTATTCAATGTCGAATTTTATGTATCTTTACAAACATAGTGTTAGTTTTTTAGAGTAATGTTATAACGAATAATATGTTTCCATACAAACGTACACAACCGGTATCTAAGTTATCCTAATTGCAAAGAATTCGTTACACGCATATCTTTAATGTTAAAAAAAAACCTTATGTTATATATATGTTTTTTTAAAGGTATAAAGGACCAACACATTGTTGGTCAACTGATCTCTTAGATAAAAATAAATACTTTATTTCTTTGAACGTTTGCACGGTCCATGTTCACTGCTACAAAATCAAATTAT
>NW_017297209.1:42184-44074 GCF_001594075.2 Trachymyrmex cornetzi | reverse complement strand
TATGTTCCCATACAATTATACATTATTAATTTAGTCCTTTTTTATGCTTTTCATTTTTTGTTTTACATGTACCTTATAAAATTTAATTACCTTAATTACAGGAAATATTAATTTTATTTATAAAAGATTTTTGTTCCTGATTTGATTTTCTTATAAATAAACTTTACCAAGGAATGATATATGTATGCATATGTATATGCTATAAACCGTATAAAAAAAATGTTTATAATTAGATAAATGAAGTTTAATTCCATCCAGTTAGGTAAATGAAATCTTATAATCGACCAAAATATGTATTAATCTTATTACTTAAATATTTCAGTATGAATTTATACAAGTACATTAGACAATATATAAACTGTCTATAAACTGTGCAATAAAGTTCTCTCCAATCTTGAAACGCAGTCATGGCTAGAATTATAGTAGTATTAATAGTATTATGAAATGTTATATTATAATTGTGTGTTCATATATGTCCCCTTGAAAAAACAATGTTCACCAGTTATTGGTTTCCAATATTATTTAAAGCGCAAAACTATTCACATTCTATAATAGAAGCTTTATCATAAGTTTTGTTAAAAGTAATTACAATACTGAATTTACTGATAATACAACTTTTTGGCTTAAAAAAAATTATTTAATTTCTTCACTCATACTGTTTACATATTGGTACAAAGTATACGTGCTCCACGCAATGTTTTAGTTCAAACATAGAAAACGTATGATCATACGTTTAAACGTATGTATGAACGTACGTATAAACGTATGTATAAACATATATATGAACGTATGTATATATGAACGTATGTACGTATAAACGTATGTACATATAAAATACGTAGAATGACATGATAAAACGTGTTGCGACACGTTCGAAATCCTTGGAAAGAGGGGCACAGCCTGCCCCTTCTTCGATTTTGGAAGTATTATCATATACGTCAAAATTTACGAGGACGCGATCAATTTCGCGATACCCGCTTGTACGAATGATTGAAAATGTACTTCGCCAAAGAGAGCAGCGCATCGAACGACATGAAGAAGGAATATAACGTGTAAGTTTCAACGTTTTATACAATAAATAACGTTTTATACAACATTATGTATATATACAGCATAAAGCGTCGCGCGGTGCGCTTACTGAGCAGACGTTACGATCTGACGGGTACAGGCTACAAGTATTTGGAAATTGGAATCAATGTTGGTCCACCGAGTTACGTGGAGATCGCCCTGGGAGATCATCGCGGACACGAACTGTCGCTGTCTCTCGAAACGTGGAAGGGTCTCTACGAGCAACGATGAAATATTTACAAGATGCTGCGAAACGAATATAAGGACAATTTTATAAGCACTGGACCACTAACAGAGTTTGCACGCTGCAGAACAATGCTATGCTCGTACGTCTCGATTCTTCATCCGTACGCATGATGATGACCGAAACGACCCTACACCGTATGTTTGACGGGTGTATCGACGTAACGTTCGAACAATTAGTCCGACTCGTCGATACGGTCGATGCCAAATATACGCGATTCTCCAATATCGCGTCCAAGAATGCTATACGCGATAGCGACATCTTCAATGGACATCAGCTCGTCGATTGCGAGCAATTAGCTTTAGTTTTTTTGAATACGTATGAAAAATCGGTGTAATAAAATGTGAATAAAAATAAATTCTTTCGCATCTATATATATATGTGTACTATATATATATGTGTACTTTATTTTACTACCCATCCTATGCCCTAAAAGTAAAAGAAAAAGAAAAGAACACAGCGTATTGTGAAAACCAAGTTATAAAAAGACAAAAGGAAAAAGAGGTTGTCGTACTTTTATGGGCGGGTATCGGCGGCTCACGGCGGCAGCGGCGGCGGCTGCCCGCAATGCACTTATG
>NW_017297209.1:35100-42103 GCF_001594075.2 Trachymyrmex cornetzi | reverse complement strand
ATAATTATGAAACTTGGTTGTATTTAGGTATTTAAAATAATTAATAAATGTTGTTTCTATAAAAATTACATTACGCTATATCTTGGTCGAAAAATGGTTGGAGCATATACCCTTTGTAACACTTTTCGTTCTATAACTATTTGTTTTTGTATTGTTTTTTGTTCATGGCAATATTTTCTTTTTTATGATATTTTTTGTTGTCTTGTACGTGAATGCAGTCCCCAAAATCTTACTGCCATTCCGCATAACGTCATACCCCCACCACCGAATCCCCGCGCTACGCTTCCCCTCGCCAACGAGTATCCCCCGCACCCCGCGCTCCCCTCTAGCCACGTGGCTTAGAACCCGTGTACTATACCTACTGACGGCCGCTCTCTCTCGCTGTCTCGCTTCCTCTACTAGTTGCTTGTCATAAGCGACCGAAAACCGAAAATGTATGTACTTTCTCGGCCGCTCGGCGTATTCCTGTATAAGGGATAAAGAGACATGCACAAACATTCTAGATAACGATTTTAATAAATAGATTTTAATAAATTTTAATAATCATATAACCCTCCCATTAATAGCAAAAATGATTTTAACGTTAAAAAAATCAAAATGTGTTTCAAACGTGACGTTTTTCGTAATATCTTTTCAGTACACTCACATATTTTCTTTGGAAATACGCTCGTGTTGATAACTTGATATTTTCTTCAAAACTTGAAAATTGACACTTTAGAGTTAAAAAGAATAAAAACGAGTATTAGTCTAATTATTCATTTACTTTTTATTTTTTAAAATGCATATTTCAATAAATTTAATCTATTTTTTCATAATATATTAATATTTATTAATACATATTAATAATATATATATATTAATGTTATTCGTAATATTAATATGACATTATCATATAGTCAATTATCAATATTATTATTATTACTTAAAAATACAATTTTATAATAAGAAAAAATTCAATATAGATTAAATAATCGGTTCAATTTTTTTTTAACTATAAAATGCAAATTTTAAACATTTGATGAAAATGTGTTTTCCAATATCAAAAGTTCTACCAAAAAATTCCATCTATAACAGTACTCCAAGAATATCATTTAGAATGTGTTATTTAATACTAATTGCGATATTTGATTTTCTTTTACTGCAATTATCAATTTAAAAAATTTTTAAACAATATATGTTACAGATATCAATACAAATGTTCTACCAAATAAATTCTGTGCGTATACTCGAAACTTCACGTTTGAAAAACATTATAATTCTTTTTAGTCTTAAAATAAACTTTATAAACTGCTTTCTTTCTTCTCTAATGTCTTTCTTACATTTTTTCAATTTTTTGATACATATATTCAGGGATATAATGTTTCAATTTTTATTTCGCAATTATGCGAGAACTCGTATATTCGTGTACATTACAAATTAATCCCGGACCACGCACACAAAATGAGTTCCTTACTGTGCTTTTTAAATAAGTTTCAAATTTTTTTCAGCCATAGGTATGCCCTTTTTCTTGACTCTAGCCTTTCAGAAAATTTATACAAATTGTAGTTGAAGAACTAACGTAGAAAAATTAACGAAAAAGCGCTGCAAAATTGAAAGTTTGGAAAATAAGGAACCCACTCTTTGCCAGGAACGTGGACAGGAGTCAAGCGTTAGAACTATTTCATACATTTTCACTCATTTGAATATGTTACAAATCAAAATCGCTCAACAAAACACAACTGCACATGCAATCTTACTAAATAACAAGTGTGTTACATATCTTTTATAAACATTCTTGAATAATAAATCAATATTCATGTCTATATTACTGCTCGACGGAAACCGCGGGAAGATGGTAGTTTCGTCCATCAGGAGGAAATGTAAAAAATTGTCTAATAAGTCACGTATGAATCATAACTATTTGATAATTTTTTACATTTCCAAAGGAACGAAGAAAAGGAAAGAAATAAAGCAGGTGTTTAAGTAAAGCAACTTAAAAGCATTAAAGCGTTAAACAAAACTTGCACAATTAATTAAAATGCTAAAAAAAATTCAAAGTAATATTGATCACGAACAAGCGAACGAAATGTTAGCATGGCATATTATACATTTTTAATTCAAAACGCTAATTAATAAAATTTATATGGATTAGGAACTACAGTATTTAACTACTGTATTAACTACAGTTATAAAAACGTATGCAAAATTACTCGTACGTACAGAATGTATGAATAATAAGAAAACCATAAACTATGTATATAGAATCTTAGAGCGTGACATCCCTTTACAGACAAACTTCGGTGAATATGAATTAGGATATTATAAAAGATTAGTCTAGACGATGTTGTTTCTCGTCATTCACTCTCAGTTCAGTCCTCGAATGCAATCTCACGCGATACAGCATTCACGTTTCGACACAGAATGTGTAACACCCGAAAATTTCTCCAATAAATATTACATGTAGCTTCTCAGTAAAAATATGTAAATTCGACAATTAATATTTTTCATTAATACAAACTACATCATCCTCTAACTTAATGCCACGTCTCATAATATAGCAAGAACGTCACTACTCGTTTGATTGACATATTAGTCATATTTAGTTTAAATTACAATAAAGGTTGTACGAGTTGATACGTCTTATACCGACATTGTAAGTAGAGAAGTATACAAATGGCATTCAGTTACCGGGGATTTGAATCTGTGTCTCTTCTGTGACGGATTTGTAGGAGTTGTTGGGATTCGTAATAACGATCGGCAGCTCGAGGAAAGATGAAGTAGTGGAGATCACCGATGTGTAAAAGTCGGATTCGTCGGCTGAATAGGCAGATTGCTTCGAGTGATATCATAATCGGTAGATTCAGATTCAGTTAAGTCACCGAGTGCGAATATATGGGTTCTGTAGGCGGTATGATTGACTACAATATGATCGGATAATATTTAGATATTGCAGTCGAATTGAAGAACAATATTGTCTAGAGCTCTGACCTCCCCCCTGAACTGAGGTCTATGTAAGGTTCTCGTGCCGTCCAGATTCTATGTAGTTTCTTCCAATGGGACCATTATTATCGAGTAGTTATATCTGTCCTTGTTTATCTGTCTTCACCAATACGTGGATTTGCGTGACATCGCTGCTTTCTGTCGGCAAAAACCATACATTGAGTCTGCGTGGCTGCTTTTGTTTCGTCCAATTTTTTCACGTCTTCAGTTGGGGATTTCTCAACTTTATCTTGTTCTTCCTGAGAAGCAACCAGGACAAGCTGAAGGTCCGTTTTTGCCTTCTTCTCTAGCGAGGCTAATGTAGCGATATCAATCATATTTACATGACATTTACGTTCGACGTAGTGATGGTAATCAACAGATTTTTCTACGCTTTATATGAGGCCTGAGATTCTTTGACGGAAAACTTGAAAATTGTGGGAGCCGTTTGTTTCGACTGAGCGACCGTCTTAGCGATCGACAAATTGATATTGGTGGTAGCGACGACCGACTGGCGACTGCTTTGTTTGAGCGCTTTGCACCGTTGACACAGTCGGCTCTTGCATTTTCTGGACGACAATCTTCTGAGTTTGAACCTGCTGCTGTCAGTTCGAGGAATGACGACATTTTGTACGATTGACATGACGGTTTTGCCCTTTGACTGCACTTATAGCACCGTTGTTATCGTTTGGTGCGTATCGCTCGGCGAAACGACGCCTTGAATTACTTGATACTTACAGTGTTGGTATAAAAAGTGCCCAGTAAGAAATGACTAATCGAATTGGTATCAAATTGACATGACGAAGTCAATTTAATATCAATTACATATCTAATTGTCGGTCATTTCTCGTTGGGTTAGAACCTTCGTTCCAACTTAAATTAAGCATAACGAATACGAAACCCAAACGAGTGGTAACATTCGTGCTACATTGCGAGGCTTTCAGTTAGAAGATGATGGAATGTTATATCAATGAAAAATATTAATTTTTAAACTTACGTATTTTTTTTGAGAAATCGCATGTAATTTTTGGAGAAACTTTTGGGAAGAATACGTTCCATGTCGAAACGTGCTGGATTGCGTGAGGTTACATTAGAGGACTGAACTAAGACTGAACGGCGTCAAACAGTGTCGTATGGACAAATCTTGAAAAATTCCTGAATACATATTCTCCATGTTTGTTTATAAAGAATTATCACGTTACGATTCCATAATAGTCTAAGATTTTATTAACATTTATACACACCAAGATTGCGTTCCGATATTAATTGTCAGTACTGAAAATTTATGGTACACGTAATGTGTACTATAGATGTGAAGTACTCACAATGAATATCGGAACGCAATCCAAACACGTATATTAAGTTTAACAGAGAATAAAAGACCAATGTGAAATATTTTACCGATCCATTGCATGAAAAATCATGTTATAAAAGCTTACAACCAAAGAAAGGTAAACCAAACAAAAACAAATTAAAAAGGAAAAAGAGATACCCAAGAAATAAGTGTATGCTGTTAAAAAAAGCAATATTAACCGCCACCAAGCAGCAAAAGCTGTAACTAAGCCTCTCTGAAATTAAAATAATTTTTTTAACTATATGCTGTAGATAACAATTTATAAATTAATAAAAAAATGAAATCAATTAATTTGGTTACTGAGAGATTTAGTTACAAATCCGAGGACGTAGAGGGATGTTCATCAGCACCAAACAAACGCAAAAAACATGTATTTTCTCTTGCGTTTGTTTTATACAAATTCTCGGACATGAGCGTTAAATGTCGAGCATCGACTATCATGGTTCGAATCGTTTCTCCTCTCGCCCTCAGAATTTGTTCGAACACGCATAAAGATTGAACGTTACTCGGATGAAGTTTATTACGTTTCTTGGTTTTGACGTCTGTCAGCATGGAAAACACTCTTTCAGCATCAGCATTAGAATTTGGAAGAGATCGAATTGTATTAACTAATTTAGTTAAAACTCGATATCTAAATTTTCCACCTGCCTTTTTAGTTGCCATTATTGTTTTCCATGTTTCATCAAAATGTAAATTAATTATTGTCGCTTTCTGCTCTGATGTGAAATCCTTTTTTAGAAATTGCCATTCTTGTTTTAATATCTCCTCATCAAATCCGCCAAATCGTTGGGCAACAAAAAGAACATCCTGAACGGAGTTGTTCGGGCTGTTTTTTTCGTCTTCTTGCTGCAAAGCAGATTTAGGTTCAAAGATCCTCAATTTACTCAGAAATATGTCCTTGACAAAAAGTTTGTTACGAATTTCTTTCGCAGCGATGTCATAGAATGCCAAACAATTGTCGTAAACTGAATTGACAATCTCACCCTGACCTTCCTGATTCAATCGATCAAGAAGATTTTGGTAAGCTTCTCCAATCATAACTTGATCAGGAGATAGACGATTACACGCAAGCAAAGGATTAATTGCACCCATCGGAACAAAATTTAATAATGGTGCTTTTATAACATTTTTTGAAAGAACGGGTTTCAAAAAATTTTCCACAGCTGACTGAAATAAATGAACTTTTGTTTCTTCAGTTTGAATAGACGCATTAAACTTGTTAAATGCATCCAGAATGTATACAAGAAACAAGAGATACGCTTGTATTTCTGAATTTTGCATCAGAGATAGTAAAGCAGCCCCAGACTATGATTTCTCGCTCAATTGCTCTTCTTGCAAAAATTTTAACAGCACATCCCAATTTTCGTTCAGTCTAGCCACGCATGCATGACGTGAAAACCATCGCGTTTCAGACAGTTTTAAAATTTTTCTACAAGTCCCATTAAAACAAAATGATTTTTGGAATTTCAAAATATAAACAGAGAACAGGCTAATGAGAGTTTTACCACGTTAGTTCGATGAGCTTTCGATTAAGCATGCTCAAAAACTCCTGATGAGCAAGAACACGTTTTATTACAAGGGATACAAAAATGTGAACTATCATCATTAGGAACTTTTTTAATCCAAGATTTACATTTCTCGTTTTCTAGCCAATCATGAGAAAATTTACATCTTTTTGCGTGCTTAGAATCTACGCATTCCATACTGAAGAATACAAAAATACAAAAGAAACAATTAAAGAAAGATATAAAACAAAGAAAAACAGCAAGTAATGAAAAAAAGATAAAGTGTAACTGTAAATACCTTTACAAGAATGCACACTATTGTCTAGAAAGAGGGAGAGAAAAAGCGTCTAACAACGTAACCATCAAACTAATACTACATTCAAAATAAATCCTACTACAAAAGAAAAACTACTTTACAAGTTAAATTGTACACAGAACACAAATAATAATCTAACAAATTATAATCTAACAATATAATATATATTTTCTAATCACTACAGGAATCTAATTTCACTACAAGAATTTTAGGAATCTCTAATCGCATACGTGCTAAGCATGAAGCGACTAGAAACAAATACAGATCGCGAAAAAAGATAATTTCATGTCTATGGGGGGTCATGAAGTTTGCGCTGGTTGCGCGGCAATCGCACAGTGTTATCGGTCCCACTTTTCATCGCGCTCTGATGCAAAGTTTTCCCGGAACTATTATATGAATAATTACATCTACGAAAAATATTGAGAAAGTTTATATTCTTTTTGAAACATTTAATATTCAATTTCTGATATATTAAAAAATATGTAACACTTACATATTTTTCGAAAATCGCAAACAATTAATATTTCGTAAACTGTCGCGTTTTAAAATCATTGTTGCTATTAATGGAAGTCATATTATTAAAATTTATTAAAATCTATTTATTAAAATCGTTATCTAGAATGTGTGTGCATGTCTCTTTATCCCTTATACAGGAATACGCCGAGTGGTCGAGAAAGTACATTTTCGGTTTTCGGTCGCTTATAACAAGCGACTAGTAGAGGAAGCGAGACAGCGAGAAAGAGCGGCCGTCCTTTTCGCTCTAATACTCGCTTGTGTTTACAAGTTACTGGCAGTGGTGCACATTTGGCTCCCCGGCAACACGGAATCCAGCCCCACCACTTTTGCCCCCACCTACCGGCATCGAGTCGG
>NW_017297209.1:32058-33308 GCF_001594075.2 Trachymyrmex cornetzi | reverse complement strand
TCAAGCTTGGAGCTCCTCTACGAACTTCCCCTTCCTCGTCCTCGCTACCATTTTCACCACGGAAATCCCCAGTCATTAGCCTCCCTTTTTTCTTAATTTCCAATATCTACTGACCCCCTTCCTCCGAACACGTATACCATAAATTTTGTAGATGCGGATCCCGATAACGTCAGAAATGCCATAACCGGTCAATCACCCGATGTCCATATCCCTGTTTACCTTCCCCACTCCCCCCCATCCTTTCTTAATCCCCGTAGCCTTCTTTTTAAACTTCTTCCCTCCTCCCTCATGCATCATAAAAGAAATATAACCAATATAACCTTAAACACACATACATACATACACACATGCGGTTAACAAAATTATTTAAGTAATATTATGATCGAAATTAAAAATAGCCAGTTAGTCAGTGTTTTATATTTATAAATATGTAATTTTATCTCTGAACTCTGAGAATATTTCATCTTTAAACTTATAAATTGTTGTCACATGCTATAACACTGACTGACCAGAAGCGTATACTCAGATGATCCATTATTATAAAAAATATATACACATATATAATTTAATGGAATTGTTCATTCGTTAGAATTTTGCAATGGAATTTACGCAATGTCATTAAACGTAATGTCCTGACTATTTCCTAATTTAAATAGTAAAGTGTAATTTAATTTTAAGTAGTAATAATCCTAATGTATTTTAATAATAATAATAACAATAAAAGTAGAATGTATTGAACGTAATGTGATCCATACTTCGCATTTATTTTAAGATTATAAGACCTCGTATCTACTCCCACCCCGCGTCAGAGATCGCATATGGTCCGGTCCCGAGTTATAAGGATTAAGTTCCTTGACTCAAAAGTCGAACCGACGATCGCACTGCTCAACAGAAACAGGTGTCATATCGTCCCTTCGGGACGTTGACCCATATTTCAGAGCAATAAACGGTGCATTCGACTCGCTCCATCCTTTTCCCGCGGATGCATGCGAGACATAGCGTCTGCTCTAACGTCCTTCCATGCTTCTCCCTTCTTATCCTTTTTCTTTCCCTAAACCTTCTCATCCACATTATCGGAGCTTGGACGTAACAATAATAAAAGAAATATTTAGCAATACATTTTTGTTATACAATTTCTTTGGTTTGTTTCGTCTTGGTTAGTTATGTTTTTATGTGCGTGCGTGAAAGTATCGTGTGACAGAAGGGAGAAGTTATGGAGAGGATAGCAAGGGAATAAAAAGGGAAGGAAG
>NW_017297209.1:31654-31861 GCF_001594075.2 Trachymyrmex cornetzi | reverse complement strand
AAACTATTGAAATATGCATTTTTAAAAATAAAAAGTAAATGAATAATTAGACTAATACTCGTTTTTACCGTTTTTAACTGTAAAGTGCCAATTCTCAATTTTTGAAAATAATATCAACACGAGCATATTTCCAAAGAAAATATGTGAGTGTACTGGAAAGATATTACGAAAAACGTCATGTTTGAAACACATTTTGATTTTTTTAAC
>NW_017297209.1:31112-31544 GCF_001594075.2 Trachymyrmex cornetzi | reverse complement strand
TGTGTTCATGTCTCTTTATCCCTTATACAGGGTATCCCTTTTTTGCCAATCATTTTTGTGTAGATAGAGCGGACTAAACTGAGTAGAAGTCCTCCACCATTTTGCAATTTTCGCAATAGTTAACAAGATATTAATTACTAAAATTGCAAAATATTAAGCAAATATTTAAGTCTTGAATAATTTTTTACTCAAATACTATCAACTTTACAGAAAAACTGCAAGAGATAAAAATTAATTATTTTCTTCTCATAAAGTACTGAGAATTTTTTCAGAATTTTTTAATACCGTATTTTCTCATGTTGATAAAAATAAGAAAATGCAGTATTAGAAAGCTGATAAAAAATTCTCAAAACTTTATGAGAAGAAAATAAATAATTTTTGTCTCTTGCAGTTTTTCTGTAAAGTTGATGGTATTTGAGTAAAAAATTATTC
>NW_017297209.1:28832-30777 GCF_001594075.2 Trachymyrmex cornetzi | reverse complement strand
CTCGATGCCGGTAGGTGGGGGTAAAAGTGGTGGGGCTGGATTCCGTGTTGCCGGGGAGCCAAATGTGCATCACTGAAAGCGAGAAGGACGGACGCTCTCTCTCGCTGTCTCGCTAGCTCTCGCGCATCGGCGAAATCGGCCGACTCGCTGCCAGTAGGTGTCTGCTTGGTGGGGGTAAAAGTGGTGGGGCGGGTTTTCCGTGTTGCCGGGGGCCAAATGTGCATCACTGGGCGTAGTTCAATGGGTTCCCATCCCCTGTACCCCTCAAGCGAACTGCGCTTGTAGAAGCTACTCAGTTTTCCTCTCTCTCCCGGGCTAACTGCGCTTGTAGGAGCTGCTTAGCCTATCCTTTCCCCTCGAGCTGACTACGCTTGTAGGAGCTGCTCAGTTCACCCCCTCTCCTTCGAACTAACTGCGCTTGTAGGAGCTGCTTAATTCGTCCTTTCTCAGAATTGACTGCGCTTGTAGGAGCTGCTCAATTCTTCCCTCCATTACTACCCATCTCTCTTTCACAAATTTCTTTCTTTCATTACAATAAGGACAATTAATCGCATTAATGACATAATAAAATTACTTTTTCGATAAAATGATCAACCGCGTTAATTTCAATGTAATCAGCATATCAATCAGATCCGTATTAAATAGAAATTCAACCTTTAATATGACGTTATATTCTGTTTTGCTCAATCCTCCTCCGTACCCCATCCTTCACAGATATGAAGTGATGGAACGGCTTGAATTGCTCGAAATCATAATAAATTTCCTTGCCAAATGAACATCAACTATTCTGACATTTGTTACAATTACAGTTAATCGTATTAGCATTGACGCTAACAGCGAATTCAATAAATAGTTCATAAATTACTCAATCAAATAACTTATGACGTCACAAATTTACAAAGAACAATTCCTAATTCTATTTTGAAAGAACATTAACGAATAGCATTAAGATTTTAGAGCAATTGTATTAAATCAAGATTTACAAGGAATTCTTGTAGCATGCGATACACCGGTTTTAGCGGTCTCATGGTTTACCACTCGACCTGAGACGCGCGCGAATTCTGATCGTACCTCCCCTACTCTAATAAACACTCCGCCACTCTCCCAATCTCATATCCTATCCGCCGCCGCGCTGGACTGTGTTTCGCTCCCCACTCCGTATCCACCAGCGACGCGGCCCCAAAATATAACGCAGGGATATTTAAAAATGTTAACATCGCTCTCTTAAATAATTAGTGACGGTGGCGGAACGCGGCAGAGTAATTGCCTAACATAATTGGTGACAGCGAATCCGAGACGACCGGATAGATTAAATGAAATCGCTGCATCTTTAACGCAATGAAATAGAAACATGAAACTTCGACCCTGTTACATCTCGCGTCGTAACAGCACCTTTAATAACATCAGTTACTTGTCGTGGTAATATATGTATATTGTTAGATAATATATTATCAGATAAACGTATAAATTTTTAAAGCTTTACATTTTTGAGAATACGCTTTATGTATGTTCACCTTGAACTGGGACTTTGAATAATATATCAGTTACTTTTCATGGTAATATATATTGTTACATAATAATTTCAATTTTTAAAAGTTTACATTTTTGAAGATCTGCTTACATTTTTTAACATAGCCTGATCTTTTCATTGTAATGATATTTTTGGGCTATATCACATACTTTTCAGAATAATTATGGGGCAGTTTTCTAGTAATGCAAGTATCACAAATGTATATATTTTCGATTCTCGTCACGTAACCTTCTATAAGCTACTAATCATGCAATACAGTTAGAAAAAATTGAAACATATAGTACATATAAACCAGGGAATGGAAGTAACTCGTTACTTGTAACGAAGTTACAGTTACAAGTTACTTTTTTGGTAACTTTACTAGTAACTGCGTTACTTTTTTTCTTTGGTAACTGTAACGGTAACGAAGTTACA
>NW_017297209.1:11072-28266 GCF_001594075.2 Trachymyrmex cornetzi | reverse complement strand
GTAACGGTAACTTGTTACTTTTCCTACTCGGTAACGAGTAACTGTAACTTGTTACTTTTAAAAAGTAACTTTCCATTCCCTGATATAAACCTATAAATATGTATCATATACGTAGATTTTATACTTAATAGTATATACAGTTACTTTTTAGTATATACAGTTATTTTTAATGGTAATATATATTATTAGATAATCATTTCAATTTTTAAAGTTTACATTTTTGAAGATCTGTTTACATTTTAATATATCTCTATAGATCCATAAAGATGGGTATATTAATAGTTAATATACCGTTCGTTCAGCGCGGTTCCTCAATCGCGGCCGTTATAGGTTAGGGATCTCACATTTCATTCACTAATTACCAATGGCATACTTGGCACTGATATCAGTGATTATCCACTGATTCAGATTTAGAGAGTAGACTAATTCTATAAGAAGATTCCGATCACGACGCGCGGTGCAGACATTGCAGCGCGTTTATTGCAGATAATTAATATAATAATTAATAATCAAAAGGCACTCACAAAAACATTGAAATACTGGAGAAAAATTTATATTTTTCATGTAATATTTATCTTAATTATTTTGAATCAATAAATACCAGCATATTATTTCGTTATGCATGTAATCTCTTCAAATATGAATAATATTAAACTATCAGCAGAGACATGAAATTAAGAATAGTTACAGTAGGAGGTATACCGTTGACAATGACTCGGTCACAAGCATGCGATTAGCTCTGCGTAAATGTATTAGGCTTACCGTTCTAGGGACCTAGGTTCAAATCTTGCCAGCGACGCGTTTTTAAATAATTAATTGTAGTTAATAAGGCAGAATATAGGTATGCGAAACAGTAAAAATATAAATCGGAAAATTGGAAAAATAAAAAGTAATAATAAAAAAATTATTTTTTTCGTTAAGATATAACCATAATTTTTTTATTACAAGTAAATATGATACTTTATTCATAATAAAGCGTAGGAAGAATTCTTCTTAAGAAAAATTAAATTCAGGAAGTGAATTGGTATATTAACTATTAATATACGTAAATTCGCATGAAAATCGTCGTTTTCATTATTACCATAGTCATTGCTATAGCTAATACTGAAGAAGTTTTTATACGAACTTCTGGACACAAGAACAGATATATTAACTATTAATAAAGCAAGCTTTAAAAATTAATATTCGTACATTTATGAGTAATTTTGCGTGCTTTAGCAATAAATCGATGGTTTTCAATATACCATGTCTTAACTATGAAGAAATATTTATTAAAACCCAATACAAAAAGTGTTTACATTTACAGCAAAGCATATATATTATCTATTAATATACAGTTTTCTCCGTGCACATTGCATGATTCGCGGAAATATGGCGAGATTTCTTTGCGGAATTATGCGCTGAGAGAAAAATGTTTGGTATTTGTAACTATAATTACATATCACTATAATTATGATTATTACTACTATAATAATAATAACAGTAACTATGTATATAGTTATAGCAACAAATGTATATAGTTGGCAACCTAAAATGACTATAATTATAGTTGTTATAACCATAAAATAGTTGAAAAAAACCATAAAAATGATTCAAGTGACTATAATTTTATAGTTATATTTTGGGACAACCATAAAAAATATGTATCTCGTCAGGAAGCACAAAGGCTGTTCTTTCGGTAGACAGCAGGTGGTCGTGCTCGGAATGCGGAGAGCCGATGTACATTGTATTCTCGCGCAGCATGTGCCCACTCTGCGTACATTGAAAAACTATTAAGTGCTCCGTGTAAGAGTGAGATCTAAAGACTGTGATCTAAAGACATGGGAGTGAGTGGAACGCGAACTGTTGGAGCAGTGCGGCCAGGTCGCTACTCTGGTGGAATGTTTCGCGTGGCTGCAACGATGCGACGAGTATATCGAACAACTCGAAAAACTTTGTCATACCAAACGTCCGCGCCTCGCCGTTGGACACAGATAATCTGCGATGGCGAGAATCGCGTGACTCGCGGGTGCAAAGTTGCAATTGGAACGACGGTTCGTACATATTGGTGGCGAGTACGCGAGTGGCAATTCCTTTCGCCACTTTCGATCTCTTATCTGACGAGAGATCGACCCCGCGTTCGAGAGTCGTATATTGACAGGCGCGGTGATAAACTCTAATCACATCGAGCCGCGGCGGTTTTTAGAAGACGCTTGCAATATAGTGCTCAAGCGAGTGCGAGACACTGTAGAAAGACGGTAGTATAAAAGTGAACACTGCGTTCAATGGCGAGTTCGCGACGAAGGATAAACGTGCTAACAAGAGCATAATTACAAAGAACAGCAAGATATATCGATGCAGTGATATACGCGAGTGGTACGATCAGCTATCGAGCGCATCTTGGCGTCGCTCGAAGAGTTCCAGGAACGCGACAGCGGGCGCTGTCGCAAATCCTCAACTTGACTGTTAACGTGAACAAACTAAATCCCATACACGCGAGATGTTATGTCGAAATGCCGCGGGAAATTGCGACGAAACGAGCGGTGATCAATGTGCGTACGACGGACAATGCGTGCTACGTGTGGTCAGTGGTAACCGCTCTGTACTCGGGTGAAGAACGTATGAATTGGGAATCATCATACCCGCATTACACCGCAGGATTAAATCTCGCGGGTATCAAGTTTCCGATGACATTAAAAGACATTTCCAGATTCAAACATTTGAACGCGGTGCCGATCAATGTATACGGCATTGAAAATGGACAGGTCCTTCCTCAACGCCTCAACGGTGACAAGAAGGAGAAACACGTCAATTTCCTGTATCTGCAAGATCCACGCAACGACGATATCGGCCACTTTGCGTGGATAAAAAACCTGTAACGTCTCGTGAGCTCGCAACTCACAAGAAAGGTGCACAAGAAATATTTCTGCGATCGGTAAGTATTATAAGAAAAGCAGGGATGGGAAGTAACTCGTTACTTGTAACGAAGTTACAGTTAGAGTTACTTTTTTTCAGTAACTGTAACTTAACTTCGTTACTTTCTTTCCATCTGTAATTATAACTTAACTTAGTTACATCTTTTAAGTAACTAGTAACTAATTTAATAGTTACTTTCATAGTTATTTTATATATTTGAAACGTATTTGTCAATTTAGTGTGTGGTAGTGTCCACTTGGCGCTACAAATACTTCGAAATATTTGATTAATCAGAAGAAAGAAATTTAATTAAAGCGTTCAATGAACTCTTGTACCTGTTTGGTCTATATTTTGGGATATAATGGAATCCGCCAATCAAATACAAGAGCGCTCAGTGAATGATTGTAAACTATTTTGGATTAGTGCTGGAATTTATTTGCAACTTTTAGCCGAATAAAAAAAGAATTTTTTTTACAAAAAACATTGTGTGCTATTTCATATTCATATTCATATTCATATGTGTTTATATTACTTTAACAAAAAACGTCTTTGCCATACAATTTTTTTTATCTTTTTGAATAAAATTGTATAACATGTAAATGTAAGCCAGTCTTTTTTTTTAATTGTCCAATGCTGCATTACACTGATGACCCCGTGTATCATCCTTGTTTAATATTAGGTGAAAAACAAGGGTAAAACGATACATGAAGGCAGTTGGATAACGTTTCTAATACAGCCCTAATGGTATCGATAATTTAGTAAAAATTCCGATGAAAAAAGTAACTTAAAAGTAACTTAAAGTTACTTTTTCAGTAACTGTAACTGTAACGAATTACTTTTCAGAGTCAATAACTTGTAACGGTAATTAATTACTTTTTGAAAGAGAAAAACTGTAACTGTAATTAATTACTTTTACAAAGTAACTTTCTCATCCCTGAAGAAAAGTAAGAAAAACAATATGTGAAAAAAACTATTTCTCTATTTACAGGTGCCTTCATTATTTTGGCTCATGCGAAGAATTACACGTAGTGGACTGCCAGAAGATGAACTACTGCGCCATCCAACTGCCGAGCGTGGACGACAAGTGGCTAGAATTCAGCAACTACTGCAACCAGGAACGAGTGCCGTTCATTGCCTACGCCGACCTGGAGTGCGTTTTACGCAAGACGAACTCCAGCAGGGAAGACGCGTCGTCGTACGCGTATCAGCAGCATGAAGCGTAGGATAGTACGTGCAGTGCTCGTATGATGACGCGTTATCGTCGTATCAATTCCGTCGCAATGAAGACTGTATAGCATGATTCGCGCGACAACTCAAAAACTTGGCGCATCGCGTGAAAAATATCATATCCGCCAACGTGCCCATGGAAACGTTGTCTAAACAGCAATGGGAGGCATACCGTAGCGCGACGCGTTGTCATATCCGTGAGAAACTGTTTGCGCCGGACGACATGCGGGTCCGCGATCATTGCCACTTAAATGATATAGATACCGCGGTCCAGCGCATCCAAATTGTAATCTTAACTATAAAAATTCATTCTATATTCCGGTCGTATTTCACAACTTATCGGGGTACGACGCGCACTTTATACTTAAAGAAATCGCTACCGCGTACGATGGACATGTAGATATACTACCGATAATCAAAGAAAAATACATTTCGTTCAGAAAACATGTCGATAGCATCAAAGACAAAAATGAAAACCATTTTCAGAAAAATTGTGTAAAATTAAGATTCATTGATTCCTATAAGTTTCTAAGTACAAGCCTCGATAAATTGGTGTATCGATAAAGACAAATTACAAGTTGTACGTTCCGAATTTTGCAAGCTCAGCGCGGAAGATTTCGATCTTCTCACACGAAAAGATGTATTTACGTATGAGTACGTTGACTGCTTCGAAAAATTGCAGGACACGCGCTTACCACCGCGTGAATTCTTTTTTAGTTCGTTGGCAGGTGATACAGTATCCGAGAGCGGATACGCTCACGCCGTAAACGTATGGAAACGATTATCCATTCGAACGCTCGGCGAGTACAGCGATCTGTACTTGAAACCGATGTTTTGTTATTAGCCGACATTTTCGAAAATTTCCGCAATAGTTGCATCGCGAGTTACGGTCTCGATCCCGCGCATTATTATACACTGCCAGGTTACACGTGGGACGCCATGCTGAACATACGCGAGTACGATTTGAGTTGCTCACCGACATTGATATGGTCATGTTCATCGAACGCGGCATACGCGGTGACCTCAGTCAATGCTGCAGCAGATACGCGCAGGCTAATAACAAGTACATGCGTTCGTACGACCCATCGAAACCGTCGTCATACCTTATGTACTACGACGTTAATAATTTGTACGGATTGGCGATATGTCAACCTTTCCCATACACTGAATTTCGATGGGTCGAAGACGCTGTGAACTTTGATGTGAGCGCGATCGCTCCGGATTCGCCCACCGGTTATATTCTCTAGGTCGATCTCGAGTATCCGTAACATCTGCACGACCGACACACTGACCTACCTTTCTACCGAACGCGCGATAAGCCGCCCGGCAAGCGCGATGATAAACTTCTAGCGACGTTGTACGATAAACAGCGTTACGTCATCCACTAACGTAACCTGCAGCAATGTACTCGTCACGGTCTTCGCGTAACAAAGATCCACCGGGTGCTCAATCTCCATGGCTCCGCGATTACATTGAACTTAATATACAATTTAGAATGCGCGCGAAAAACGATTTCGAAAAAGTTTGTATAAACTAATGAACAACGCGGTATTCGGCAAGACCATGGAGAATGTGCGCAATCACGTCGACGTAAAATTAATAACAAAATGGAATGGGCGATACGGCGCGGAAGCATTGATCGCGAAACCGAATTTCCACAGCCGCAGCGTCTTTGCGGAGAATCTAATCGCCGTCGAACTGCGCAAACTCGAGGTAAAGTTCAACAAGACGATTTAGGTGGGTATGTGCATACTCGACATATCGAAAGTCTGCTTGTACGAATTTCACCACGAGTATATGTCACCGATGTACCGCAACAAATGCAAAATTATGTACACCGACACGGACAGTCTCATTTACCATATAAAATGCGACAGTGCTTACGAGACTATGAAACGCGATATCGCTAGATTCGACACGAGCGATTATTCGGCGGACAATGCGTACAGTATACCTCTCGCGAATAAAAAAGTACCCGGACTGATGAAGGACGAGAACAACGGTGTATTAATGACCGAATTCGTTGGACTCAGAGCGAAGATGTACGCGGTGAGGGTGGACGGCAAGGATACTAAAAAGGTGAAAGGTGTAAAGAGTAACGTCGTAGGGCGAACGATAACGTTCGACGATTACACGCGATGTTGAATGAAGAGATCGAAATGATTCGCCGTCAATCGTGTATACGATCTAAATTACACAAAATATACATGATATCCGAATCGAAAATCGCTCTGAGTCCATACGACGACAAACGATACGTCGTACCGGACTCGACGAAGACGTTACCATGGGGGCATTGGCGGATACCTTTGTAATACATATATTATCTGTAGTATATGTTGCCATTATGTATTATGATTATTGTACTTTCATATAATACATATCGTATTTAATACATATCGGTTTTACATTTATATACGTAGTATATGTTACTATTATTTTTATGTATGCATGTATATATTCTATCTCTATACATGTTGTTAAAAAAAAAATTATGTATTATATTTTGTATTTATTATATTTTTGTAAAATTATGTATTACTACCTATGTATGTAAGTATTCTATCTCTATACATATATTGTTAAAAAAAATATTATGTATTTTGTATATTTCAAATGAAGATGAATGGGGAGGAATAAAAAAAAACGTTTATATACTTATACAAAAAACAGGATTCCGATGATACGAAGCAAAATCCATCTGAATCCTGTTTTCCGATTGGTTGCAAAGCATCGTATGACGCAAATCGGATGCAGTGTGAATCCAGCATTATATGGATATATATTCTTATATGTATAAAAAAATAGACGAATCAAAATTGTACCAAATGACATTTTTTGTATATCCACGAATTGTGCGATCCATCTCCCAGCCACTTGACGTACACCCTGTCTCCTTTCCTGCGCAGTATTTTCTCCACGAAATACACGTCGGGATGAATGGCGCGATGCAACTCATGCTCATAGAATGCTCCAGCGACGGATTTTTCGCGATAGTCCTCGAGCAGATAGGTTACGGGATTGGTAACGCTGCACCTTAACAATCGTAAACACCTTGGTGGTCCAAAAAAAAGTGGTGTGTAACCATCCTCAAAAACCGTCTTATACTTATTCACGCGTACCGAATCGCCCACTTTGAATTTTGCCGGACCAGCGATTTTTATCACGCTGTACACCGTGTCCAAGAGTTTTTCGGCGATCGCGAGAGTTACGTCGACGGGTCGCATGCCGACAGTGCAATGCTTGCACGCGTTGTAATCTGATACGAGACGCGGTAGCTCGTCGACCCACTTGTAATTGCCATTGAGTATAAACATCTTCCACATGTCGTTTTTCAGCGTGCGATTGAACCGCTCAACCACCGACGCTTTCAACGTCGAATACGTGGAATAGTGATTAATGTCGCGTTTTTTCAAGATCTGCACATCGGCGTTGTAAAACTCCTTCCATATCCGTTTGTAAATTTTTCGGACATCTTCCACTCGCTCGAATTATCTTAGCGATAGCGGCAGCCGTCTCCACCCTTGCTCTTGAGCGGTACGGCACGCGTACTTCCTCAACACATCGATGACGGTGAGTATAGTGGTGGCCTCTGTTGAAGCTCGAGTACGGGCGCATCTCGACGATATCAGCCTGCCACAGATCGTCGTATTCCTGGACTACGACACGCCTCGGCGGAAAATTTCTTCTCGCCGAAGCGTGCAATTCCTCGACGAGCCTACGTCTCTCAACGCCAACTTTTCTCTTTTTCATGATTCGACACGTACTACACAGGGAGCAAGAAAAAAATGTATTGTTTCTCGCCGACGTCACTCAACTGACTCGTTTCGTTGATACGCGATTTAATTTATAATAAGACCGGCTTCGCGAAGTTCCTCGATGATGGACAGCATCTCGTTGTCATGAGCGTTGTTGTCCGCTCGGTGCGAAACGTCGTAGACGATCCACCAGCTCGTTGGGATCGTCCCAGTGCACGTAATCAATTGCGTTGTCGTTTAGCGTCATTGCATGAGGTAATCCCTTTCCAGATTTCTTATTCTGTTTTTTGGGTGTCATCGACATCAACGGCGCGATTACGTGTTTGTACTTGTATCCCCTGTTGCTCAATAATCGGCCCTGTCAATGATGCTTGTGTTTGTCGCCAGCAGCATTCTCTTGTACTTGTTCATATCGCCTTCCGTGTAGAGGAGATCGTCGGGAATTCTCTTAAAAATCAACTCGTAAAGACCGGATATACCGGCGTATCGTACGTCGTCGATAATTATATTGTCTGCGTCATCCACGTCGAAACGTTTATTACCAAACACCAATCCATCCTTGTGCAGGTAAACGCTGTATACATAATAATCTATACCGCTCTTCTGTTTATCTCGCGCTCCCCTCACGACGTACTTTTGGCCCAGCGGGCCCAAACCGGCTCGCAACGCCTCTCGACCTTCCGACGTTTACAGCTAATTTTGAATCTTCGTTGCGAGTCATCCGTCGTTTCGAAAACGTTCTCCAACGATTCTATCGTCGATACGATCGTCGTACGCGGGATGGAGGTTATCGGCTGTACACGATCGTGCAATCGATCATCGGATTTACGCGGGGTCGCGGAACGCTCGAACGTCTCGCTCGCCTCCACTCTCTCCTCCTCCTCCACCTCCTCCTTCTTCTCGCGCTTGCGAGCAGACGCACGCTGTGTCATTGTCGCGCGACTGTCTCTTTATCGCGTGCACGCCGCGGTTATCAACGATCTGCCGCAGCGGTTTGATAATAGGCTTAAAATGCCTGTTCAACGCCATGTCCTCCGCGATACTACCGGTCTTCAAAGCGCGATGTTTCTTGCGGATCGACTCGCTCGTCTTCTGAATCACCCTCGCGATTTTTTCACGCTCGCGCACATCTGCCATATTTGTCTCTGATGAAGTATCGACAACGACTGATCACGTTACGGTATCGCGAACTCGTTAAATTCTTTTCTGTATCTCCTGTCTTTAAGCGCACTGTTCTTGTCTATCACTAGAAATCCATATTTTTTTCGCCAACAGTTGCGACACAACAAACAAAACTCGTCGTACGACATGTTGGTATTCACGCGATCGTTGTATACGTATTTCAAGTTGGTACCGTCCTGTTTGAACAGGATCAGCAGGTTCGCGTTGTCGCGTATCAGATGTTTAGGTATCCTCGCGTACGTCTGACAGAGATAGAAGCAGTCGACGTTCGCGTGGCGACCCATCGAGAAGTATTCTCTCACCACATCCTACTTGTCGTATGCCACGTCAACAAAGATAAAAATAGAATTTGGGCGCGGCTCACTCGGTGAAACGACATCGCTGTTGTTGGAGAATGTACAATAGCCGATTTCGTCGATAGAAGTAAATAAATTATTTAAGCAACGAAGGTCCAGCTTCGACCGTAATAGGCATTTTTAAATTTCTAGTATTGTGTTTCTTACATATACGGTCTAAAATAAAGATATTGTTTAGATTACGTCGTTGCCTGAAAGAAAGACGTTGTTTCCTTATTGTACCGATTATTGAGAAGAATATTACTAAGGCTTCAGTGATCTAATGGCTTAGGACGCTCGTACTGAATACAAGAGATCCGGATTCAAGTCCCGGCCGAGGTAATATTTTTCGCAATAAATTTATTGACAGTTTTAACATATTAACATCTTTATAATATATGATGCTTGATGGTAATATCAAATTATTAATTGCTTGTCAATTTAATTCGCGATTACTAGAGTAGTTTTAATTGCGTTTATTTAGTCCGGAAAAATAATTCGGCGCGCAGTTTGAAAAAAAAAAGACTACAACATGGTATATATGCAAGTACATATATAGTATATATTAGTAATTCAAGATTGAATTACTTAAGGGGGGAAATACCTTTAGAAGGCCAAAAATAAGCCGATTTTCAGAATATTTTTTGGGAGGGAAAAATTTATCGGGCACTTTTGCAATTTCAGGCACTTTTTGTTTATACTTTTAATAAATTTTTTCGTAAAAAAAAATATAAAATGGCGAAGTTCTTTGAAGGTGTTTAGAAGGTGTCGCGTGGAAGGTGTCGCGTGCAAGCTGAATTGGCATACAGAATGGCACTCGTTGTATCGACCTGAAACAAATAATTCGAAGAGTTTTTATTAATAAGGTTGTACCATTGTCGATAAACCTAAAAACGCGAAAAAAAATCAAAATTAACAAAGTTGTACGCTTTAAAAATTTTTTTCTGATTTTTCATAAAAATTTCGATCTATTTTTCAGCAAAAAAATTATTTTTTTAGACAATAAAAAAAAACATTTAGGTTCATCGACAATTATTTGACAATCTAAAGATGCATGCAAAATTTCAAAGCGATTGGTCAAATAGGTTTTTTGTAATCGTGTACGCCAGTTTCAAAAATACTGTTTCGAGAAAAACGCGTTTAAAGTTTTACGAAACGAAAAATATAAGTTCTTATAACTTACCGGTTAGTCTGTGATTCCAAGTCCATATAATAGACCTTCCACTTCCTCATATAGCATATTTTCTTCGAGTGCTTGTTGTTTTTTGGCTCTACGAGCCTCTTTCGACGAAGAAATGCTGCGTCGTTCCTGCCGAGGCACTCGCCACTCGTCTACGTTGTCGCCGTACATTTTACATTGTCTCCCTATTATCAGCTTGAGGGCCATCATTATTTGAAATATCGCCGAATATCCTTCATTGAAGAGGCCAGCAGCAATAAATGTTGCACTTTCGACGATTTTCAAGCCAGAATGCAAATGTTTTGGGCAGAAACGCCAAACGGTGCTATTGAAACTTTCATTTGCATTCTGCGTGTGGCCGCCGAGACATCGTTCTAAAAGATCTAATCTCAACAGATCTTCATAAATCGGCAGAATATGCTTCTGCACGTCTTCATGCAGTGGTGCAGGATGTTTGAATTCTGAGCCGATAGCCTGAGCTTTTTGCCATTGGCACCAGCTATCTGCTCCTGACGGACAGTACTCATGTCTCGGGTTCTCGTCCGTTGAGCATAAAATATGGTATGTTGCCATTATGGCGTTTTTCATATCCTGAACACTATCCACATTTCTTAGAATGGCGGGTCCGTAATATTTTGTCAGTTTTCTTATTAGAGTGTCCGTCAATTTTCCTTTACCACCCAGCTTATATGTTTTTTTTATATTTCGGAGGCGAGTACCCATCCTTTTTTGCACGTGCCCAACACATTCATTTTTGACAACTTTAAAATCATCTCCATACGGATTGACATCTAAAATTTCCTTGAATGTTTTACAATCCCCATCCCCGATATAATTTCTGTATTTAACTCCGTATTTCTCTTCTGATCGTAAAAACATCTCCGTTATCGCATCTACTTCGATCTTACCGGCGGATCCTTCATGATTTTTGAAACATTCTTCTTTGTGTTGTTCATACGAATCGAAATATTCTTGGGTATTTTCTTTTTTTCTCCAAAACATATAACTATGGCAATAGCTGCTTTTCACCGTGATATCAATAACTTTTCCAATATAGTAGGCGATAAGAGTTATGCCGTATAAGGATTGAAAGCCACGTTTTTTCCATGAACCATCACCGGATACTTTGAAATTCATAATCGGCTTCTCATGTTTTTGATTTTCGATCTTTTCTTCTTCCACAGCTTTCCGACAATAAATATGAAATACCGATTTTGTAGCACAGTAAATATATTCGATAATTTTGTTGTACGAACTTTCACTTAGGCTGTTGCAGATATTCATAAGATTGCAAAATAAATTCAGTCCGTCTCTGCTAATGCCTAAGAGACGCATAATGAAACAATCCTCTGATTAATTTCGAATCCAGTATTGATGAGCGGTCCTGAGTTGACGTATCTGCGACCACAGCGGCAAATCAAAACAAGCTTAAAACCAAGGCCCCGATTTCCAGCTTCTTCGAATTTTATATTTTGTTTGCACTGATGACAAATAACGAGATCCGATAGCGCAATAAAGACAGTGAAAAATGATTCGATAACCGTGTAGAGGATTACAACTAACAACCTCCCTGCTAACGTCGCGAACTTTTCTCGCGGATGCACTCTCTCCTTTACTTTCAGTTTCATTTTTGGTGTATTGATTAATCTGAAATTTTCTTTTACGCGGCCTCGGTGCTCGAGTAGTATCACTTTTTGTTCCTTTCGGATAACACTGCATTGTTATGCTCTAAAAATCGCTCTGTACACGTCGAGATTCAGAAAAAACCGACGAGGGCCTTATAAAGATTAGGTTAGGTTCGATGTCCCCTCTACAATAACGGTCAAAGACGATTTAAAAAGATAGGGTCTTAAAAGACAACCGTAGCTGTCCCCAGCGCTCACCTCAGTGCACCGTACCTGCGTCGTCCCGACATGACCCACTTTCGGAGCGTCTAGTGTCTAGAGTTTTTCAAATTTTGTTCTGAAATTTGAATTGTACATTCTTGAAGTATTATACTAATGAATTACGAAAAAAAAAATTTTTGTTTAAGGTTCTAAAAATATTTCTCCCCTTAAGCAACGAAGTTCCAGCTTCGACCGTAATAGGCATTTTTTAATTTCTAGTAATGATTGTTTTTCACATATACGATCTAAAATAAAGATATTGTTTAGACGTAAATAAATTTTCGAGATATCGATACTTTTGCAGCAATTTTCACGTTCGCAGCAATTTTCACGAACACGTTCTCGAAACGTACGTCGTTCAGGCTCTCGAGCAAGCTTACAAGAACATTGGTTTTACCGCAATTCGACGGGCCGCAAATGATCGCGCGTATAGTGCTAGGCAGCATTTCGCCATGCTTGCGCTTCTCCGCGCCGCCTCCCATCATTCGCGATTTCGCGTCACAGTTCAGCGGTTGCCGCACGAATTTCATGCTCGCACTAAAGGCTACGCGCTCTCGAACGACTATTTAAAGGCGCGCGAATTCGCGAATCGCGCAGTAGCAAAACGTATCTCGCGCTGTGTCATCCTTCCGATATTCGAGACTTGAGCGCCGAAAAGTTGCAGTATATACCGAAGGTCATACTCTTACACGTGTACGGCGACTACATCAAACACGTCTGGGACAAGCTTTCGGAA
Organism: Trachymyrmex cornetzi; assembly: GCF_001594075.2. Taxonomy (NCBI): domain Eukaryota; kingdom Metazoa; phylum Arthropoda; class Insecta; order Hymenoptera; family Formicidae; genus Trachymyrmex; species Trachymyrmex cornetzi. Next base: position 15,067 of record NW_017297209.1, on the reverse strand, counting down.
CACGTAAAGGCTGATTCGAAGGTTCGAACTTATCGTCGCTGCAACGAGTACTACAATCAGCCGTGGCAACGGACGCACATCGACGGTCCGGCACCGAAGATAAAGGACAGTAGCGAATGTCAGCGTCGGGCGGCAGTTTGTTGAATTGAGCGATGAACGCGCTTCCTTTCGAGTTACATATTCCGGACTACCAGTTTTGCGGTCCGGGCACTCGGGTGACGAAGCGATTAGCCAGAGATGATACGAGCACAAATCCGCTGGACGCGGCGTGCTGAGAACACGACATTGCGTATTCTCGGAATAACGATCTCACCGATAGACACGCGGCGGATAAGGTACTCGCCGACAAAGCGCTAGGACGCGTCGTTGCGAGAGATTTGGCTATGAACGAGAGAACCGCCGCTGCTGCCATCTGGGCAACGATGAAAGCCAAGACTAAGATTGGTATGGGCATGAAATCGAAGAAGACGACAAGGAAAAAGGATACGAAAAAGTGGATACTTCTGACGGCGAAACGTGGCGGCGCGTTACCGTTTCTGCCAATGTTGGGCGCGCTCGGGTCCTTGATCGGCGGAGCAGTCAGCGCGGCGAAAGCGGTGAATGACAGCAAAGCTGCGCGACGTCAGCTCGAAGAACTGCAACGTCACGATCGCGTGATGGAACAGGGCAGCGGACTGTATCTCGCTCCGTACAAATACGGACGCGGATTGTATTTCGGCCCGTACAAACGTGGACAGGGCGAAGAAAAAAAACGCCAAAAAGACGATAAAAATACCGTTTGGCGCAACTACCAATGTAAATTGAACGAGCTCGCGAGACGTATACGCGTATCGTACTTTAGAGGCGTTTTCATGCGTAACGCATTACCGACGAGTTGCGTGCGCTGAAACGAAAGCGGTATCGTGAATCTGGACGATGCGACAGGACCCGGTATTCACTGGGTAGCGTACGCGAAGAGGAACAATCGCGTCGTGCACTTTAACAGTTTCGGTAATCTTCGACCGCCCAAGGAATTGGTAAGATATTTCGGGAACGATGCTACGACGATAGAGTACAATCGCACGTCATATCAGACGTACGATCAGAGCTTCTGCGGACAGATGTGCCTGCAGTTTCTACAAACGGTCGATGCGCGTGAATTTAAAAAGGTCGACAAGGTGCTGTGAAATCTCAGTATTGGTCGAACGCTTCTCCCGTCATATCGCTGACGCTTACGCTGAGCGGGAAGAGCACCGTCCTCGCGGTGAATTACTTTCCAGCCATAGATTTGAGTGACGGCGATTACAAGCTCGGTCTAGCGATTTTTGAGACTTATCACACAATATCGAACGTGAACAAATCGAACAACAAATTTTATTTCGCCAAAGACAATGCGTAAATTACAATTCCCGAGGGTTCGTACAAAGTGCGAGACATAAATGAATTTTTGAAACGCGCGATTTTACGAAAACGTCCGCCATGACGCACTTGAAACCATTGACGTAGTGCATGGTAACAAAAATAATAACAACAACGACGGCGATGACGATGGAGAATACCCGATTACACTCCGCGCAAAATATAACATGATAAGATGCGAGATTAGATGAGATTTCTTTTTCCTTTACTTTGTAATACATGTACTCGTATGTATGAACGTATGTATAAACGTATATGTATGTACGTATAAGTATATGTATATACTATGTATAAATGTATTAGGTGTTAAACTTAATTCCTGCCGCTCGCTACTAGAGGGTGCTGGCTCCAACGCTGACGAGTTTCGACGATGAAGTCATATGTCTTTTGTAGTTTAGACATCGCTGAAAGTGATTCAATCCTCACAAGTTAGATTTCTCGACGCCAAAGAGATTTTCCAATCGATTGAAAATTAATCGCGATAAGCTGTTTTTCCGCCATGTGCTTCTTCGCTACTTCGACCTCAAGAAAACCGCAGCTGAAGAGCATCGCTTATTATCCGAAGTGTATGATGATGAAACTCCATCGGAAAGAACATGTAGAGTTTGGTTTGAACGTTTCCGAAACGGTGACTTTGATGTGAGAGACAAAGAACGTCCAGGACAGCCGAAAAAATTCGAAGATGTCGAGCTGCAAGAATTGCTTGATGAGAATCCAGCTCAAACGCTTTTAGAGTTGTCGAAACAGTTAAATGTTACTCCAAAGGCCGATTGAGTGACGAATTGATGCAAAAAAGATCATCCATAGCCAACAATCAACGCAAAGTCATTTTGTTGCATGATAATGCTGGACCGCATGTCACGAAAAGCATGAAGCAGGCACTTCTAGAGCATGATGGGAAGTTCTCCCACATCCAGCGTACTCTTCAGACTTGGCACCAGGATTACCATCTCTTCCGATCGATGCAACACGCACTTACGGACACACACTTCTCCAATCACAACAAAGTCCAAAAATGGGTGGATGAATGGATCACCTCGAAAGACACCGCGTTCTACCGTCGTGGGATTGCCTTGTTGCCAGAGAGATGGGAAAAAGTAGTAGAAAATGGAGGAAATTACTTTCATTAAAGTATTCATTCATCTTCCCTTCGAAACAAATTAATTTTGGAGACGAAAAAACGGCAGGAATTAAGTTTAACACCTAATATATGTATGTATGTATGAACGTGTATGTATGAAGGTGTATGTATGAACGTGTATGTATGAACGTATATGTATGAACGTATAATATGTATGCAAATGTATGAACGTATGTGGGTATGTATGTATATATGTATCCGAAACATCGACGCTTCTGTTAAACGCGTCGCGACATGTCCGATCTGACAGTGTATATATGCAATGTATATAGGCAATGTATGTAGGCTTCAATTACGAGCGTTAAGACATAGATCGAGTTAAAGTATATATACGCCAAAAATCGAACGAGCGAAAAGGGTACCGTCCCTTGTCACTAAATCTGTCAAGTCCCCCGCCATCGAAGGAAGAAGCGATATATTGGGAATGCCCAGAGGTAAAAACATCGAAATCGCCAACGTGCTCGTCATCAACGTCATCAATGACATCGAAATATAAACCATACAGTATAAACATTGATAAACTCGCGAAAAAAGAAAATACACAGAAACACGCGATAAAACTTGTCGCGACACATTCGCAATTCATGGAAAGAGAGGAGAGGTTACTCCCTCTTCGATTCTAGAAGGTTTACCATATACGTCGCAATTTACGCGAGTACGATCAGTCTTGCGTACGAAACGAAGAAGGACGGCAGTAACATGGAAGTTTTAACGTTCTATACACAAAAAAGGAATGGTTTTTTAACGTTATGTACACAGCATGGAGCATCGCGCGGTGCGTTTACTGAGCAGATGTTACGATCTGACGGCTACGGGCAAGTATTTAGAAATTGGAATCAACGTTGGTCCGCCGAATTACGTGGAGATCGCCCTGAGAGATCATCGCGGACTGTCGCTGTCTCTCGAAACGTGGAAGGACTTCTACCAGCAGCGATGGAATATTTACAAGATGCTGCGAAACGCATACAATAACAATTTTATAAGCGTTGGACCGCTAACCGTTAGAGTTTGCACGCTGAACGATGCTACGCTCGTACGTTTCGATTCTTCGTCCGTACGCATGACGATGAGCGACACGACGCTACGCCGTATGTTTGAGTTTGATGGATGTATCGATGTAACGTTCGAACGATTAGTCCGACTCGTCGATATGATCGATGTCAAGTATACGCGATTCTCCGAAGACGCTATACGCGATAGCGACATCTTCAATAAACATCATCTCGTCGATTGCGAGCTATTAGCTTTAGTTTTTAATACGAAAAAAAACCGATGTAATATGTGAATAAAAAATACTTCATTCACATCATTATATATACATATATAAATACATATATATATATATACATATTGTAACCGTACTCGCGAGCAACAGAACAACTTCGTCGCGTGTTCTTCGTATTCCTCTTACGCAAAAGTATCTCCTCTCTCTCGGTAACTGAATTTTGCGATAGCC
>NW_017297209.1:0-10748 GCF_001594075.2 Trachymyrmex cornetzi | reverse complement strand
AACTTATCTCGAACGCCGAACGCCGGTCATACGCTACAGCACGAGCCCCTCGGTTCCCCGCGGTAACTTCCGATGGTGTCAAACGCCCTTCTCAACCGTTAAGAACCCGTACCCGCTGTATCATCAGCCTCCCGACACGCGACGCCAGCACGGCGAAAGTGCAGCGCGATTGCAACAAGCGTCTCTATGCGACGCGACTCTGCTCCACCGCTCGAATTCCGGAAACTGACTCTATCCGAGACGCAACAACCGGGAGTCCACTCTGCTCGACGACGCGGCAGTAAGCGTTCCGACGCAACAGTACATGATTCGATAACACACTTACAGCAAACGTTTCTACGCGACACAACGATACACGACAACGCGACTACAATAGGCGTTTTTACGCAATCCGACAATTTACGACAATACGTGACAACACGAAAACTTACAACTAATGACTCATCTGTGGCCAGGGGGGGCGATCGCGACTCGGCCCTCCGCGCGATAATCTCTACACGACTCTAATTCTCCAAATACGACAGCCAAAGATCTCCCCTCGACTCAACTCTCGAAACGCGACGACTAAACATTTCCACTGCCCGGGAGGATGGCACGCGGCTCGCGATTCCGCGGCTCTACACGGCGGCCATTACGCCGGTCTATTTTCAAGATGCGAGCCTGCTTATGTGTGATCCACCCGGCAACGTACCCCGGTCGGCAGCTTTACACGCGCAACGCTCGTCTCACCCTCGACGTCCTGGTCCTCGCGTGTCCTCACGACATTCTGTTTCCCGTAGCTCTCGGCAGTCCGGCTCTCCGGGTCGCGTTACCCGTCGACAGCGGCCTCGTACTTCCCTTACATCTCCTAGGCTGGGCCACAGTAAGAGTGAATCCCGGAAGCTCCCGACGGATTCTCGCAGGTTGCTTAGCTTCCCCCCTCCTTCGCGGGGAGATAGTCACGCTGATTGGCTTCCGCGTGTCACGGTATCCGCGCGTGCTGTGCAGGCCCGCGCGGCCTTGAGTCCTGGCTCGTACAAGCGCGCAATAGATGTCCCTGTCAAGGGTGGCGTCTCCGCTTACGACCCCCGCACCTCCTGGCCTGGCGGGGGAGATCGGAATGGATTTTCCTCTCGCTCCTCGTCAGGGCCCTATACTCTCAACGGACCCTCAAGGGTGGCCGGGAATTCTGGCCTCCTCCGGTGCTCTGCAAAGGTTGCATGGTGAAAGTATGGTTCCTTTCGTATGCGACAGCGGTTACGAGCAATGATATAAAATAATACAACCTGCTTGTCCGGGCTCCCGGATGTGCGTTCGTCTCTCTCAGCTTCTTCGGTCTTCCTTCCAAGGGTGGCGGGTGAGACGGCACGATAATACAATATTATTTTACAGCAGCTGCCGAGCGTGATTCGTGGCGCATCCACGCTTTCTGATAAACTCGTTTATTACGCAAAAGAAATGCTAACACAAAGGGAGAAAAATTTGTAGAGTAAAATAGATGATGCGGTTTTAACGCACGTTCGCAGGTGCGTTTGCACGCGCGCTCGCGTGCGCACTCGCCTGCGCGCTCGCCCTCCGAGCCGATAGGAAGCACGAATCCTCCGCCGACAAGTCTGCACAGTGACGGACAAAATGTCACGTTACAATATATATAGATTCAGTTTCAGCAACCCTAAAAACCTCCTAACACATTTAACTTTTTAAAATTTTTAACTTATTTCACTTAATATGTTAAATCTATTCCTTACCTTTAAGGGGTAGTTTTCACCCTTCTGAGTGGACCATTGCAGATAAAAAAAATACGTGTCAAATATTTTTCAAAGTTCTACAAATATGCAAAGTTTCATTAAAATCGATGAGTAACACCTCCGTAGGTTTACTTGTAAATATGGGACATTTAGAATCTATGACACATTCACTTTGTTTATATGTGTATTCACACATTGTTATATTGTTATATTGTTCGTAGAATTTTATATTTACACGCGTTTGCTAATTCCTTACAATATATATATATGAATTTTAATGAATATTCAATTCTCCATTTTTCAACATATATTCTTATTATTTTAAAATAACGAGTATATAAATATTTTGGAATAATCGAGATTATTTATATGTAAGTCCGTTATATTGAACCTGACATATCGAACTTTGTCATTGTAACATCTAATTAGATTACAGCAACTCAAAAAATACTGTACATAATCTATTTTAGGCAAATCGGAAACATTCTTGTACTTATGTCGGCCATATTGAATCCGCCATATTGAATTTCGAAATTATCAGTTCAGATTCGGATTTAGCGACCCCGAAAACCTTTAGGGACGAAGTTTCATTTCATTACAACAAAAATTCGCTTAATAATTCAATTATGACCCGTTTTTTGCTCATTCAGGCCAATGTGCAGCGGTGGCGGCGGCCCGTAATGCATTTTGGAGTGGGTACGGGGGCGGCGGCGGCGGAGGCGGAGGCGGAGGCGGCGGTCCCCAATGATACGCGGTGTCACAACATGGCGGCATGTATCATTGGCACTGATGTTGATGTAAACACCGATAGCGCCAGGACTTCCCCGCGCCTACGAAGTATGCCTCACGCCCACAAGTACGCCTCGCACCCCCCCTCAAAGGACCAGAGTTAGAACCGGCCTAGTATTACTATTAGGTGTACAACTTTACTTCCGCCGTTTTCCTATAGATGGCTTTAGCGGTAAGTGGTGGTCGAAATAAATAGATCATAGACGTCATACAATAAACTTGGGCATCTGTTAACATAACCCCATAAAAACATTAGTCGATTTGTGTCTGTATCATAAAGTTATTCTCGATTGAAAATGTCAGTTTACGAGCCAAATTCTCGTCATTTGCGGGAGGTTTTAATTTTCTGCTTCAATATAAAAAAAATCTGCGGCTGAGGCTCATCGAATGCTCTCAAATACTTATGGTGAAGCCGCTGTTAGTGAAAGAACGTGTCGTGAGTGGTTTCAACGCTTCAAGAACGGTGATTTTGACGTCGAAGACCGGCATAGCGGTGGAAGAGAGAAGGTTTCCGAAGATGCAGAAATGGAGGCACTACTTGATCAAGACGTGTCAAAATCAAGAAGAATTGGCACGATCATTGGGAGTGACTCAACAAGCCATATCAAAACGCCTCAAAGCCATGGGAATGATTCAGAAGCAAGGAAATTGGGTGCCGTACAAGTTGAAGCCAAGAGATGTTGAACGGCGTTTGTTTGCTTGTGAACAGCTGAACAAAGAAAGGCAAAGACGGAAGGGATTTCTGTATCGCATTGTGACTGGGGACGAAAAATGGGTTTATTACGATAACCTCAAGCGCAGAATATCATGGGGAGTTTCCGGCCATCCTTCCATGTCGACGGCCATACCGAATATTCACGGCTCCAATCATGCTCTGTATTTGATGGGACCAGCTCGGCGTAATGTATTATGAGCTGTTAAAACCGATTGAAACAATCAGGCGATCGGTATCGAACCCAATTGATGCGTTTGAGCCGAGCATTGAAAGACAAACGGCCGCAATACAATGAGAGACACGATAAAGTGGTTTTGCAGCATGAGAATGCTCGACCCCATGTTGCGAAAGTGCTCAAGACATACTTGGAAACGGAAATGGGAAGTCCTACCCCACCCGCCGTATTCTCCAGACGTTGCTCCCTCTGACTATCACTTATTTCGATCAATGGCCCACGGCCTTGCTGACCAGCACTTCCGGTCTTATGAAGAAGTAAAAAATTGGATCGATTCGTGGATCGCCTCAAAAGATGACCAGTTTTTTTCGACGCGGGATTCGTACGCTGCTCGAAAGATGGGAGAAAGTAGTGACCAGCGATGGACAATGCTTTGAATCATAAATGTTTAACCAGTTTTTTACAATAAAGCCTCGAATTTCGGAAAAAACGGCGGAAGCAAAGTTGTACACCTAATACTAATAATAAGATTTTATTCGGACCGACAAGAATTAAACACTAAGTATAAGCATATTCAGGCCTATGACGGTCAAAGCTAGATCTTTTTTTGCCTAAATAATTCCCAGTGAATTGTCTATATCCTATATATATACATGCATATTTATCATATTTTTGTAGTTATTCAAACTGCGCGCCGAAATTTTTCCGGGCTTTATCTAACGCAATTAAACTACTGCTATAATATCACAAGTTAAATTAAATTGACAATGTGCTGAAAACCTTAAATAAATTTATTGTGAAAAGTATTACCTCGGCCGACTTGAACCCGGATCTCTTGTATTCCGTACGAGCGTCCTAAGCCATTAGACCATCGAGGCGAGCTTGAATAATTACAAAAATATGATATAAATACATGTACACATATAGGATATAGATAATTTACTGGGAATTATTTAGTCAAAAAAAGATCTAGCTTTGACCGTCATAGGCCTGAATATGCGTATACTTAGTGTTTATTACTACTAATATATCAACATAAAACAGTGAATCATTCACAACATTTTGTTGATCCAGATACAGACGTTCATACTCAAAATATCGAACGTCTGTGGAGAGATATTCGCGGAATTATACCTCGATATGATCATAAACAATCCAATTTTGTCCATTACTTTGCAGAATTCATGTTCAAAAAAGCATTTAATACACATGAACAATTAGACGCTTTATTTAACGTAATGGCTAAAGATTTCACATATAAGTGTAGAAATTCGGACAAATTCTCTGCTCTAAAGATGTTGCCGGCGGCGGGAGTCTTCGATCTGGTTCCCCCGTTACGACAATTAAGACGATTTATTTTTGTGCCGGGTTCGCTCAGACGCTTCGACGGAGCCCTCTCGACCCGTCGCTCTCCAGATTCGTACTGACTTTCGTCGCGCGAACTCGAACGGCTCGCGGCTTTGATTTTGGAAGCGATAACGCGATTCATCGATAACATCGGCCCAGCAACGAGCGACGAATCAGGGGGTAACACACCAAGTACGACGAGGGCCTTTTTTCTGTGTCGAAAGACTCCCGTCGTCATCGGCACACAAACACTCGCTCTCGACGTCGACATTGCTCGAAAGTCGAATCAACAAAGATTCGAAGCAAAGAAGTTTCTCGAGCGATCCCGACGACCGCACGAATTAACGCTCCAATTCCGAACAAAAGACATAAAAATTATATAAGAAATTATATAAGAAAATATTTTGCGTTGTTAAAGCAGGGAATGTTTTATCGGAGCACAGTCGTGTCCAAAAGTTAGGTTTCATTGATGAACTTTTTTGTTAATAACTTTTTAAGGAATAACGAGCGATGGCTAAAATTTGTCCAAGGTCACTCGGACATCATATGTCAAGGTCATGGTCATTGAAGAATAGTCCCCTACAGTAAACAATTAATTTACAACATATTATAATAAAAAAACTACTTTTCAAACGTTTTAAAACAATTTCTTGGGTCATTTTTTATCTTTTTGACCCTGCGTCCGCCGTGAGTGCGAGTATCACAACATCCGTTGTTCGAAGGTTAATTACATTCTGTCTTCTAACTTTTATTCTTCTTTATTTCAATGATTTCACGTATTTTAAATCTTGATATACCTACTCTCTCTTATTAAGGCTCCTGACTAGTCGCGACGGCCATGTTGGAATCGTGAGGTCAGAAGCAAGGACTGACACATTAATTTATGTTACGTGCCATTTGTATAAGTAAAGATAATTTAAATAAACCTAGTTGACGAGCTCGCTTTAAAACACTTGTAAAAATCGACGAAAATTCTCTGTTCCTCCCATAACAATCAGTAAATGATCGTAAAAGGGCACGTAAAGTGAGCTTATATTCAGACAGAAATACACGGCCTAACAGTTAAAACGAGTAAAAAATACGCTTTTACACATAAAATTCTAAGATAACTTTAGTTTTCGTCGATATTTACGATTTGATAACTACGAGACGAGTAACATTTTCACAATTAAGCAAATAATAATGAAATGGCACGCAACATAAATTTCGTCGTCAAAACGTCACTTTTACACGCCTGTAAGTTCAGCCATTTATCGTGGTGCAGGGCTGTAACACACATAACAAGCACGAGCCCATGTCGTACGCTTGCCTTCAACGCACCGAGAATGAACGAGACAGCGAGCTCCTTCTCACATTACTCGCTTGTTTCAAGCGACCGAAAATATTTTCTCGGCAATCTCGGTCGCTTGGCGGCCCTCGACATGAATAAGGGGCGAGGGGCATTTTAAATAACATATAAGTTTTAATAAATTGTAGTAATAATGTACCCCTCCCATTAATTCAGAATAGTATAAATCATATTAAAATGCAACATTTACGAGATACTTAATTGTTTACGATTTTTCATGCGCGTTATATATCTCCTTCATAAACTCGAATAGTACGAATAGTTCAATAGAAGTAGAATTTTGAAAAAAATTATAAACCAGCCTTTCTCTTAACGAAAATCTTCGAAAGGCCATCAGAAAAGAAATGCGTATGTTTGAGACTCGAGACTTGTGAAAAAATATGCAAAAAAAATCAAATAGCTACAACAAGCACGTTTTTCGCTTATAAAACGAAAGATATTGATTGTATGGAAAAAGTTTTGAAATTTTTGTAAAATGTAGCCCTCGTAATGACGAATAAATCTAGCTCTGAACGAGTTTGAAATGTTCATTAGTTTTTGCAAAAAGCCATTTGTTCACTAAAAACCGGTCTGCGGAAAACTTAATTTCTTCATTTTTTTTTAGCAGTCGCACAGCAATATACAGGGGTGATTTTTCTTTTTTAAAAGTTGCACTATCACATACACTTAGTAATAAAACGATTTTTTGCAGTTCAACTATTATAAAACGACTTTGAAAAGTATCTTTTTTTCATATAAAAAAATGGAATAATTCCGTTAATATGCATCATATCAAATAATCGTGTGAAGCATTCGATAGCTGACATTTATCTACGAATTTAAAAAAAAAGGTTACCCTCCGATTATTAGGAGCCAAGATAACAATTTTTTTTTTAAATCACTGGCTTCAATTTTTAAGATTAAGAGTTCCGTCTGACACCAATTTGTCAAGGAAGAATTGAATTTGCTGTTAAAAAATTCGCGAACTTTTTGCTGCTAAAAAAGTTTATTTAAATTGTTTGAAACCATTGGAAAGTTGAGAAACGCGAACGAGGCAACGCGCCGGGTATAGTGAGGGAAGTCGGCGCACGGCGACTCGTGCGTATCTGATTTCGTGCGTTAAAATTTGCTAAATTTACATTTACTCAGCAATAAATTGATGTAGAAATATAATTTTTTTTAACCTGGGGTAGCTCGACGAGATATAAACAAATAGCTTAACCAAATGTTTCGCAAAGTAATTGTAACCATGAAATTAGTTTTTCGTTTTTTGAATATTTATTTTTCCAGTTTATTACTGAAAAAATCACGTTTGAATATGGAGTGCATGTCTGATTAACAAATTTGGAGACACTGGTAGTGTCTCGGCGCTAAGCTACGCGCAGCGACACTGCCGTGCCTCCTTTTCGCGAACCGGAGAATCGCGTTAGATCGAGGTTATCGGAAAGTCAATAAGGGCTGAAGCGATCAACTTCTAAGCGTGTTCAATCGATTGCAACCGCTCGAAATATATGATGAAAGTGTTTTTATTTTTTCTCTACGTACCCTACAAGCGGAGATATCGCAATGCAAAGTTCCGAAATGCCATTTTTTCAGATCCAAGAATTCATCGTCATTATCAACGTCGACCGTATTCCACACATTCCTTTCGTGTCCTTCTGACATTCTTTCCGCAAAGAGCGCTAGTAATATACATGATCGGCGAGCGCTGCGATCTGGAGAAACGCAACTTGTGTCGCCGCGCTAAGCATGCCGTGAGTCTGTAAACTATATACTGGGTGCTTACCAATTGCAATATCCCTAGACACTTTTGTGCACACGACGACACAAGTTGCGTTTCAATTGTCCGTTATCGTTGATCGATACAACACTACTCATCCGTACTCAGTCGAGGGCTGTGTAAGCTTGTGTTTTCTATCTAGTGACAATTACATGTTACTGATTGCGGCGGCTATAAATGAGGTTGGAAGACGTTGAGTGGCCGGCACTTTTACTTTTTTTTGTTTATAGGCGGAAAAAGCTACTACATTTAATTTAACTCCATCTGAAACGGATCTCAACCGTGCACAGCGTACACATTCTGTTCCAATTGAATCGTGCACAACGTTACACTTTGTGCATTCCTGTGTACGTTCGTGTTAAGATGTGTTAAGCAATTGGAAAGCACCCACTATATTCTACTAAACTGCAAAGGCGATTGGTCAGTCAACGGCCGATTAAGCTAACTGGCGTTGATGAAAATGGCCTTGAGTATGCCAACTTCTCGAAATACATCTCGTGTTTCACAGTTGGCAGCCTTTGTCTCTAAAGGTAAATTTTCACGAGCTGCTCAAACCGGCTGTTTCAGCGACAAAAAGAATCACGTTGTCAAAAATAGACGAATATTAAACGCCCATTTTGATCACGCAAACCTTTTTGTTGCTAAAACAGCTGGTTAGAACAGCTTGTGAAAATTTACCTGCAGGCTTAAGGTGCCTTTTTTTGACGACGTTCAACCAAAAAGGTTACATCCATATAGAGTAGGAGAGCCAACTAAGAATGCGTAAGAGAGTAGAAAGAGATCGAAAACGAGATGGCCATCAGCATCCTTATTTAATCGCGCCTGCGCTCTTGATTTTCTGTTAGATGGGGAGATTAAAGAGAGCAATATACGTGAAAGTACGTTCCTTTTTATTCATATTGCACATTCATATTGAGAAAAAGACGAAAACGTTTTAAAAAAACGTTTTTTTTTTTTGCTATAACGCTATGTCAGCAAAGAGATTATATAACCTCTTTGTATTTCAGAGGCAAAACTTCCCCTCTTCGATGCCTCCCCACTCAGCTTTCAAAATTCGATGCGCACGCAACATTAGACAAAGATAAAGATGGCTATCCCATATTCTTTCTCTTTCCAGTGTCTAAGGGGCTCCGCATAATAAAAGGAACAGGGAACAGAGAACAGAGAATAAGAATTTCAACCTATCAGAAATCATGTATTGTGAAATACACAGTGCGTATTCCACAATACATGATTTCTGATAGGTTGAAATTCTTATTCTCTGTTCTCTGTTCCCTGTTCCTTTTATTGTGCGGAGCCCCTAACATTCCCGCTTACAGGGACCCCTATGGCTCCCCTACTCTATGGATATAACCTCTTTGCGTTCAACGCTCATTTTCGGAGTCAAAATAAGTAACGTGATAGAAATTAACGAATATCAAACGTCATTTGATTTTGACGCTGAAAATGTGCGTCGAGCGTCAGCATGAAAAGGCACCTTTATGAATGTTGCACAAAGGTAAATTTTCACGAGCTGCTCTAACCGGCTGTTTTAACGAAAAAAAGGATCGCGTGATCAAAATGGGCGTTTGATATTCGTCTATTTTTGACAACGTGATTCTTTTTGTCGCTGAAACAGCCGGTTTGAGCAGCTCGTAAAAATTTACCTTTAGAGGCAAAGGTTGCCAACTGTGAAACAGGAGATATGTTTCGAGAAGTTGGCATACTCAAGGCCAGTTTCATCAACGCTAGTTAGCTTAATCGGCCGTTGACTGACCAATCGCCTTTGCTGTTTAGTAGAATATAGTAGGTGCTTTCCAATTGCTTTTTAAGTTACATTAACTGTTGAAGATAGTTGCAAAATATATTTTTCGTATAACATTAATTATTTTTATATTTGCAAAAGTTAATGTTATATCTTCGACATTTACGCTAACATTTGGCAAATTACTTATTAATTATTTGGGGTGGTACCCAAACGGCTCAATTGGACACGAGCCACTCACAGCGCTTGAGACTACAAAGCTCCTAAGCACCGATCGCTGTGATTGGTGGTGTCCAATCGAGTGATCAATCGGGATTACCCCATTATTTGTTTACATATGCCATATTTGCATCTGTAATTAAATTCACAAAAACAATTTTGTACTGATAATTCCGTACATTTAATTGTCCAATTGGACATTTTTTACAGCATATTAAATAAAGAAACATAGCTCATGTGACTTAAATTTGTTAATCAGACAGGCATTCCATATACCATATATACTTATTTGATAGATTTTTTAGTAATAAACCAAAAAAATAAAAAGTCAAGAAACTAAAAATTTCATGATTACAATTACTTATCGAAACATTTGGTTGAGCTGTTTGTTTATATCGCGTCGAGCTATCCCAGATTAAAAAAAATCATGTTTCTACGTCAATTTATTGCAGAGAAAATGTTTGGCGAATTCTAACGAAATCAGAGGGTGAAGTAACCGGATTGAACAATGGTACTCAATCTGGTGACTCCCTAGACCAATCCAGATTACAATCCTTGTTGTCTATGAAACTCGGATTTAGAACTATTTTATCATACGTGTTTCTCTTCTGAAAGGTTAGTTTTTATTTCAGAAATTTAAAAATATTTTTGTGGTATTTGTTGCGATTCTTTTCTACATGCTGTTGCGGTTGATTTGATAAGTGTACCCGGAGAGGGTCGACTCTACGTTTTTAATAATAATTTTTTAAATATAATTTCTATTATAATTTTATAATATTTATAAATATATATATTACCTATACCTATACATATACCAATACGTATATATGTATATACATTTATAAATAATATATACACTACGCAAAAAAATTAAAGGGTCACTTAAGTCCACCTCAAAAATAGGTCAAAATTCAGAAGAATGTAA
>NW_017297208.1:0-565 GCF_001594075.2 Trachymyrmex cornetzi | reverse complement strand
AGTGCACTCTTTGCTTTTACAGGTTTATCTGAATCGTTACTATTTATGCCTACGTCAACGTATTCATAATATTGTTTGCCATTGTAAGTCTTCTTTAATTGACATTTCATCCATCACGAGGTTACAAAAAATCGGAGTTTTCGAATTCTCAACTTTACATTTTAAAGCTTTTAATGCTTCCTTAGTAAATCCCGGTCGGCCATCCAAAACTGAATACCATTTCGTGATAGTTGAAACGTCAGGAAGGAATTTATCAAATGTTTTACGAACATATGTGTATGCCTTAGACGAGTAAAAGTGTAAAGTAAGAGCAAATGTCCTCAACTGAGCAGAATATTTTTTCCTTGCACCCTTCTTTCGTTGAAAAATCTCGTTTAATACGACAGGAAGTTCAGCCTATTACATATACAAAGTTATTATTAATCATATTGTCAACAGTTTTTGAAAGTGACTTAAAATTAAAAATATATACAAAATATATACAATTACTAATATGTATACAATATATACCAGGGAATGGAAAGTTACTTTTTAAAAGTAACAAGTTACAGTTACTCGTTACCGA
>NW_017297207.1:19760-21951 GCF_001594075.2 Trachymyrmex cornetzi | reverse complement strand
AAAAATACATATAAAGTATTGCTAATTATAAGAGAAACATTTACAATTGTGGATATATTCTAAGAATATCTTTTTGTTCAATAGAGATCTCAGTGCTTCTTTCTTGATTTGTAGTGTCCTTGGGCAGATTTGGATTTTCCTCTGAAGTCGTTAATTTTTCTGCTGCTTCCTCCTGAAATGCTTCCTTCCTTTTAGGTTTTTGAGAGAGATGTATAATCAAATTTGTAACGGAATCCCAAAGGGCTCCGATCAGGTGTAATGACCAGCCATAGATTGTATGTATAGCGTATCCATGTATTATAGTGTCTATAATCAGTTTTACGGTTCTAATGCAGAAATAGATTCCAATTATTCCAGCACTTGCGTTGCCGAAAGAAATAAAATTTCCCCAGATTTTTTTCCATGTATTCTCGGTGATTTTCTGGATTGAGCTCTCATCTAAGAGATGTGAAAGAGAGATTCCTTGAGAGACTATTGGTTCGCCTTTAACGCCTCGTGCCATAGCATTTAGTATTCCCCCTTTTTCAGCTGGGAACATTATGTGATCCCGTAGGTTTTCAAGATCCGTGTCACTGTATATACCGCTTGCTGCTAACGATCCAGGATTTGTGTAGTGCCACGTAGGTTTTGTCATGGGTTTCATAATTGTTGGAGGTAAAGAATGTTCGGGAGTTGGTGTCATACGATACCATCCATCATTTAAAAAGAACATTGGAGGTATGACACGATTGCAGGAGATTTGCGTGCCTGTTTTAATTAGTATGTGCGTTCGTGGAGATAGAAAGTATGTCTCGTTACCTTTCTGAACTGGAAGCTCCGAATAACATTCTTTAACGTGTTGAATTTTGACGTCCACTGGAGTACATTTGATGATATGAACTACTTCTCCAGAAATAACGGCCATGTATCCAGGTCCCTTCATAATCTGGTATGCGAATTCGTCTGGTGAATTAATAGCGAGGCTAAGTGCGCCTTTTAAAACTTGTTGCTCCAGAGTACAGCGTTGTTTAAGGACATCTCTATACAGAAGGTTCATTTGAGAGCGTATATGCTTCTCTACATATACAAATTTGGAGTTAATGTAGGTGAATATGTCTAGATTTTCAGTGGAAAGTCGACGTTTTGTAGTAAAGGATTCTCCCTTCTTAGTTTCAAGAATTAGCAGTTTCGGGTGTTCCGTTTTTATTAATGTATATCCACATACAGGCTCTTCTCCAGTCCTGGTGAGTGCAAATGTTATATCTTGCGTTGATAATGAGTAGACGATTTGTGGATGTTCAAAGAAGGTGTCGACCATCCTATTAGCATATCCTTCATAGAGAACGTCGTAATGATTAAATTTACAATGGTCCGTTGGTAAGGTTTTCCAAAAGGTATGTCCTCCATCAATATCCATGCAAGTGGCGTCGGTATATGGACAGATTGTGCCCGATTTTAGGCGAATTTGATTTGTTTCCAGATTTATAGAAGTTTGGTAAGAGGTTAATGTGATGGTTGTTGTTCCTTGTACGATGACGTTATCCCAAGCGCCGTATAGATCAGAGTATTGTGCACCTGAGCATCGTCCGTCTGAATTTGCAGATCCCGCGAAAATAGTTGGTCGCATTGTGGTTTGGTTTACTTTCAAACCATATATGTAATTATGGATATCAAAGGAAAATATTCCAGTTAAATGCATCTTCTTACATTGTTCTGCGGTTATTTCCAGAATGTATTCCGCTTGTGCGTTCCTTACCGTTGAGAGATGCGAATGCATGCCACAATAATATATAAATCGATTAATAGACACTTTGCATTGAATTACTTCTATGGATTCAAATTTTGATAATTGAAGTAATTGAATATAAGTTTTTTCGATTTGCGGTTGAGTTAAAGGAATATCGCAGCTTTCGACATCTAAGAGAGATAAAGTTGTGACATTCAGATGTGTTGATCCGCAATCGTATCCGACGATTCCATTAACTTGAGGGATGCAGAGAGTCCATGTAAGCACGGCAAATAATAGTAAATTCGGCATCCTTTTGCTTTTTCCTAAAAATACATTTTGAAAAAAAAAGAAACAACTATGCATAAAATTATTCGCAAAATACAATAATGCATGAATATATTATACACGAAATACAGTACTTATTACTAATTGTGCGCGTACTTATATAATTAGTTTTAGGTATATATATATATATATATATAT
>NW_017297207.1:9613-12652 GCF_001594075.2 Trachymyrmex cornetzi | reverse complement strand
TGTTGAATCCGTTTATAAAACTTATATCTCTCTGCAATTGTTTTTGGTGCAGGCTTATAATGCTTTTTGAGTACTTCAATAAGCTCTACAAATGTTTTTTCCTCTGGTTTGGCTGGCGAAACTAAACTTTGAAGAAGTCCATACGTTGACACGCCTATTGATGATAGTAAGATGGCTATTGCTTTCTTTTTCGTAGCTGCATCTCCTCTAGCTTCATCAATCTCATTTGCTAGCAAATAATTTGTGAGGACTCCTGCCCATGATTCAAAATCGTCTGAATTTGGGTTGAATTCAAATATTTTTCCGACCGGCATCGTGGTTTCTAACCTCACGCGTACGTGTTAAATTGTCTTTTGTTGTGGGTTTTTGTACGATCAGAATACTCGTCGCCAAGTGTTGTATTTCGCACTAAATGAACTACACGTGCCGGTTATTACTGATATAAGTGTATAATATATTTAGTATCTCAACTTGTGTGATGTAATACAATAGCGTATTTGTACGATATACGATATATAGACATATATTATATATAAGAGAGAGTTGTTGTCCCCCGTCGGTAACCGCAGTCGTCGCGCCCTCTATACTCACACCATGGCGGTGCTACTATACAACAGTCCGGTGAATAATTTCCGAAATACAGCCTTTGGAAGATTTCGTTGCGCTGATTTTGTGAAAAAAATCGGAGTTTTAACAAATATGTAATGAGATGATAAAAAAATTAATATCCACATTTTTCTGTTAGTTTATATATACAGGATGAGGCATTGTAATCGGCCCAGATGGATATCTCAGAAACCAAGAGAAATACAGGAAAAAGTTTTATATAAAAGTTATAGGTTTTCTTGGGGGAAAGAAGGTGGAAATAACAGATTTTGTATATGGGGGCATTACCAAGGTCAAGTCAAGGTCAACATGATTTTTTCAAAAATAGGAACCGCTATTTTTTATTGCATATTCTTATAGCTGAAGTCGAAACGTTTTTAAAACTCTATAATAAAGCATTTTTTTATTAAGCACTTTTTGAATTATAAGGCTTGAAAGTTACAGTATCGCCGGCATTAGCACTACCAAAGGTGTCTGACCGATGCCGACGGCTAAAACCTCTTAAATGTTGTTCAGGATCGTGGGATCTGGGATAAAAATACACACGCCTTGGATAACGCTAATGTCAGCAGTATAATAACTGTCAAGTTTTATAACTCGAAAATTGCTTAACGAAAAAATACTTTATTATAGTGTTTTGAAAACATTTCGACTTAAGCTACAAGAATATGCAATAAAAAATAATGGTTCCTATATAAAACATTCGCGTTGACCTTGACCTGACCTTGGTAATGCCCCATGTACAAAATCTGTTATTTCCATTCTCTTTCTCCCAAGAAAACAAAAATAAATTTTCAGTGCAAAAATGAAAATAAAAGAAACAATCTCCAATGATCTTGATCTTAACAAATGTTATCCAGGATATGATTCTGAATAACATTCAAGTGCAGGGCTTCCAGCGAGTCATTTTATCCACTTTTTTCACCTTTTTTTTAAAAAGGTCACTTTCCCCTTTTTTGATATTTATAAACTGAAAATGTTATAACATCGCGCTGGTGTGCCGGAGGCATTACCCAGTAAGAAATGACAATGAAATCGATGTCGATTCCATTATCATTTCTCACTGGGTTAGGTTATTTATAACAAAAGCCATAAGGTGCGAGTCTTTAATGATTATCCCAACCGAAAAGAAGATTACCGAAAAAGTCAAGTCGAAAAAAATGTTCCGATACATGCATTTATTAAGTATGTGCCATCACGGTGGTTAACTTTGGGACCAGTCGTAGAAAGAGTAACAGTACCCAGCTTTATTGCATTTTTTTGAAACAATAAAAAAATCTTCAACGAAATTAAACGAAAATGACAGAATTGTAAAAATCGTTAATGATTTGAAAAATCCTTCTATTAAGGTGATTTCATGCGACGCTAAAACGCTTGATGCTCGTGTTCGTGTTCACTCTCTATGTAATTTTACCTATGATTGACGCTAAAAAGTTCATTTCTATTCAACTTGCCAGCGTTGGCGGGTCAATTCTCGTAATATAAAATTTATTTTGTGCATTTTTAATTGTCAAATTTTGTTTATTAAAGTTCCAACATGCAAAGCGAAGAAAGTGAGATAAATGAATAAACATGAAATAATACTTTGAATATTTGTGTCTAATATAATATGAGAAAATATTATATAAAATTTCTTTTTGAATTAAATTTACACATTCTGTCATCTATGTGTGATATTTATAATTAAACATATTGAACTTCAAATTCCAGAATAATTAACACAGTAATATACACGGCAGAAATCTATTGTCTCCTCGCTACAGATTACAAAGGTTAGATTTGATATTTCTTGACGCTAGAAAACGAACGTTTCAGCGTCGCATAAAGGCGCCCTTAGAGCAGAAGTTTTATTTGTATCCGAAAGTGCTCAGTTGTTCGAAAACTTTTGTAAACTTTTTCAAAAGCAAGAGCCTTTATAAAATTTCAAATAATGTAAAGGACATATAAGAGTCAAATAAAACGTTAAAAATATATTTACGAGGGTCGTCTGAAAAGTTTTGAGCCTCATCATGAAGATGGCGTCACTCGTCAAAGCCATTCTGGTATTAAAATAGTGATACTTACGAAAGATATCTGTGACAATTGTGGCCATTTGGACATTCAGTTCTTGTTTGACAATCATTTGTGTCGTCATTTTGTAAAAATGGAAAAAATTGAATATCGTGCTATAATTAAATTCTTGCATTTGAAAGGCAATACGTCTACGCAAATTAAAGCCGAGTTGGACGCTGTTTATGAGGACTCTGCCCCATCATTTGCCACCGTGAAAAGATGGGTAGCTGAATTTAAACGTGGTCGTATCAGCTTAGCTGATGATAAGCGTTCGGGACGGCCAACAACTGTACCACTACCGATAACATCGAAGAAATTCATCAAATGATAATGGACAACCGTCGAATTAAGATTAGGGAGATAGCAGAGGCTGTTGGCAAA
>NW_017297207.1:1711-9336 GCF_001594075.2 Trachymyrmex cornetzi | reverse complement strand
AAGACGGTTTTATCGACGGGAAAGGTGATGGCGACTGTTTTTTGGGACAGTCATGGAATTGTGTTGATCGACTATCTTGAAAAAGATAAAACAATAACGGACGTACCACGCATCATTGCTTGACAAGCAAGGCAGAAATTGAGAAAAAACGACCGCATTTGAAAAAGAAGAAAGTGCTGTTCCATCAAAATAACGCACCGTCTCACCCTTCGGCGGTCGCTATGGCAAAAATTCACTTATTGCGGTTCGAATTAATTGACAATCCATCATATTCACCAGATCTGGCCCCTAGTGACTTTTTTCTGTTTCCTAGGCTCAAAGTTTGGCTCGGAGGACAGAAATTTTCATCGAACGAGGAGGTCATCGCATCCGTAGACGCCTATTTTGCAAAGCAAGACGCTCAGTATTATTTGAATGGATTAAAGGGATGGGAGCATCGCTGGAAAAAATGTATCGACTTAAAAGGAGACTATGTGGAAAAATAAAATTGAATTTGACCGAAAAATTACTTGTTTCTATGTTAGGCTCAAAACTTTTCAGACGATCCTCGTATATCAATATTCAAACTTGAAACTTCCTACTAACTAGTTTGTATATAGAGCAAGCTTTTCTCTATATTAAACTTACCTACAGTGTTACTAATTCTCTATTTTCTTAATATCGTTATTTTAATGTACTCGTTTTTATAAGAATTTAGATTGAACAGATAATAGATTAAACATTGTTTTTAAATGTTAATATTCCCTGGTGGAAATAAATCTGTGAAATCTTTATCAATAGACCCATTTCAGTATAATTCATAATGAAATCAGTCAACTGATAGAAATTTCAGCGATTTATTTCCACCAGAGTTACTATTATGTCTATTTCAATATTTATTGTTTGTACCAAAAATTTACAGTTTACAAGAGGGTGTCTCAGACCACCTGTACACTCCTTTTATCTTAGAAACAGAACATTTTAGAAAAAAACGTTTCAGACAAAAGTTGTGGGGTTCTAAATGATCTATTTAGTGAACTGATCAGTCTAATCCTGGGTGGCGTCACCAAGGTCAGAGCAATGTCACTTTGAATTTTTTAAATAGAACCCCCTATTTTTCATTGCATATTCTTGTAGCACACCTCGAAAGCTTTCCAAAACACTATAATAAGATAATTTTTCATAAAGTACTTTTCGAGTTATAAGGCTTGAAAGTTACAGTACCGCCGGCATTAGCATTACGCAAGGTGTCCTACCGACGGCTAAAGCCTCTTGAATGTCGTTTAGGATCATGTCCTGGATAATATTTGTTAAGATCAAGGTCACTGGAGATAGTTTCTCTTATTTTCATTTGTACATAAAAATGAATTTTCTGTGCAAAAATGAAAATAAGAACGACATTCAAGAAGCTTTAGTCGTCAGTCGGACATCTTACGTAATGCTAATGCCAGCGGTACCGTAACTTTTAAGCCTTATAACTCGAGAAGTACTTCATGAAAAATTGTCTTATTATAGTGTTTTGGAAAGCTCTCGAGGTGTGCTACAAGAACATACAATGAAAAAGAGGGGGTTTCATTTTAAAAATTCAAAGTGACATTGTTCCGACCTTGATGACGTCACCCAAGGTCAGACTGATCAGATCACTAAATAGATCATTTTAGAACCCCACAACTTTTGTCTGAAATGATTTTTTTTTAAATGCTCTGTTTCCGAGATAAAAGGGGTGTACGGGTGGTCTGAGACACCCGGTATATATGTAATGTGAATTATATATTTTCAACATTGGCAGTGCCTATTAGAATACTGCAGTATAAGATGTTAAGTACAAAATATTTTTTTAAAAATTAATAAATTACAAAATAAGGAAATAATAGGGTACTAAAATAGCAGTAAAAGTAATGACTAAATTCGTTATCGCTACTGTAAAAATGTAACGACGTTATCGTTACCGTTACAGACAGAAAAAAATAACGATCGTTTCTGAAAAAAGCAACGAAAACGGTAACGGTGTTACAAGTAACGCGTTACTTCCCGAACCCTGTTTTCTTGTAAGATCCGGTACCTACTGCTATACAATTACGGCTACTACTGTTCTGTTTCACTGTTCATACCGATTCCGCACGTACGCATACATATGAAATTTTTAAATATATTAACAATAATAAATAAAATATTACGTTCGAAAGTTTGCACAGCAAAACGATATATAAAAACCGACCAATAACGAGCACATTCAGATCTTAGATTAAAATATATTTCAAATAAAGGACAATATAATAAAAATGTTTCAACTCTGCAGAGCTTTCATCAGTTTATAATGTAATTTACGCCTTATACTAACGCATACTCTAACCATTCCACGTCATCCTCCGAATAGCATCCTGTAACCAGTGACTTTGATTTAGATTTTCATCATTGTTTTTTAGTAAAATGTAGTCAGATGTATAAACAATTTTTTCTTAAAATACAAATCTTCGTTTGTCATCGAAGATCGACGTTTTTCCAAAATGTAGTAATAGTCATATACAGAGTGTTTTGAAAATAATGAAATCTTTCGCATAGGGGCAGAATAGATTAAACTGAGAAGAAAAGTCCTCTACCATTTTGTAATTTTCGCAATAATTAACAAGTATTAATTGCTAAAAAATTGCTGAAAATTGGTCTTCAGTAATTTTTTACTCAAATCTATCAATTTTACAGAAAAACTGCAAGAGACGAAAATTGTTTATTTTCTTCTCATAGAATTCTACGAATTTTTCCAGAATTTTTTATCAACTTTTCAGTACTGCATTGTCTCATTTTTATCAATATGAGAAAATATGATAAAAACTTATGAAAAAATTCTAAAAAAATTCTTAGAGCTCTATGAGAAGAAAATAAACAATTTTTGTCTCTTGTAGTAAAAAACCAATGATAGTTATTTTTTTTATTAAAAGTCGATGTTGCTAATTCTGATACTCCTCTTATATAAGGGACTACTGCAACATCTGTTTTTGTTACATTAATCTTATTTTAATCTAAGATCTGAATATGCTCGTTACTGATAATTTTTTATATATTGTTAAAATATATTTTTTTATCCTAGGCTTATTTTTAAAAGTATTCTATCATCCCGAACCCGGAGCTTGTTTTATATATACATACACTGCCGTCGAAAAGTTTCCGGACATATAACTTAAAATTGCATAATATTCAGGTCATCGTAACTCGGTAAAAAATCATCGCAGACGAAAAAATAAAAAAGCATTTTAAAGCTTAAAACTTATACTTTAGCATGCTTTTGACCGTTTTTCAAAAAAAATTTTGTCTTTACAGTTCTGTATCTTAATAAATATCACGTTATTGTATTTCTTAAAATTACGTACATTTAATAGTGCGCAGTTTGATAAAAATTTTTTTTTCAAAAAGTTCAATATTTTTGAAAAACAGTACAAAGATTTACTTTCAAAATGCTTTTTAAAAAATTTTCTTATAATTTTTCTTGACTGAATTACGCATCATTGAAGCTAAACCTGTATAGCTCGCAACCAACATTACAATTCGGTGAAATACCATCGTAGAAGTATTTTGAAGCTCGAAGTTTGTACTTTAACAAGCTTCTGATTGTTTTTAAATTTAATTCTACAGAATTGAGAAGATAAAATTTTTTTTGATGATTTTTTACCAAGTTTCACCGTTGATTATTTAGCAATGCAAATTTAGCTTCAATGATGCGTAATTCAATCAAGAAAAATCATAAGAAAATTTTTAAAAAAGCATTTTGGAGGTAAATCTTTGTACTGTTTTCCAAAAATATTGAACTTTAAAAAAAAAAAATTTTTATCAAACTGCGCACTGTTAAATGTACGTAATTTTAAGAAATACAATAACGTGATATTTATTAAGATACAGAACTGTAAAGACAAAATTTTTTTGAAAAACGGTCAAAAGCATGCTAAAGTATAAGTTTTAAACTTTAAAATGCCTTTTTATTTTTTCGTCTGCGATGATTTTTTACCGAGTTACGATGACCTGAATATTATGCAATTTTAAGTTATATGTCCGGAAACTTTTCGACGGCAATGTATATATATGTATAGGTGTATAAATATTTTATATAAAGTATACAAGGTAAAAGTATATAAATTCTCATTTTAAAAGATCCACTCAAATATCTTATAGGCCTTCTACAATAAGCCATAACTCAGAAATTCTAAGCGATCTTAAGTCATAATCGGTGAAGTTGGCCAATGGCCAACTTGAACGACTTGGTTCAGACTGGTTAAGACTTCTGACGTTCTGACTTGCGGCTTATTGTAGAAGGCCTATAAGAAACACTGCGTCAAATCGAAAAGTGTTTCAGACAAAAGTTTTGTGACTTCGAGGGGGACATAAGATGGTATTATTGGTTTGACCTTGGATGGCGTTGTCAAGGTCAAGGCAAGGTCGCTTTGAATTTTTTAAATTAAGTACATTTTCATTAAGTACTTTGCGAGTTATAAAGCTCGGAAGTTACAGTACCAGTATTAGCATTACCCAAGATGTCCGACCGACGGCTAAAACCTCTTGAATGTTGTTCAGGATCATGTGCTGAATAACATTTGTTAAGATCAAGGTCATTGGAAATCATTGTTTCTTTTATTTTTATTTTTACATAAAAATGAATTTTCAGTGCAAAAATGAAAATAAGAAACAATCTCCAGTGACCTTGATTTTAACAAATGTTATTCAGGACATGATATTGAACAACATTCAAGAGGTTTTAGCTGAGAATCGGACATCTTGACTAATGCCGACGGTACTGTAATTTTCAAGCTTTATAACTCGTAAAGTACTTAATGAAAATAAACTTAGTTATAGTGTTTTGGAAAGCTCTCGGAGATAAGTTACAAGAATATGCAATGAAAAATTAAGGGTTTCATACAAAAATTCAAAGTGACCTTGCCCCGACCTTGACAACGCCACCCAAGGTCAAACTAATAATACCATCTTATGTCCTCCTCGAAGTAAAAAAAACTTTTGTCTGAAACATTTTTCGATTTAACGCAGTGTTTCTGAGATATTTGAGTGGGTCTTTTAAAATGTGACACTTTGTATATTCAAAATACATAGAAGGAAAAAGAGGCACCCTGTATATTGTCACAAATCGCTAAAAGTCAATAACAAACTGTAATTTTCCAATTTTTGTTCGTCTTTCATATTAAGGGGATGCTGGAGTGACGGTCGAACTTAATCAAGGTCGATAGTACAGATTTTTAAATTCCAAATTTGATAATAGTGACATCTTTCATTCATTCTTTTTTCATTTCTTATACTTATTATATATCGTTGTGTTTCGCTCAAACGCATTCATCTGTCCTTATCTAACATATTGTAACGCCATCTCTTAGAAAAAGATCAACTAAAATACTGCTCGGTTGCATGGCTTCACGTTAATTTCACTCGTAATATACAAACGAAATTTTCGCCGACTCTTTTCTCTTATACCTCGTTTCTAAAAACATAAGATTGTTCTTCGAGATTTTCTGTAGGCTGCTGGCTACGTATTTTAAACGGGTAAAATCTGAAACTCTTATATGCAGCACATATTGTGACGAGTTGACTGCAGAAGCCCGGTGACAAAACTACAATTTTTAATTTTATTTCATTTTTCGTATTAAATTGTAACTGGCAGCCTGTGTCGTTGTCCATACTGTAATTGTGGAGAAGGACTTTTCAATCCATAAACACAATTAAGAGAAGAGTTTAAAAATTAATGGTAAAACAGGACACTCCAGCATCCCCTTAAATCGTTTGGCCCATGTTGCGTTATTGTTTATACGTTAATTTTGGAGAAGAATTTTTAAATCTTTAAAATACATAGGAAAAAAATTGGTTAAAAAATTATTGCGTTCGATCGATAAAATGGACATACTAGCACCCCCTTAATGGTGTATATAAAATTGAGCATTTATAAAAATAATTTACAGGTAGATGAAAATGGAAAAATCCACCGTTTGAGACGAGAATGCCCTATGGAGCAGTGCGGCGCTGGTGTATTCATGGCAGCAATGGAAGATCGTCATTACTGTGGCAAATGCGCATACACGCTTGTATTCAATAAACCAGAGGAAAAATAAATTTCTGAAATATTCTCCACGTACACATTCTGCAAATGTTACGTCCTTATTATTTTATATATTTCATTTGATTAAATCATTTAATCAAAATCGTTATTCTGTCTTCAGGTATTTTATATATTAGATTAATCCTGCAAATAGTTAATTTTATAGGGCTCTGAGAATAAATCAATTAAAAAGGGATAAAAAAGCCAATTAAATTAATCTTACTATTATCACACTGTGTATAAGTTTATTATTTATTTATATATTTATCTTCATTTGCTCTTAAACTGATAGGTCTTACTCTGTGCAATTAGCTTTCGGATTTAGTCCGTACATTATATAGTTTCAACGTTCATAAGATATAAACACAATAATTGTTTTACTAATTCGATTTTCACGTAAATCGATTTTAAATACTTTATACAAGTCTGAGGCATAATAATTATATCTCTTGTTTATAATTAATTAAGGTACGTAATATCTG
This sequence comes from Trachymyrmex cornetzi, assembly GCF_001594075.2. Classification (NCBI taxonomy): domain Eukaryota; kingdom Metazoa; phylum Arthropoda; class Insecta; order Hymenoptera; family Formicidae; genus Trachymyrmex; species Trachymyrmex cornetzi. The sequence continues at coordinate 2,790 of NW_017297207.1, read as the reverse complement.
TTGTTAACAATTAGTGACTACTATGTTATTTCTGTAGTTTGACACATAATTTATTGGAATATTACAATGGTTCAGCTTGAATCATTATTTTATCAAAACGACTGGTGTTGGTTACTTGGTGCACATTGGTTCAACTGATCACTGTCACAACTGGACTTGCTTCGCACTTTTGTAAATACTGACTCCATAACAATAATGACCTCAGATATATGTTTCGTACTTTGTACTTTAAATTGTGACAAATTGATGGATAAACTTCCGAAAACGTCATACCCCCGATTTTTATGAATTTTGGCAGAAACACTCTAAATGATGTCAAATGAATGCCTTTAAATGGATTTCCATCGACAATGCTAAAAATGTTTAAGTAAAGTTAGATACCACCTGCTGAATGAATTACCTTTTCATAGCTTACTCTAAATCACTTCTGAAGAACTTTGATATTGACCTTGACCTCTAAGAAGATATCTATCCCACTTTCGTGCGCCCCTAAACGGGGAGCGGTGAGATAAAACTCATTTCGTGGAATGTCGGACGCCCTGAAGCAGGGGAGGAAGTGGGGTGCGAGTCGCTTCGCATGGAAATTGCGCGCCCCTAAGCAGGGGGAGGTGAGGGTGAGAGTATTATTATACTTTCCTTCTGTATAGTTGTCTCCCCTATCCAACTGCTATATAAACCGCGATAAATATGTAATATACTAGAAATAAAATAAGTACAAACTTCTATAACGTCATTCAAATATTTTTGGCATTAAATCTCCGTGTTGGTGAAAATTCGGTAATTCTTTCGAATAGGGGACCCGCTCCTACGACCTTGACCTTGACATATGTTGTCAAGGTCATGACCCTGAGTAACCTCTAACAAGTTTTAGCCGTCGCTCGTCCTTCGTTAAAAAATTATTAATAAAAGAAGTTTGAAAAATAACGTATTATTTTTGCTGTATATGCAATATTAAATACTATTCTACATAGGTTTTGACTTTCAGGGGCGCACGACTCACCTCCGACTCTTACCTCTCCCTCCCTCCTGCTTCAGGGGTGCACGACTCTCACCCCTCCTCCCTCCTGCTTCAGGGGCGT
>NW_017297207.1:0-1689 GCF_001594075.2 Trachymyrmex cornetzi | reverse complement strand
GGGGGGGGGGGGGGGGGGTGAGAGTCGGAGGTGAGAGTCGTGCGCCCCTGAAAGTCAAAACCTATGTGGAATAGTATTTAATATTGTATATATAGCAAAAATAATACGTTATTTTTCAAACTTGTTTTGTTAATAACTATTTAACGAAGGATGAGCAATGGCTAAAACTTGTTGGAGGTTACTCAGGGTCATGATCTTGACAATATAGTCAAGGTCAAGGTCATGGGGGGGTCCCCTAATCGGAACTTTTACCAAAAGTATTATTAATTAAAATTTACCGATATCTCTCTGATTAATATAAAAATTTTTTATTTACAAGTAAAAAAATATTATACACACTTACTTTTGACGAAACGTGCGGCTAATTAAGTAAAGAGCAATGGGATTAACACAGCTATTGATGAAACTGAGGCAGAAACCAAATACCCTAAAGGCGTTCCAGTAAGAATTAAAATCGTCCATGGCCGTTGGATTAAAATGGAACCAGAGCACATATATGTGATATGGTAGAAAACAAATCACAAAAATTATTATAAAACACACTACCATTTTGCCCACCTAAATTGCAATAACAAACGAAATCATTAATACAAAAGCGTCCAACAAGAGGCAATTGAATCTTAAAAACTATTTAATGGTACGAAGCATGATTTTAATACTTGAAACTTTAAGAAGTTTGAAACTATAAGAAGTATATTTTTATATACCCTTTTGCGCGCCTTTATCTGTTCGTGAAGATCAGAACCGGGAAGTTCGCATGGCATATTTCTAGTTGACAATGTTAGATGCCATGTCATGCTCAAATAGAAAATAGCTATTACGCACAATGGTATCAAGTAATATGCTAAAAATTTGAACATTACCATACCCTTTCGATAAATTTCTCCTGTAATGTAAAAGCACGTATAACATAGTATCTCAGTAAACACAATGTTACATGTAACGTTAATGTAACATGCAATGTCAGCTCAACAAAATAACTATAATATAACACACTGTTATATTACAGTTATCTTATAGAGCTGATATTGCATGTTACATGTAACATTGCGTTTATTGGGATTTATCTGTGCGCGACTACTTCACAACACAAAGCGTTTTATAAAATTTATATATATTTTTTTAGTGTACCTAATTTAGTTTTTATATTATTCAATGTATTAAAATAAAATACTGTGTAATAATATTTAAGTTCCGAATATAATAAATAAAGGCTCTGATTAGGAGAAATATTTAACTTTCAGAAAAGATAAAAATGCAAACGTTATTAATTTTGAGGGAAAGATAAATCAATAAGAACCAACGCGGATGTCGACAATAATAACAATATATTTAATCTCTTACTCACAGTAAATTATATATGTAAAAATGCAAATATTTTGTAAATCAATAAATTTAATATAATATAATTAATAAATTAATATTTTATCATTATAATAAATATGTTTCATTCGTATCTAAAAAAAAATTTTTTAATTAGTAAAAATGATATTATCGTATAAACTGATTAAAATTTCATTATGAATTTTACAATTTGCACATTCATTTATGTGTTCCTAATTTTGTGATATTTCAAGAGAAGTGTACCATGACTTACCAAATTCTTTAGGGAAAGGATTGCAGATTAAAATGCTACGATTTCCTAATACAGGTACAGACGTTACTTCGGAGAAGAGCACGGCGGGCATA
>NW_017297206.1:0-422 GCF_001594075.2 Trachymyrmex cornetzi | reverse complement strand
TTGTATATAAGGTTGTCTATCATGATGAGATGATGAGAGAAGATAGTCTAATTTAAGGCCATATTGTTTATTTAATTCTTATTTGAAATATAAAATATTAGCTATCAACATCTTGCGTTTGTGGTGAATGCCCTTTAATTTTCCGTTTTATTCAATAAAGATATATCCACAAAGCATTTTTGGTTAATGTAAAGAACATCCTGGCCACCATAAATTTTGATAAAAATACACTCAATCGATGTGTTTTCGTGTAAAAGTAAAGATTTGATAAGAAAAAAGCGTTGCTCTGCCCCATGAATCGAGATCGTAATCGTTAAAGTCGACGACTATTCAGGTTAGGAAATATGTCATAATAGTGGTTCACTGCTTTAAAAACACAGATTCATTGCTTTAAAAACATAAGTTCTCTGCATTAACAACAA
>NW_017297205.1:0-1871 GCF_001594075.2 Trachymyrmex cornetzi | reverse complement strand
GTGGCCATCTTATATGATGCCACGGCGGCCTTTGATAACCTCTGGTGGCCATCAGTGATGGAGGAGTTAAGAGGAAGAAATTGTCCGTTGTACTTAATTAAAATAATAGCCGACTATCTGACAAGTAGGTCTGTCTCCTTAGTGGGCAATTACAATAAGGTAGAAAAGAGAGTTACCAAAGGATGTCCACAGGGTTCCATTCTCGGACCTGAACCTGGTGTTTGACGGTCTTCTCCGTCTGTTAGAAGCCAGACGGTTCATTGAATGCTTTGCGTACGCGGATGACCTGCTGGTCTTGGTTAAAGGGAATAGCAGGAGTTCTGTAGAGGTTATAGGGCAAGGAATTACGGACTGCATACTGACATGGTTTGAGGCAAATAAACTGATCCTCTCGGAAGCAAAGACGGAGATGATACTGTTGAAAGGGTCATTATCTGATAGACCGCCTATCATCAAGATAAGAGGCAGCACGATCAAAATGAGGAATAGTGCTAAATACCTGGGGATCACCTTAGGGGCCAGGTTCAACATGACCAAGCATATAGAAATAGTATGTGCCAAAAGTAAAGTGGTATTCGAGCTTTTTGGCAGGATCGCAAGAACAGTCTGGGGTCTGAAATACGCTACGATGGTAACGCTTTATAAAGGTGTCTTCCTAGCGATAATCACGTACGGTGCTGGGGCATGGGAAGATTTGGTAAATAAGCGCCATAACAGAATCCTATCGAGCACACAGAGGTACTCTCTTGAGAATGACGAGAGCCTACAGGACTGTCTCAACAGAGGCTTTGCAGGTCCTGGCCGGGGTGGAACCGTTGGACCTTACGCTTAAAGGTAGAGCCTTAATGTATAGAGCCGCGAAGCATGAAAGAATTGAATTTGGCACGTTCGTCTCTGATCCGGGGATGACTTCTGCTCAAATTAGAAAGGGAATCAAAGAAGCAGTAAATACTGAATGGAACACTAGATGGAACAGCAGTCAGAAGGGAAGGATTACATATGCGTATAAGGTCTTCACTAACAGATAAGGAAACGTTTCAGCAGTTTGCTGACTTTACTAGGAATATATAATAATAAAACGCAAAGAAAGAGATGGATAGATATCAGTACAGAAAAATAATTTATTTAATTTATATATTTATTTATTTATTTTGTTAATTATTTAGAGATCTGACCCAAGTTATTAAGTTACTGAGATTTTATTGTTTTTATTAACTGACATAAAACAGACAGAACCTGAGTTCTTGAGCCGGCAACATCGCTGATATGAGAGATATATATATTTTTGAGCCGGCAACATCGCTGATATGAGAGATATATATATATATTTATTTATTTATTTATGTTAGAATTTATGTTTAGTTATTTATTAACTTATATATGTGTTTAGTTCTGTATAGATTTATGTTGGTGATGGGAAAGTTGGTGACGGTATCTTGGGACCTGAGCTTTCGAGCCGGTGAGGCTCCACCGCCTCCACGAGGCCCCCGCTGGGCAACGGCTTTCCCCGCGGCGTGTTCAAGTTGGCATGCTGTGGGGAGGGACGGCTAAGAAAGTCACTCCCTATGAACACCAGGGTAAGGTCCTCCTGCAATAGGGACGGCTAAGAAAGTCACTCCCTATGAACACCAGGGTAAGGTCCTCCTGCCTGAACTCGGAATCGTTCCGATAGGGCGGGGATTTTTCCGAGTCGGTGCACTTGGTTGTGGCGGAACTGGATGGTGGATAATACGCTATGCTAGTATGGGATAAGCTCCTAAGGGTACAGCACTAGGAGGAGAGCTATTCTCTCCTTCTGCGTCACAATCAATGTCCCTATCTACTATCTAGCGAAACCACTGCCAAGGGAACGGGCTTGGAAAAATTAGCGG
>NW_017297204.1:1051-1668 GCF_001594075.2 Trachymyrmex cornetzi | reverse complement strand
ACCGGTAACGCTTGTTTTTAAGTAATGAAATTTCTGAACTTTAGAAAGCGAAACGCTACAGGCTACGAGAGACTCGAACATATTTCGAAAACTCTCCCATTCCGCTATTTTACCGGTAAATTTTGGCAACGATATACGTGGCAATCGCGAGATCTGAGAACCCGACTCGCGCGAAACAAACTCGTCGTGACTATCGGATAATGAAGAGTTAGTGTTAGCGGGTAACAGTCTACTTAGCGCGTTTTGTAGAATGTCGCTGGTGTTGGCATAGACGTCCTCGGCTTCCAGGATTACGTTGTCCACGAAGTAGGGCAGGCCCTTTAGCTCCCCGGACGTAGCGGTCTGCAACAGCAGGACATGTTGGTTGCTACAGGCGGCCCAGAGCTCCTTCAGCTGGGAGATGCGGCTCTGGATCGTCGGCACCGTCACGCTCGCTTTCGGAAGTTTCTTGTAGTTGATGAGCACGCGTTTGAGAGTACCAATTTTGTACTCTTGCGCTAAGATCAGATTCTCGGTTTCCTCGGCCCTTGTGGGGTACGTTTGGAATCGGGGTGCGCGTAGCGGCACTGGCGAATTATTTTTCGAAACGAGGAGCTCGTCGCGTCGACGAAAGTCAC
>NW_017297204.1:0-838 GCF_001594075.2 Trachymyrmex cornetzi | reverse complement strand
GAAACGCGTGGAGCAGCGTTCGCGAGAGTCACTAGCTCGACAGAGCGTAAGGAGCGTCCGCGAGTAGCATGATAAATTCACTACGCGAAACGCGTGGAACAGCGTTCGCGAGAGTCACTAGCTCGACGGAGCGTAAGGAGCGTCCGCGAGTAGCACGATAAATTCACTACGCGAAACGCGTGGAGCAGCGTTCGCGAGAGTCGCTAGCTCGACGGAGCGTAAGGAGCGTCCGCGAGTAGCACGATAAATACACTACGCGAAACGCGTGGAGCAGCGTTCGCGAGAGTCACTAGCTCGGCGGAACGTAAGGAGCGTCCGCGAGTAGCACGATAAATTCACTACGCGAAACGCGTGGAGCAGCGTTCGCGAGAGTCGCTAGCTCGACGGAGCGGAAGGAGCGTCCGCGAGGAGCACGATAAATTCACTCCGCGAAACGCGTGGAGCAGCGTTCGCGAGAGTCGCTAGCTCGACGGAGCGGAAGGAGCGTCCGCGAGGAGCACGATAAATTCACTCCGCGAAACGCGTGGAGCAGCGTTCGCGAGAGTCGCTAGCTCGACGGAGCGGAAGGAGCGTCCGCGAGGAGCACGATAAATTCACTCCGCGAAACGCGTGGAGCAGCGTTCGCGAGAGTCGCTAGCTCGACGGAGCGGAAGGAGCGTCCGCGAGTAGCACGATAATTTCACTACGCGAAACGCGTGGAGCAGCGTTCGCGAGAGTCACTAACTCGACGAAGCGTAAGGAGCGTCCGCGAGTAGCACGATAAATTCACTGCGCGAAACGCGTGGAGCAGAGTTCGCGAGAGTCACTAGCTCGATGGAGCGTAAGGAGCCTCCGCGAG
>NW_017297203.1:4847-7530 GCF_001594075.2 Trachymyrmex cornetzi | reverse complement strand
TGCTGGTTAACACCTAGGTAAAAGAAATTAAAATTAGTGAGACGCGTCGCGTGGAACGTTACAATATTATATTATTGCCCATAATATTATTGCATACAGATTATCTTCATGTTGTACTGTTGCAAATATTATTTATAAGTTTCCGGATTTCACGTCGTATACTACCCCAGACAACACATCACAATATTTATAAAATATTTAAAAAGCTTTTTCAAATATGTATAAGGTTTATTTTTAATATTTAAATGAAATATTTATTGTAAATATTATAGTAAATGCTGTGAAAATAATTAGTGAGACGTTATAATCCAAGTACGAAATAGTGTTAGAAATAATTATTTATATTTATCATAAAAATTATAAAAAATGTTTAGTCTAATATATTTTAATACTCGGAATAAAGTTCTATATCAAATATAAATAAAATATGTATATAACATTTAAAAAAATGAATGGTAATAAATATTTACTATAAATATTTTGTGCTATATGGGTCAATACACGAATTGTGATGTCAAAAACGAAAGATGACATTTTTTTTTAATAAAATACATCAAATTAAAACATTTTTCATCCTTTTTCTATTGAATCTTCTAGAGCAGAACTCGTCACGATTTGCACTTCTCGGCCGATTTTCGACTCTACTTCGCCTTCCGCTATTCTTCTCTAGAGTCCCTATAATAAAAGTCAAGACATGTAGGGCGACGCCCTTGTGATTGGTCGCCGCCATTTCTAGGCGCTTTCGATGGGTTAGTGAATCTGTGAATTGGTGTGAGTACTGTTTCATGGTGTAGTAGTACAAACAGGCGCCAAAGCGTGTATTTGTGCCACGCGTTATTTGTGCTGTTTCTCATCGGCGCCCAGCAATGACGTTCTTCCGTCTTGTGTCTTGACTCTTATTATAGGGACTCTACAGAAAATGTGATTTTAGCGCCATCACGCCTTGCGAGAAAAGTTAGAAGTATTGATTGTCACGTGGTCACAGGTCACACGTGTGTATCTACTATATACATACTACTGCATATGGGAGGGCTCCGATTGCACACATTGCATACTGCACACATGTATCACTGACTGGCCAATTTAAAAATAAAATAATCTCATTGGCAAAACAGTGAATAATTACTAAGCACCAGTTGATATGAGTGGTGTGTACAATCAGAACTATAGGCAAACGGGATCCTCCCACTGCATACCTCGCCTTATGGAGTGGCACCCAGTTGTACACGGCTCAATTGGACACGAGCCACTCACAGCGCTTGAGACTACAAAGCTCCTAAGCACCGATCGCTGTAATTGGTAGTGTCCAATCGAGTCGTTATCAATCGAGATCAACCTCGCCTTACGCACCATGCATTATGCGTTAAGCTTGTCGCACATGAAATGCATAACCCCGGATCTACGTTAAAGGGTCCTCTACCACAGTATAACCAATAGGGACTCTCAGCAAAAAAGTGCGTGTCGCGCAGGTATGGCTGCGCAGCTTTTGTTTTTGGCCGGATCCAATGAAATGCAAGATGACAGGAACATGCATGTTACCACATACTGTGATGTTACACAGTATCCCGTGTGAGCAAATATCCGTGGCAAAAGAAAACAATTTAAGATCTGCTTTACTAGTTCTTATTATTTTCGAATTAATTTTGTTCATTAGTTTGTATTTTGGTAAAATTTTTTAGTGTGATTACATTATTACTTAGGGGCATATCCTCTTTCGGCCCTGGATTTTTAACATGGCGGATGATCTCGTGACTGCGACACGGAGATCAAAGGTGCCGACACGGAGTGTCCCTACTGGTTATACTGTGCCTCTACATAGAAGTCGTAGACAGTCGTGTAGTCTTAAGTCGTATGAAACTGACCGATTCCAATCGAGAATTTTCCTTATATTTGATTGTGATTGGTTGGTTTCCTACGACTTAAGACTCCACGACCGTCTACGATTTCTATGTAGAGGACCCTTTAGTATTTTAAGCATTGAGTCGTAAGAAATTGACCAATTAGTCGAATTCAAGCAGAATAATCGACTATGATTCGTCCATTTCTTACGGCTTAAGGCTTAAAACTCTATTGTAGATCCGAGGTAACAGAACATAACCATAGCATATGACCGCTGAACCAATGAGCATCTTATGTAAATCAATATGACGACATTATGCTGGATGCTCATTGATCAATCAGTTATACGTTATGCTTATGTTCTGTTATGCATTTCATGTGTGAGGCTGCTATCACATTGAGCTGTTCACGCGGCAGCGGTTCACGCGGTAAACCAATCACGAAGTACTTTTATATTTTCTGCGGAATATCTGTTTCTATTAGTACTTTACGATTTGCTACCGCATGAATCGCTGCCGCATGAACCGCTCCATGTAACTTCAGCCTGAGGCTAATGGCTCCTAATGCAAGAGTTTTTGCTACGGCCATAACGCGGAACGAGAGCAGGACCAATGGCTGTTTCAGCAGAGAAAGCAGTTTTCCAACTGTTGTGTCCTCTAATATGGATTCTCTAATATGATTGGTTTATACATTAAGATTCAACTAAGGGCAAGACCAATTATATTAAAGACATTTACAACAGTTGGAAAGCTGTTTTTTCTGCTGAACGCAGCCATTGACAAACGTTCCGCACCAACTGCAACTGGTGCATAGTAGACACTCTGAGCGCTCGCTGTTGTTGTTG
>NW_017297203.1:2239-3978 GCF_001594075.2 Trachymyrmex cornetzi | reverse complement strand
GTGCGCATTGGCACTGCCAATCGAACACGCTCTTGACACTGAGTGCAGCCAGTGCACCCCAATCGAAAACGCTATTAGTAAATCGTATACGCTATTTATTGTAGATCCCGCATTATGGCCCTGGCCATCTTGGATATCGCGCGTCGCGCGCGACGAACATCGCGCTGGTGTGCCGTAGGCATTAAAATGTCATAGGCCGGTATTCATAGGCCGGTATTCATAGTCAGATCTTATATTTAAGACCGTCTTAAGTACAGTCTTAAGATGTCATGAACCAATCAGAGGGTCGCATTAGCGACTTAAGACATTACTTAAGACGGTCTTAAAATAAGAATCGACTATGAATACTGGCCATAGTCAGATCTTATGGGCCTTCTACAATAAGCCGCAAGTCAGAAGTTCTAAGCGATCTTAAGTCATAATCGTTGAAGTTGGCCAATAGCCAACTTGAACGACTTGGTTAATACTGGTTAAGTCTTCTGACGTTCTGATTTGTGGCTTATTGTAGAAGGCCTATTATATTCAAGACCGTCTTAAGTATGGTCTTAAGAAGTCACGAACCAATCAGAAGGCTGCATTAGCGTTTTAAGACATTACTTAAGATGGTCTTGAAATAAGACTCGACTATGAATACCGGCCTATGGCCATCTGATTGGTTCGTGACATCTTAAGACTATACTTAAGACGGTCTTGAAGGTAAGAATCGACTATGAGTGCGTTCGGGGAGCTCACTACTAGCGCTATCGAATCGTTCTATCTTTGTTTTTCGTGTAATAAACAACAAGGATAGTGTGATGCGGTAGTGCTGGTAGTGAGCTCACCGAACGCACCCATAGTCGATTCTTATCTTCAAGACCGTCTTAAGTATGGTCTTAAGATGTCACGAACCAATCAGAGGGCCGCATAGCGTCTTGAGACATTATTTAAGACGCTAACCTTAAGGTTACATAAGACACTCGCCTTAAGTCCGGTCTCTACATAGGTGTTTTAAACCTTGAGCCGTAGGAAACTGTCCAATTACAGTCGAATGGGAAGAGAATATTAGACTATAATTCGTCCATTTCTTATGGCTTAAGGGAATGCTAAAGTCGTCCTACTTTTTTAACGGTAACAACGGTAACAAATCCGAAATGGATTGACAGTTTGCAAAATTATTATTACAGAATTAAAGTACGCACAAACAGTACCTCAGCTGCACTGGATTTCACGAGAAAATCGAAAAAAATTTAAAAGTTCCACTTATTTTTGGCTCGTATAGCTGTCACCTCAGGTCTATATTTACTTGATACAAGAGTTTAATAGTTCATATCTTGAAAATAAAACCCTGCGCACAATGGAGGAAATATTAGGAACAGGAATAGATATTAAGATTTCAACCTATCCGAAACCGTCTATTCTGATGTAACTGGTATCTGATAGGTTAAAAGGGAGGATCCCGTTTGCCTACAGTTCTGATTGTACACACCACTCATATCAGCTGGTACCTAGTAATTTTTCACTGTTTTGCCAATGAGATTATTTTTTTTTTAAATTGGCCAATCAGCGATACATGTGTGCAATATGCGATATGTGCAATCGGAGCCCTCCCGGTTAAAATCTTAATATCTATTCCTGTTCCTAATATTTCCTCCATTGTGCGCAGAGCCTAAAGCTGGAAACACAATTGACACAGGCAATAGGCACAGGCAACAGGGAATAACGAGCCGTCCAATCAGAGCTATGGGATATAATATCGAACT
>NW_017297203.1:0-1447 GCF_001594075.2 Trachymyrmex cornetzi | reverse complement strand
GGTTTGAGCAGCTCGTGAAAATTTATCTTTAATGCTTAAAACTCTATTGTAGATCCGGGGTAAGCAGTAAGTCAATAGGTGCATTCAGTACTACAACCGCGTTCAGTGAGCTCTTGCATCTGATTAGCCTAGATTTATAGATCTAACGGAATATGCCAAAAGAATGCAAGAGCTCATTGAGCGATTGTAGTACTGAATGCACCTAATCACTCTACTGTAATTGACCGATCACGGCAGAGTCCGTAAGGCCATAACGTAAGCAGCAGTCAAACATGTTGATATCCTTATTCGGAGTCTACAATAGAAGTCGTAGTGGTGGTAGTGTCTTAAGTCGTAGAAGATGGACCAATCACAGTCGAATATGAGAAGAATAATCGATTATGATTGGTCAATTTTCTACGACTTGAAACTCGATGTCTACGATGTTAGCAATCGGTCGAAGATCTCGGACAGAGAAAGGATTAACAAATCACATTTAATCACATGGCCATCGCGATTGGTCAATTCTTTCTTCATCCGAGGTCTCGGACCGATTTCTAACATCATGGACACATAAAGCTTAAGACTCTACGATTGCTACGACTTCTATTGTAGACCTTATCTGGAGACACGGTAGTGTTTCGGCGTTAAGCCAAGCGCAGCGATAACTCCAGATCTACAATAGGGTTTTAAGGCTTAAGCCATAAGAAATGGGCGAATCACAGTCGATTATTCCCCTCGGATTCGATTGTAATTGGTCAATTTCTTACGGCTTAAGGTCCAGTTTCACAACTCACACAGTTAACCGAGGTTCAACTTATTCATTGTCTCTTTCCAATTCTAGAATTGAAAATACGTGAGAAACAAATTGAACCTCGGTTAAGAGTTAACCGTGAGTTGTGGAACTGGGCCTAAGTCTTAAAACACCTACTGTAGATCCGGGGTAAGTCTTTCGTATTGCACATTAAAGCTTAATTATAAAAACACAAACTGAATATAATTTTCTTAACATAAAAAATAAAGATTTATTATTTTATGTTATTAATTTTACATACGTATTCTTTTAGAATGCAAGATGACGATCTAAAACATTACGTTATAATGGCGCGAATACAATTGGTATAATCGACTCGACAAAGCGGACATTTGTTGTCTCACAACCTTTGCTTGCAATCACTGCAAATATATAAGTGCCCACATGGCACAAACATATGGGTAGCAATTGTAATCGGACACGTGTACAACATGGACCATTTATGCGTTCAGTTGATGTAGGAATTGTACTTGATGGAATAGGATGATAAGGTAGATCATTCTGTTCTTCATATGAATGAATGCCAAGAGTACCGAAATTATCCTCCGGTATATCATAAATATGTTCATCTGACAACATAAGAAATTAATTTTATCAGGAGACGCGGTAGTGGCTCCGGCCATGTTAAAAAATAAGAGACACTACAAGTCTCTT
>NW_017297202.1:0-390 GCF_001594075.2 Trachymyrmex cornetzi | reverse complement strand
TTTTATTAAATTAAATCCGATTGAGTTATTTCTAATGTTTATAAGATAACTAATTTTTTTTTTTAAAAACTCCACGTTCTTGATTGCAAATTATCTCTTCTTCGACACAGAAACTGGAACTTTTGTGTGGACATATATCGAGAGAATTTGCTTACACAATTGTTCGTGGTTACGTTTCAAGATCTGCTCATACTAACAAACTGATATGGAACTATTGCGTTTAAAGGAGAATAAAAATTACATTTAGTAAGGAAAGAGAAGAGAGGGGATAAAAACTTTTGCGAGTAAAGTATTGACGAAATTTTGTAATAGCAAAAAAAATAATATTGATATTTGTTACGAATCTAATTTTAAGTCTTAAATTATGTTATAATTATGCGTATTACTTTT
>NW_017297201.1:20316-20601 GCF_001594075.2 Trachymyrmex cornetzi | reverse complement strand
TTTTTTTGTGATGTTTTTTGTTGTCTTGTACGTGACTGCAGTCCCCAAAATCTTACTGCCATTCCGCATGACGTCATACCCCCCACCACCGAAGAATCCCCGCGCTACGCTTCCCCTCGCCTACGAGTATCCCCCGCACCCCGCGCTCCTCTCAGAGGACCTGAGTTAGAATCCCCATAGTATTCCTACTCACGAACGCCGATTCTAAATGGCTTAAATACTATATATATTTTCTTTAATCATTTACAATAATAGACGTTTCGGTCCTAAATTGGACCTTCTTCA
>NW_017297201.1:17224-18272 GCF_001594075.2 Trachymyrmex cornetzi | reverse complement strand
TGAAGAAGGTCCAATTTAGGACCGAAACGTCTATTATTGTAAATGATTAAAGAAAATATATATAGTATTTAAGCCATTTAGAATCGGCGTTCGTGGTTTATGCCTTTTAAATAATTTAATTTGTTTATACATTCTCACCACGTTTTTGACCTTATATTAATTGTTAATTGTTAATTGTTTAAAAATTTCTGAATTTTCATCTGATAATTGTAATTTATTAAATGTTTCTTTCTTTAGACGAAGGTGTCGCTGAAACTACAATAAATATATTAATTAGGTTATAATATATAGTTTTAATTATACCAATATCACGTACATTATAAATTTGTGTTAATTTGGAATGTAATAATTATCAATTATTATAATAATAATAATTTTTATCAATTTTTATAATAACTTTTATAACGTGTGACTCACTTCTTTATCACTATATAACTATTTATAATTTCCACCATATTTTTTACTTTATTAATTTTCGTCTTTTCTAGTTTTAATAATATTTCGCCGTCACTACTGCTACTGGACGTGTCCAGTAATTCGTTTAATACGCCAAATAACATATTTTTTCTACCATCGTAATCTCTTTGCACTGAAATGCACCGTCAAAAGCCCTCAGTGCATTCGAGTGCGTCCTATGACAGTGAAACTAGCACAATCGAACATAAAGATTTCACTACACTGTAGCAGAGTTACCCAATCGAATCCATTTGTATTGACACTAATCTAGTGCAGTTATGAATCGAACACAAGTGGCAGATGCACCAATAGAGGATATCCTCAATCGAACAGGCTAAAACTGAGAGAAGGCGCACTCAGTGCACACTAGTGCGCACTAGTGCATCCAATCGAATTCGCCATAAGAAGATTGAAGAGAGAAGAGAGAAGGTTGAAGAGAGAACAAACAGTGGGGAAAGAAGTAAAAATGGGGGACGCGAATACCTACGTTTCTAGTGCTCTAGTCTCCCACGGACCTCTCTGTCATTATTGTCGGCCACATTTGATACACTATTTAAGGTTTGTTCGCGTCGCATGCTCCAACATGCTCCAA
>NW_017297201.1:15499-16778 GCF_001594075.2 Trachymyrmex cornetzi | reverse complement strand
AAAAATAATAATAAACTTTATTTTTTAAATATATTTTATTTGATAAAAATTTTGATATACAATATTTATAAATACCTGTAAAGTTTAAAAATAATTTTGAAAAGTTTGTAATTTGTAAGATGTTAAATCTTTTTTTGGAATACCTCCACCAATTGATGCAAAATATGTACCTTTACTCGAAAATATACACATCACTCCTTGCAATAATCTGATCTCGTATGTCCGTTAAGGTTAAAATTCAAATCTTTTAAGGTTAGGTATTAAAAGTTCGTACATACGATACACACACTGCACATATCGCGTTCCATTTAAGCGTGGCAAACTGTGTTTGAGTGTGTTATACTGTGTCGGTTTGTGTCTCCTAAAAGGAAAGCAGCCGGAATCAACCAATCGAAATTCTTCTTTTCCGGATCTACAATAGGTGTTTTAAGGCTTAAGCCGTAAGAAATTGACCAACTACAGTCAAATGTGAGGAGAATAATTGATTGTGATTCGTCCATTCCTTATAGCTTAAGTCCGGATTTACAATAGGTGTTTTAAGCCTTAAGCCATAAGAAATTGACCAATTACAGTCGAATCCGAGAAGAATAAGCGATTGTGATTCGCCCATTTCTTATGGCTTAAGGCTGGAGTCCCATGAGGTGTATTTATCCCGTATCGCTTAACCGCGTAACCAATCAATAATCAGTAAAACGCGAAACCACAACAGCGGATCGCTTCTGATTGGTTACACAGTTACGCGATACGCGGTAAATATACCTCGTGGGACTCCAGCCTAAGGCTTAAAACGCTATCGTAGATCCGGACTAAAGCTTAAAAATCTATTGTAGATCCGGGGTAACGGCGTAACTTGCGTAAGGGTAACTTGCGCTGACCAATCATATCATTTCACTTGAACATCAGTTTCTGTCTAGTCACTTTATGCTTTTTACGCTATTTTGTTGTTACGCCGGAACATGACAGAACCACTATGCGTCGAATCTAATTTCTGGCTCATTTTAGCTTATTCTATCTGAAAAAATGCATAAGTGTTTCGATTTTGCAACAGTACAATTATAAAGGCCCGTCTACAATACACGGAGTAAGAAGTAAGAGTAAGAAATTGACCAATCACAGTCGATTATTCTTCTCACATTCGACTGTGATTGGTCAATTTCTTACTCTTACTTCTTATTCCGTGTATTGTAGACGGGCCTTAAAAGTCGTGCGCCCCTTTGCATCGCGTGAAAAGTCGAAACTCGTGTGGAACAGTACAATTATAGACCTCATTTTGCCTCTG
>NW_017297201.1:14654-15159 GCF_001594075.2 Trachymyrmex cornetzi | reverse complement strand
CATGAGGCGTACTTTTCGAGATGCGTAGGTTACGGAAACCAATCGTAAATTCATTTAGCATTTCTGTTAGAGTGTACAACAGAAATTCTAATCAGCAATTGGTTGCATTAGTTCCGCATTTCTCTAATCTTCCGCGAAATACGCTCAATGTGAACCCGGGCTTTCCGAATGGCATATTCTAGTAAATAAAAAGTAACGTATTCTAGTAAATTACTAGAATACGCAGGTTACCCTTACGCAGGTTACACCGCATGTGATGGCACCCTAAAGCGGGGAGCACAGACTCTTGCATAACGCATAACAGGTAATGCATAAGAATATGTACCAATCGAAGTTCTCCGTTTCTTTCCCTTCCATGTAATAGAGAATTCTGGTTGGTTCAATTTCTTATGCCTCACATGTTATGCGTTATGCAAGAGTCTGTGCTCCCCGCTTAAGAGTAAGAAATTGATCAATCACAGTCGAATGTGAGAAGAATAATCGACTGCGATTGGTCAATTTCTTA
>NW_017297201.1:12671-13424 GCF_001594075.2 Trachymyrmex cornetzi | reverse complement strand
CTTATGCGCGGTCTACAATGACAGTAGCAGTAGTGGATTAGGTTGTAAGAGTAAGAAATTGACCAATCACAGTCGAATGTGAGAAGAATAATTGACTGCAATTGGTCAATTTCTTACTCTTACAACCTAATCCACTACTGCTACTGCCATTGTAGACCACGCATATGAGTGGTTTCATAAAATTTTCCGATTTTAATAATTTATTCGATCATCAGCTCATATATACGTGATGGAAAGGTACCGGTTCCACATGAGGCGTACTTTTCGAGATGCGTAGGTTACGGAAACCAATCGTAAATTCGTTTAGCATTTCTTTAGAGTGTACAACAGAAATTCTAATCAGCAATTGGTTGCATTAGTTCCGCATTTCTCTAATCTTCCGCGAAATACGCTCAATGTGAACCCGGGCTTTCCGAATGGCATATTCTAGTAAATAAAAAGTAACGTATTCTAGTAAATTACTAGAATACGCAGGTTACCCTTACGCAGGTTACACCGCATGTGATGGCACCCTAAAGCGGGGAGCACAGACTCTTGCATAACGCATAACAGGTAATGCATAAGAATATGTACCAATCGAAGTTCTCCGTTTCTTTCCCTTCCATGTAATAGAGAACTCTAGTTGGTTCAATTTCTTATGCCTCACATGTTATGCGTTATGCAAGAGTCTGTGCTCCCCGCTTAAGAGTAAGAAATTGATCAATCACAGTCGAATGTGAGAAGAATAATCGACTGCGATTGGTCAATTTCTTA
>NW_017297201.1:6522-12281 GCF_001594075.2 Trachymyrmex cornetzi | reverse complement strand
TGCGTCGTACGCCGCTCTGCAACCAATCAGAAAACAGGATTCCGATGGATTTTGCTTCGTATCATCGTAATCCTGTTTTCTGATTGGTTGCAGAGAGTCGTACGAAGCTCATCGGATGCAGTGTAAATCCAGCATTATGTCTTTGGGTAGCATTAAGCTGGAAACACAATAGACACAGGCAACAGGGAATAACGAGCCGTCCAATCAGAGTTCTGGGATATAATATACCCAACCGAACTTACACCCCAAAGCTCTGATTGGACGGCTCGTTATTGCCTGTTCCCTGTGCCTATTGCCTGTGTCTATTGTGTTTCCAGCTTTAGAGTCCTAAGGTTTGTTCACGTCGCATGCTCCAACCAGAGTCCTAGATTTATCAGAGAGGCGCAACCGGCTTAAGTCTGTATAATTGGTTAGATTGCAACAGCAAATCAGAATGCATAACACCGGTTGCGCCTTTGATAAATCTAGAGGTTTGTTCGCGGCGCATACTCCAACATGCTTCAACATGTTCCTACCATAGCTCCTACTCACTTTAACGAGTGCATTTGAGTGTGTAGAAGCTACAGATGGAGGAAATAGGTGTATGTTGGAGCTAGAATCCTAGATTTATCAGAGAGGCGCAACCAGTGTTATGCATTCTGATTCGCTGTTGCAATCTGACCATTTGCGTTACTTGGCAGCCATTTATAGTACTAGTGACATATTTCTATTTCATTTTATCCTATACATTCATCTCACATTATCCTACACGTCTTATCTTGTTTGACATAGTTTAAAGGCAGTTTCATAGCATATCAGTCGGCCATATTTAGTACTCGCCTTAGCACCTTTGTCATATTTACTACGTTTACACGGCACGCTTTACGCTGAAGTTTTAACATCGATGTTATGAAACTGACCAATCATAGCTGTTTCTCTGAAGAATGGAATAACTGTGATTGATTACTAGTACTATAAATGGCTGCCAAGTCACGCAATTGGTTAGATTGCAATAGCGAATCAGAATACATAACACCGGTTGCGCCTCTCTGATAAATCTAGGACTTTAGGTAGCATAAGCAATTCCGCTTCCAGTAGTATATGTTCTAAGGACACCGACCACTGATTGGTGAAAAAACGGTTATAGGGATAAAATTTACTTCCATAACCCCTTTTCTACCAATTACGCTTGGTGTCAAGGCTGCGTTCGGATTCTCACTTGGATTGCTCCCCGGATATCATATCATCCTTGTAGTTTACCGAACGTTAAACAAGAAAGATATGATACCCGAGGAGCACCCGGGTGGGAATCCGAACGAGCCCTAAAGCGCGTATGATCAAGTACATTTGTCGGCCATGTTATCATTTTAAATTCGCCAAGTTTTGCATATCAGCCGACGTGATTCAGCAGTTTGATTATTTAATTTCCGTGTAAATCGTGAGTTATCGTGCAGTCTATCGTCAACGACGTCAACGTTGGTCAACGTTGTCAATAATTCATTCGGGCAAGCTTAAATAGATAGCTAAGAATACATTTGTGATATAATGACGATCAAGGCGGTCTGTGTCCTTCAGGGAGAGCCTGTTAAAGGGACCGTGTATTTTGAACAAACGGTAAATTCTGTTTTGTTCTAATTTCCCTTCATCTCTTCACTGCGTAAGCGTGTCAATCTCGTGGAAATTTTTAGCTCAATCGTTATATTTTTTCAAAAGATATCTGCTTATGTCTTAACTGCTTAAACTACAAACTTAAAAGATAAAGATTTTTTTATCCATTACATGATATGATACGATAGTATTTTTTGTTTATCCTAATACATCCTACATTTTTTACTTAATTGAAAATACCTGAATCATTCCACGATAATTTTTATATTCTTTAATTTGTCAGAACAATTTCTTTTGGATAGGAAATTTCATTTTATGACATTTAATAATTGTTAATAGTACTTTGATTTCTGAAAGTATTTACTTGCATTTTTCTTCTCACTAGAATAAAAGCTTAATTTGCATTATAGGAAGGTTCAAATACGGTCAAGGTATCTGGACAGGTTTCCGGCTTACAGAAAGGTCTACATGGTTTTCACGTTCATGAATTTGGCGACAACACCAATGGTACATTTGAGTCAGATTTGATAAGAATACTCAGATGTTACACAGCATATCTGAGACGTTACGTAATTTAAAATTAATTTAAAATATAATTTATTAATCTTTAAATTTGTAATTTTTCTTAATTTCGCAGCAGATTTGCTGGTTAGTCATTTAAAACTGGTCAAATTTTTGTATTTGTATATAACATAACTCGGACATTAATGTCTATATTTATAGTCAGACCTTATATTTAAGGCTTCCTTAAATTTATCTTTAGATGCTCAATAGCCAATGAAATAATTTGTAGAATGTAAAACTTAAGATATAATTTATGTTTTTGAGTCTGTGTGTAATTTTTCTCAAAAAAAATTTGTTGGTTTATCATTAAAAATTGTGATAAAATTTCCCAGAATTTATAAAAGTTTGAAATTGTTTTTATCAAACTTGTCTTATTTGTGACTTTGATAAAGTTGATAACGAGTTAATTAAGAAAGAACATATGTGGTATGACCCTGGAGACATGGTCTCAGCACTAAGAAAAACGAATATCTATTTACTTGCCACAAATAGGAGCCAGAGTAAACAGTGGACATATATAATGTCTCGGTATTTGTTTATATCTTTTTAGTTACAAATTTTTATCTTCTGAACCATTATGGATGTTTAGATAGATGATGTTAGAAGTGAGAAAATATATATTGAAAATTCTCGCAAAAAGTAGACATAAAAATGAAAAGTTTTTTCAATAAAACAATGTTTGCATTTGAGTATACTCGTAAAATCAACTAAAAACTCCTTATAATTCGTAATAGAATAAAATCATATTTATATCAGTTTGACAGCTGTCATGTAGCTTGTATCGTTATATGGATAAGCATAATTTAATTTCAATAATATATGGTTATTTATATATTATCGTAATACAATGGAAGATTTCAGTATATTCTACAAATCTATTCTATCTATTGTAAATGTTGTTTTATTAAAAAATACATTTTAATTTAGTATTTGTAAGAATTTTCTTTGTATATTATTTTTCTTGTTTTTTATGTCACAACCTAAGATGGCTGCAATGAATCGACAGGAGTCTAAATTTCAAGTTAACTTTTTTTGATATTTTTCTTATTATAATTTCTAAATTTTTTAAATACATTTATTTAATCATTTAAAAGACTTTGGCCTGAAGTTAACTTTTACTTATAATATTGAATAATAAAAATATATCATACACTACTCAAATTTAATTTGTTACAAGAGAGTATTTTTAATTGTTTATTTAAGTGATAATGTAATATTTAAATATTTTATTTTAACAATTTGTATATATTATATATTAAAATATTCTTGTCTTTCTTTAAGCAGAAAAAAATGTCAATTTCCTGTGAGAATGAATGTGAAAATAACTAGAGGAAATTAAAAAGAACATGGCGTAAATTAAAACAATTTTTTTATTGTACTATTTTTAAGCATAAATTGAAAACATTAAGTAATTCTTTATCTTTTCTATTTTTACAGGTTGCACGAGTGCAGGCGCTCATTTCAATCCGTTAGGAAAAGATCATGGTGGTCCAAATGACAGTATGCGTCATGTTGGAGATTTAGGAAACGTGGCAGCTGGTACTGATGGTGTTGCAAAAGTTAATATCACCGACGCTATGATTCAGCTCAGTGGAGCGCACAGTATCATTGGACGAACTCTTGTGGTATATTAAATTTATAAGTCTCGTTTAACTTGTACTTTATCAGATTTTAATCCACGACTCATTTTAATGAGATTCTTACTCTTTAATATTAGTAATGGCTTTAAAAGTTAATATAATTTGTACATTTTTAAAAATATGTTATAATGTATATATTTAGTATATTTTAAGTATATTTAGTACATGTTATATACCTAACTATATTAATGTGTTAAAAGTAAAATGCTGATTTTATCAAAGATGTCTGTACATTAATTCATACTTGATTGTAAAATCATATGGTTAAAGAATTGTTAATTTATTTTTGTTTCTTTTTGTATCTATTTCATATATGAATTAAAAACTTATTTATCTTGTTCATATTTCAGGTTCATGCTGATCCTGATGATTTGGGCCAAGGTGGCCACGAGTTATCAAAAACAACTGGCAATGCTGGCGCTCGTCTTGCTTGCGGTGTCATTGGCATCACAAAGTAAACGCATATACATGAGTGCGAGAAGTTAAAAAGATGGGGTATATATTAGAAAGGGTATATACATACTATTTTCTTACTACTTAGTTTCCAATATATAGTCATGTCATACAAATGTTATTGTTTTGTCAATATAATATGATGAAAGTTTTGATCTTAGACGTTAACGTTAATGGAAATGATAAAATACATTAATGTTAAAATATGGATTATGTATGTTACCTATGGAACTAAATAAGTATAGAAAAATATATATACAGATCCAGAACACATTCTTCCGCATGAATATTTATAAAAAATATTCTACTCACCTATAATATACGTTATAAAAATATACATGTAACTTTATCTATAATATACATTAAATATACATTCTCGTTCCTAAAAATTTATACCAAAGCTTGTTAAACGACTTGGTTGAGCGCCATAATATAACTACAGCATTTAAATGGCAAGCGTATTTGGAAAGATGTTGGTACTCCACTTTTCGAATTGGTTCTAATTATCAATCTTATCTAGTCTTATCATGGGGCATCGATGATAATACTTTGTCAATCGATGACGCATCTAAAAATTATACCGTTCAATAGACATAATATATTAATTTCGGTGGTTGTCGCGATCGTAAGCTGTCATGAAATTTGCAAGTATGTTGCCAATAAACCGAGAAAATGAACCAAGGATTAGTGTCTTTGACAATTACTATGACTACAGCAGCTCTGAAGGCGAGGAAACTGAAGATGAGAGGTATGAATTTAATTTAGAGCTTTCGATATTGTTTTAAACATTTGTCTAAAAGTAAGTGAAATAGAATGAATTGTAATGAATTTAGAATAAATAAAGGGGGAGGGGGAGGGAGGGGAGAGAGGGAGGGAGAGGGGGAGAGAGAGAGAGAGAGAGAGAGAGAGAGAGAGAGAGAGAGAGAGAGAGATGACAGTTCGGCAAAAAATTGCGATACTCTGATTCGTATAGAAAAATTTAAAATTTTTATTTAGATTACAAATCGTTTTGCGAGTTCTCAGTTTTTATTTTTTAATTCGTAAATGCATCAGTTTTGTTTTTACTTTTTCTAACGTTATGATATTTTAAGAAAAAGACAAATTGTTTTCAATTACGTTTATTCCATATACAAAGTTATCAAATATTGCATTATGATTTGTTTAAAGATATGTACATATATGTATATACAGAGTGTCCCGTAATTCATCCGACAACGCTCATGGGCAGGAAGTGCGGACTAAACTGGGACGAAAAGTTCTCTACCATTTTGCAATGTTCGCAATAGTTAACAAGATATTAATTACTAAAAATTGCTGAATATTGATGATCAATAATTTTTTTCTCAAATACTATCAACTTTACAGAAAAATAACAAGAGACAAAAATTGTTTATTTTCTTTTCATAGAACTTTACAAATTCTTTTAGAATTTTTTATGAACTTTTTAGTACTGTGCATTTTTTTATTTTTACTAACATGAGAAAATATGATATTAAAATATTATAATTAGGTCCC
>NW_017297201.1:2463-6427 GCF_001594075.2 Trachymyrmex cornetzi | reverse complement strand
AAAAAAATTCTCAGAACTTTACGAGAAGAAAATAAACAATTTTTGTCTCTTGCTGTTTTTCTGTAAAGTTGATAGTATTTGATTAAAAAATGATTGAAAACCAATATTCAGCGATTTTTAGTAAAAAATATCTTGTTAACTATTGCGAAAATTGCAAAATAGTAGAGGACTTTTCGACTCAGTTTAGTCGCTCTATTTACCCACAAGTGTTGTCGAATGAATTATGGGACACCCTATATATGTATACACACACGCGCACCCGCACACACCCGCGCACGCGCACACACCCGCGCGCGCGCACACACCCGCGCGCGCGCACACACCCGCGCGCGCGCGCACACACACACACATACATACCAGATGTTTCCGACCATCGCATCCGAACAAATCTTTTATCTTCGCAGGATAAGGTCCAATCGTAAAAATGTTCAGTCTCAAAAAGTATTTAATGAAAAATAATTTTATTATAGTGTTTCGAAAAGAACTCTCGATATCGGCTATTAGATATTGGAATAAAAAGTTGGGCACATTCCATTTAAAAAAAATTGATGCGACCTTGATCTGATCTCGGCGATGCCACCTAAGGTTCTTATCAAACTGATAAGAATAGTAAATAGATCTTTTTAATGCTACAACTTTTGTCAGAACATTTTTACGATTGGACCTTATCCCGTGAAGATAAAAGGGTTGTACAGGTGGTCTGAAACACCCGTATATACAGTGTCCCATTTTAAATGATCCAGCTCAATATCTCGAAAACTAAACTCAGTAGACAAAAATGTTTCAGACAAAAGTTGTTTGCACTGAAAATTCATTTTTATGTAAAAATGAAAATAAGAGAAACAATCTACAGTGACCTTGATCGTAACAAATGTTATCCAGGACATGATCCTGAATGACATTCAAGAGGCTTTAGCTGTCGGTTGGACACCTTGTGTGATGTTAATGCCGGCGGTACTGTAGCTTTCAAGCCTTATAACTTGAAAAGTACTTCATGAAAAATTATTTTATTATAGTGTTTTGGAAAGAGAGCTCTCGGGACAAACTATAAGAATATGTAATGAGAAATAGGGGGTTCCATTTAAAAAATTGAAGGCGACCTTCACGTGATCTTTAGAGGACTATCCAAGGTCAAATCAATGGCACCATCTTATGTCTCCCTTCGAGTCAAACAACTTTTGTCTGAAACATTTTTGTCTACTGAATTTAGTTTTAGAGATATTGGGCTGGATCATTTAAAATGGGGCACTCTGTATGTATATACAGAGCGAGTCATTATAAATTATACACTGAAATATCTCGAAAAATATGAAAGATACGGAAAAATGTTTTAAAGAAAATTGCTCAATTATTAGGGAGAAAGAAAATGGTGGCTTTGGTTGACTTAGAGGAGATATCCTTAAAGTCAGGTGAAAATTATGTACAATTTTTAAAATGGACCCCAATTTTTTATTTCATGTTCATATTATAGCTGATGTTAAGTCCTTTTCAAAACACTATAATAAAATATTTTTTCATTGAATATTTTACAAGTTATCGAGCACCTCAAATCGTGAGAGGCGAGGGGATTCATGCTAATCAAGCACCCTAAAGGGAACAGAAATTATTACGCCATTGTTCCTGAGTAGCGCTAAAAGTAGTACTGTATGTATTTGCTCTTTTTATTTCAGAATTTAAAGTTTTCATTTAAAAAATTAAGTTGATCTTGTAATGATTCCTGGGCTAAATTTGACTCCATGATAGTCTATCTGAACGTAGAGTTTTCTACTCTTTTCATTTCTGGAGTAAAAAATAGGGATTTCCATTTAAAATGACACTATTTATAACAATTGCTTGGCGGGTGATCAATATTAACGTGGTTAAACGGAACGGTTTCAGCCTGATCTGTTAACTTTCAAATCACATAACTTGTAAAGTATTCACCAAAAAAATATTTTATTACAGTGTTTTGAAAAGATCTTGACGTCAGCTATATGAACATGAAATAAAAAATGGAGGTTTCCGTTTAAAAAATATTAGTACTCTTAACCTGATTTTAAGGATATATTCTCTAAGCCAACTGAAGTCACCACTTTCTTTCGTTCTAGTAACTGAGCAACTTTTGTTACATCATTTTTCCGTATCTTTTAATTACCTTTTTATAAAAAGGTAAAAAAAGGCGCCAAGTGTGCATGTACCGTCCATAAAAAACTGTACTTTACATAAACTAAAAAAAAAAAACTGTTACATAAATAATATAATTCAAGTGGTAATATTGTTAATTTTTTATTATAAATTACCCTTCAGTAGTACGTATGCATGTATTAAAAAAAAAATGAAATTTTACAATTTTCAAATTACGCCAATTGCAAAAAGAATATATAATTTCTTGCAACATATAACATATACTATTGTATTTTGTAAATTGCGAAAAGAACATATTTTATTGCAATATATAACATTTAATTAACGAGACAAAATGATACGTACCTTTATCTTTCTATTCAAGGGTCTTATATTTGCAATGGAATACAACATTTAATTTAAAAAAATTAAAGACAAAGCATCACAAAATGATAAAATTTTATTAAAATAAAATTTTTTATGTAAAAAAATTTGGCGCGCTGCTAGACCTCAAAATATAATAAGTAAATGTTACATAAAAGAAATAAACAATGTTTACTGTTTAATTAACATTAATTAACAATCAAACATAAAATTACAATCACAATTACAATTAAGATTATAATTAATTTTAAATTTACTTTTAAATTTAACTTAAACCGCATGTCTTACAAATCTGAAATCATTGTTCTAGTCTTACACGCTTTTACAATATATAATTCACACCATATAAATACTTATTCTATATTAAATCTGGTCGCACATATGAACACGCTGTATATCATTAATTCTCTTTCTTAAATCTCTTCATTACTTTTCATATTTAGTATTTTTAAGTATTTCACACACACACACACGCACGCGCACACGCGCGCACACACACACACACACGCGCGCGCGCGCCCGCACGCACACATACACACACATTGTATATTGTTCACCTCATTTTCTTTCTTAAATCTCTTCATTATTTTTTTTATTCGATATTATTTGATCATCTTATTATATTTTGAGATCTAGCAGCGTGCCAAGTTTCTTTTACATAAAAAATTTTATTTTAATAAAATTTTATCATTTTGTGATGCTTCGTCTTTAATTTTTTGAAATTAAATATTGTATTCCATTGCAAATATAAAAGATTCTTGAATAGAAAGATAAAGGTACGTATCATTTTGTCTCGTTATATGTTGCAGTAAAATATATGTTCTTTTCGCAATTTACAAAATACAATAGTATATGTTATGTGTTGCAAGAAATTATATATTCTTTTTGCAATTGGCGTAATTTAAAGATTTGATTTGATTTTTTTTTAATACATGCATACGTACTACTGAGGGGTAATTTATAATAAAAAATTAACAATATTACCACTTAAATTATATTATTTATGTAACGATTTTTTTTTAGTTTATGTAAAGTACAGTTTTTTATGGAAGGTACATGCACACTTGGCGTCTTTTTTTACCTTTTTATAAAAAGGTAATTTTGTTAAGATATCACGCATTTTGTTAAACATCTTATATTCTTATATGATTAATACTATATCTCTTCACACGTGTGCGTATTACTAGAACACATTATTTATTATCAACATTTTCTAAAAATAATGCAGAAATGTTTTTAGCAGCTCTAGGCCATTGCTTTTTTGTAACTTGCGTATCATCAGCTTCAATCCAAGGTGAACCTTCTCTGTATTATACTTATAAAATGATCGTTTTCGATATATGAACCATAATGAAATATAGCATTCCTAACTTTATATGGCTGTCCAGCTATTAGTATTTCACTTGTTGGAAGAGCACATAAATTAATTTTTTGTGGCACCTTCACTAATGTTCCATTTTGGTATGAAAATGAAATT
>NW_017297201.1:2210-2441 GCF_001594075.2 Trachymyrmex cornetzi | reverse complement strand
GTCAATGTTAGTACGAAAACAAAGTATATCCTCGCCCATGGGATACCCCGCGGGGTGAGGGGCCGGGGGGAAAACTGGGCGAGAGGGATACTGTGGTGCGGGGGGGCAGCCAATGAGCGAGCTGCTTTTGCCTCCCACCACCTCTCGTAGTTTTCCTCCCCGGCCCCCGATCCCACGGATGCATGTGCGTGTGAGCTCGTGACGTCACGACGCGAGGAGCGACGTGACGAA
>NW_017297201.1:0-460 GCF_001594075.2 Trachymyrmex cornetzi | reverse complement strand
GATTTGTTGTCAAGGAGGTAGCAGTTCTAAAGAATGGGAGTGAATTGACATATTACATTTTTACATGTCCGATCCCATGGCGTTTTCTGACGAAAACTGATCAATCACACGCCTCATGGGTGATGACACATCATCACGGATTGCGGTGGAATGATGGGATGGTACCATATCGTATGGCGCAGTGTTTGATTTCAGAAGCTGTTGGTAGAGAAAGTGGGGCAATTGTATATGTGAAGGGATTTGAAAAAAGGGGTGGTTATTAGATATTTTGAACAATGATGACGTTATAGTAGAAACGATCGATGTGCATTACGATGAGATTGAATCACTTAAAACTTTAGACGCTACCAATACATATCGGTGTGGAAGACACAGTAGTAGGGGAGGCCAAGCAGGTATTTTGGGATTTACTCGAGCGCGTCAGAATAACATAAAGGGGGAAAGCTTGCACCCTAATAAG
>NW_017297200.1:0-287 GCF_001594075.2 Trachymyrmex cornetzi | reverse complement strand
ATGCAGACACCGCGGACCCGCGACGTCGCTATTCGTGAACAACCAATCAGGAAGGGGATCGAGTTCCGATGGGAGGCGTGACGGAATCCCAATTCTTATTCTTTCGAGTATCGAGCTGCTGACCGGTCGTAGACAAATTTCGAGTAACGAGGTAATTTCGAGTAACGAAGTCTTCGTCGAGAACTTATATACGTATACGTGTGCGTTACCGCGACTCTATTTTGTTATGAAACTTTCGAAAATGGGCAACCTTTCGCAAATTTCAATAATCCTGATATATACTTTCA
>NW_017297199.1:50811-51191 GCF_001594075.2 Trachymyrmex cornetzi | reverse complement strand
TAACATAATTTTGGATGAATAAATGAATATTTTTTTATAAAAATGAAAAGTCACCTTACTTTTGATCACACCTCGTATAGCGCGCGTTATACTCGTATATTGTAAAAGCGTATATAATTAAGAATAGGATAATGATTTTGGATGGCCCCGTCCCTCTTATTCCCCCTCCCCTTCCAGCCACTTTAGGCGGGCTTCGACCTAGTATTTCAAATGTCTGGTATTGCATATACGTCCTGTCATTAAAACGTAGTCATTTATTAACAGAAATAACAACAAAATTTAAAATCATTAGAGAAATTGATGAATTAGTGTTTAGAAAAGTCACTTTTTTCGGTTTTTCGTAATTTTAAGCCGTTTAATGAAAATTTAACCTACAACAT
>NW_017297199.1:47388-50007 GCF_001594075.2 Trachymyrmex cornetzi | reverse complement strand
ACTTAATACCTAAAACTGTGAAAGCTGTGCCAACGAGACCCGGTCTCCCCTACGCAAGTTATCCGACCGATAGCTAAAACCTCTTGAATGTTGTTCAGGATTATGTCCTGGATAACCTTTGTCAAGATTAAGTCCATTGGTGATTGTACCTCTTATTTGCATTTTTACGTAAAAATGAATTTTTAGTGCAAAAATGAAAATAAGAGATACAGCTTGCAATGACCTTGATCTTGACAAATGTTATCCAGGGCATGATCCTGAACAACTTTCAAGAGATTTCAGCCGTCGGTCAAACAACTTGCGTAATGCTAATGCCGACTGTACTGTAACTTTCGAGCCTTATAACTCGAATAATACTTAATGAAAAAATATTTTATTATAGTGTTTTGAAAAACTCTTGAGGTAAGCTACAAAAAATGTAATGAAAGATAAGGGGTTCCATTTTTAAAAATCGATGTGATCTTGATCTGACCTTGGCAATGCCACCCAAGAGATCAAATTCATAGCGTCAGTAAATAGATCTTTAGAAACCCTACAACTTTTGTCTGAACACTTTTTCGATTGGATCTTATACTGCGAAGATAAAAGGGTGGGACGGGTGGTCTGAAACACCCAGTATATATGTATACATATACATACAGGGTAGGACAGTAACTCTGTTCACTCCCTCTTAGAATATTTCCCCTATTTTTAGAGATATGTAATAATATATTTATTGAAGTTGTATGACATCAAGGGGGTATTAATAGTTTTTCTATGGATGGAGGCGCTTCGGAGATTTTAAGATCACCTCCATTTTTTTAAATGGAATTGTATGATTTTAACACACAATATGATTCCTCTAATTATTCTACATATAAAAGTATACGATAGTTTACGAGTAAACAATAGTTTACGAGATATTTCATACTTTATTCTGGCATATATTAATATAAAATATTTAATAAAGTATTATTTTTTTTATAATCGTATCTTAATACTTTTATAAACAGAATAATGAGATGAATTAATTTGTGAAAAACACATAGTTGTTTTAAAATAAATATGTATGTATAAAGGATAATTTTTTAAATAAGCAGCTATATGTTTTCCCAGTGAGAAATGACAATAGAATCGGTATCGAATCGATGTTGGATGCTTTCCAATTGCAATATCCCTAGACACTTTCGTGAACACGGCGACACAAGTTGCGTTCTAATTGTCCGTTATCGTCGACACAACACTACACATCCGTACTTAGTCGAGGGCTGTGTACCATAAGCTTGTGTTTTCTAGTGACAATTACATGTTACTAACTGCGGCGGCTATAAATGAGATTGGAAGACGTTGAGTGGCCGGCATTTTTACTTTTTTTGGTTTAATACAGGCGGAAAAAGCTACATTTAATCTAACTTCATCCGAAACGGATCTCAATCGTGCACAGCGTACACATTCTGTTCCAATTGAATTGTGCACAACGTTACACTTTGTGCATTCCTGTGTACGTTTGTGTTAAGATGTGTTAAGCAATTGGAAAGCACCCGTTGATTCGACATCGAAATCAAATTGGCGTTGAATCGACGTCTATTCGACATCGATTTCATTGTCATTTCTCACTGGATTCTTTCCATCAATTGGTTCATCTCATTATTCTGTTTATAAAAGTATTAAGGATTACAAAAAAAATTAATAATTTACGAGTTATTTAATATTTTATGTCAATGCCAGAATAAAGTACAAAATATCTCGTAAACTATTGGTTTTTTGATATCACTACCTTAATACTTTTATATGCAGAATAATTAGAGGAATCATATATTGGGCAAAAAAATCATACAATTCCATTTAAAAAAGTGGAGGTAATCTTGAAATCTCCGAGCGCCTCCACTCACAGAAAAACTATTACTAGTATATTGTACCCCTCTTGATGCTATATACCAATTCAATACATATATCATTTCATATCTCTAAAAATAGCGGAAATATTCTAAGTGGAGAGAGTTACTGCCCCACCCTGTATATATAATAGAATAAATACGTATATATAAAATAGAACGTATTCAAGATATTCTTTACAATTAGTTCTTTTGAGTTTAACCTTTTCGCTCCTAACGCTGGCTATATTCGGCATCCACGAAGTAATCCGTATAGACGAACGCTAGCTACAGCCAGCATTCGCGAAGTAATTTATAGTGTTCCTCAAAGTAAGAGTTACACCAAACCATCCTGTACAGCCATGTACCAAGCGTTGGTAACATTGATTTTGTCAAATAATGTATATTTAAACATAATTAGTAGTGGTAGTATATTGATACTTATAATGTCACTGGCATGAATGAGATAATTAAAAAACGGTTTACAAAGAAATTATAATTACCTTGTTTTAAGGGACAATCCCTTTTTTTTCAAAAATATGTTAAGGTGGCGTTGTTTATGCTGTTCGGACGTAAAATGAAATTTTAAACGCCACAGATTGTCCACATATAATGTGTACACTTTTTACTTACGCGGGATCCCGATCAATGGCGGTATTCCGACGGACCATCCGCTTTCTGAGCGGAAGGGTTAATAAAACTGTTTTCTCTCTTTAAGTATTGTGACGTGATATTTTGTCCGTCACTGCGGACTTGTCGACGGCGG
>NW_017297199.1:43882-45584 GCF_001594075.2 Trachymyrmex cornetzi | reverse complement strand
CGCACCATCGCCGTGGCGTCGGCCGCGGGCCGGCGTTACACGTCCGGGAGTCCGGTGGTACAGCGAGTACGGGTTCCTGCTAGGAGAAATGCTAGTATAAAAGAATAAAATCTGCCAAGTAAATTAAATGACGCGAATTTTAACGCACGTTCGCAGGTGCGTTTGCACGCGCGCTCGCGTGCGCGCTCGCCTACGCGCTCGCCCTTCGAGCCGGTAGGAAGCACGAGTCCGCCGTCGACAAGTCCGCACAGTGACGGACAAAATGTCACGTCACAGTATAATGACAGCATACTTTCTTTCAGACATATGCTACAATTTTGTCCGTTAGGATAACTCTTACGCAGGTATATAACAGACCTTCTATTCTCGCAGTAATGCATAAGAAATTTTGTTTGATTATGGCTTGTTATAAGATGCGCGCGCGCGTATATAATTCAATGAATTTTATTTAAACCAAAATCTCGGATTTTGTCATAACAATCAGAAATAATTTCTGGATGTTGTGACAAGAATCGAGATTTTACATTTAAAACTAGAATTTTACATTATAAGTATTATATTATTTATTACATTATAAGAGGATTTGTTTAATATTTTTCAGTTTGGTTGGACTTTTAATCATTTTGATTATGCATCAGAATCATGATTAATTTTAATCTTAGCGCACTATAGCAGTCCAATTGTGTTAGTCGATACAAATTGGGCGGTGCTGTTTTATGTCGTCGTGTTGTTTCCTGTAGTGAATTGGAACAAAATGGTATGTATCATGGTTGATGAGAAAACGTCTTCTCTTTCCATATAATTTTTCAATATAATTTTGAAAAAAATGTATAGAAACTTTGAAAGTTGTAGCAATAGGATTAATTTGAATTTTTCTATGTTATATACTGCTTTGTAAGTATCTCATAGATTATGAGAGCATAATGCGTATGATGCATTATTTATCCTTGTTTACATTCGATAAATAAAGAAAATTATGCATAAAACGAATTGCCCCAATAATTAACAGAGAGACATGTTCGAACAATGAAATATTCTGCGGGCATAGTTAACAAAAAATGTATCCAATTAACGAGTAATTTTGGTATATTTAACAAGGTACAATTATCAATGCAGTTCAAAATACAATAAAAATAGTATTATTACATAGTAGCATAATTTAAAAATTAATAATGTGCAATTAAGTATACGGTAGCGTTGAAAATATACGTATGATAACACAGATTTTATTGAACCAATGGTTATTTTAATGTTAATAAACGGAATGTAAAATATTAATAAATAAATCTTATTTACTTTTAATTGTTAACATCTTTATTTAAGACCGTATATGTAATTTCAAACTGCGCGCCGAATTATTTTTCCGGACTAAATAAACGCAAAAACTACTCTAGTAATCGCGAATTAAATTGACAAGCAATTTAAGGAGGTTGTAAGGCAAATGCAATATGTTAAGAACTACTTGAAGAAATTACAGACTATTCTAAATTTCATTTAATAATAATACAAAAAAAATAGAAACAATTGACCATCTGGATATTTAAATAAGTAGTAGTATTTTTTAAATTTGTGTGTACTCTAATATAAATATATGAAAATGTATTATAAAATAATGATAAAAATCTAAATTTTTTTATATAAACACTCTAGGAATTCAACAATATTTTTGTAAAGTTATCTTGAGATGCAGACATTAATTGTT
>NW_017297199.1:42720-43666 GCF_001594075.2 Trachymyrmex cornetzi | reverse complement strand
TGTTGCTCAATAAAACTAGAATGTTATGAACACAACTTTCACATGTATGTAGTTTGTTTAAAGCGAAAATATTAATATATGTGTTTTATGCCCTTACAAACTCTTTAATAATTTGATGCTACCATCAAGCATCATATATTATAAAGATGTTAATATGTTAAAACTGTTAATTTTTAAATGTCTAGTATTGATTGTGTTTTTCACATATACGGTCTTAAATAAAGATATTGTTTAGATTACATCGCCTGAAAGACGTTGTTTCTTTAGTGTATCGATTATTGCAAAGAATATTACTAAGGCCTCGGTGGTCTAATGGCTTAGGACGCTCTTACGGAATATAAGAGATCCGGGTTCAAGTCCCGGCCGAGGTAATATTTTTCGCAATAAATTTATTAACAGTTTTAACATATTAACATCTTTATAATATATGATGCTTGATGGTAGCATCAAATTATTAAATTGCTTGTCAATTTAGTTCGCGATTACTAGAGTAGTTTTAATTGCGTTTATTTAGTCCGGAAAAATAATCCGGCGCGCGGTTTGAAAAAGACTACAATATGGTATATATGGGGCATCCTTTTACAAACCGAACACTTTTTTTTCGACATTTTTACATCGCTTCAAACTTTTTTTACCAATTGTAGGTATAAAATAAGCGAACACGTGTATCGGGATTTTTTTTAAAAAAATTTATTTTTGAAGAAATAGCGATTTAAAATTTTGAGTTTTATAGTAATTTTGCCTTTTATGGTAATTTTCAAGTCGTCGTATCTACGTCGTTTTTTATAGTAGAACAATTTTTTTTTTATTTCAAACGTTATTACATCAGCTTTTTGATGAAATTATGTTCCTAACCTCAACTTTAAAAAAAAATACTTTTTTCTGCAAATTAAATCTTAAAAGTTAATTTTGACCATGACGCCCGGAGTTAATTTATTTTTTACAA
>NW_017297199.1:26166-41774 GCF_001594075.2 Trachymyrmex cornetzi | reverse complement strand
AAAAAAAAAAATTGTTCTACTATAAAAAACGACGTAGATACGACGACTTGAAAATTACCATAAAAGGCAAAATTACCATAAAACTCAAAATTTTAAATCGCTATTTCTTCGAAAATAAATTTAAAAAAAAATCCCGATACACGTGTTCGCTTATTTTATACCTACAATTGGTAAAAAAAGTTTGAAGCGATTTAAAAATGTCGAAAAAAAAAGTGTTCGGTTTGTAAAAGAATGCCCCATATGCAAGTACATATATAGTATATATTAGTAATTCAAGATTGAATTATATAAAGCAACGAAGATGATCCAGCTTCGACCGTAATAGGCATTTTAAATTTCTAGTATTGATTGTGTTTAATAGTTTAATTGTTAACTTGCTATTATAAAATTTATTAAAATCCATTTAATGAAATTTAATTACCTTCACCTTGTGGTACCAGTGGTTAAGGGTACATTCTAGTAACCACACTAAAAATATATAAGGCCTATTTTGGAATTTTTCTTACAAAAAATTATAAGACGTACGATTCATATATTTATTAATACACATGTCAATGTACGAAAAAAATTTTTACAGCAATATTTTAATTCCAAAATTCCAAGAAATTACTTGAGAGTTGAAAAAATGAGATGATCAAACGGTTGACGCGATATCTCGAGAATTAATAGCCAGAAATAAAAAAACAAAATTTTTTGTTACAGTTTATTTGCGTGGCTATCGCCTAAATTAGAATTATTAAAGAATATTGAAAATTCGCGATTTGACATTTGTTTTCAAAAAGTGATACGAAAAAACGCTTTTATTTCGCTCAAAAAAGTTGGTTAAAAGATTTACTTTTTAGTGAAACCAGTTTATTCTAGTTTACGCGATAACTAGTCAATTTACGAATACAACGCCGCAAAAATTTTTCAAATCGGTTAGTTTTTCTGAAATTGTGTCAACTGTCAAAAAAACAACATTTCAAGAAAAACGCGTTTAAAGTTTTTTTTACAGATTTTTAAAAAATAAAATAATAATTAAACTATTTACCGTTAATCAGCGATTACTGGTCCATAAAGTAAGCCTTCAACTTCCTTAAACATTCGGCTGCAAAAAAAGAATTTTGGGATGTAGAATCGTTAATTCTTCAAATTTCTTTCTAAAATTTTGACAGTGTATTCTTGAAATATTATACAATCGAAATATGCAATAAGAAATTGATTTTTTGACAAATTTTACACTAGAATATATCCTTAATATCCGATACAAAGAAAAACAATCTTTGTAATGGAAAGCGAACTTAATGCATACTGTGATTCCACATAAAATTCGTAAGATCTATCCGTTAAGAAAAGTTAAACTACTATCCGTCACCCACAGTCTTTTTACAAAAGATTGTAAATTCTAAATCTTCTAGACCGCTTATAGTGATAATTTTGGCTTAATAATAGTGATAAGGATGTCAATTACCGTTACCATTTTTATCGCATATTTAATATAACATTAAAATTCGCATGTGAGAAAATATGTTCCAACACATTGCTAAAAATCATCTCTGAAAAATGAATGGATAGAATGATTTTCTTGTGGTACAGTGGTTACGAAGAAATATCTATATTTAATAATAATAAAATACGTGCGTCATTGTAATTTTTTATATGTTGGGTACAAAAATGTCTCGAGTATCAACTGTTCGAGATGATCCGAACCAGAGAATAGTGATATTTTAAAGACTTACTTATTTTTATAGTTAAAAATGTATTTTATGTTTAAAATTTAACAGTTTCATATTCTTCTATTTCTTTCAAAAATTTTAATTATTAATCTCGCTAATACGTACCCATTTCGTTTATCTCGAATCTTTATGCTCACGTATTTTTAATTATATTCATGTATTTATAGGAATTGATAGAAAAATATAATTATAATAAAATTATAATAAAATTAACTCGACAAAAGTTAAAATTTTCTAAATACAATCTCATATATGTATTTTATTATGGAAAAGTATATATATACATATCAAGGTCATGACCTTGAACATATTTTTTAATATGACTTACAATTTAGACTGTTTGTGGAACTTTCTGTGTGAAAAAAAGTTGTGCGTAATGAAATAATATGTCCAAGATGTCAAAATGTATTAATATTAACTAATGTTAATGAAAACTATATTTTATTGTAAAAAGCATTATTATTGTGGCGGTTCCTTACGCCGCACAGGAACGCTACCCGTACGGCAACCCGTTGTACGCGGCACGCGCACGCAACGAGGCGCGAGCACAGTATACCAGTATACAGTAGCGCAACTCTCACGATTTCACCGTGGATAAAAATGAACTGCACATGCGCGAGCGAGGTATGTAACCAATCAGGGCACTGATATTCCATCTCGCTTCTTCTCTTTATTATCGCTATCTGTCTGCACCGTTGAAATATGTCCATATAAGGGATTTAAATGGCCATTTAACAGAAAGTGATAGGAGTAGTATATATTATATAAGAAATAATAAAGTGTTTATCAGAATTTTCTAACAGTAAAGGAAGAATATTTCAAATTGGAGGTTAAATAATATCGATTAGTTAAAATTAAACGGATTGCTATATTATTATTAGTTCTCTTATTGCGTTTATATTTTGTAACTCTGACTATCATTGCAAATAAAAAAAGGTTAAGTTATAAGTACGAATCTTCTTATATTTCCTAAGAAATAAATGTATATCATGTTTAATTTCTATTTTATTTTCTGTTTCAAATATATTGTATATTGTGTAAGTCTGTTATTTTTCAAAGGCTCTATTGCATTAGTGTACACCAGTTCAGAACTTACAGTGGAAAAAGAACAGACCTTATACAATAAAGTAGAAAAAGAGAAAAGGTTACAATCGAAAGAAGAAGTGAGATGGAATATCAATGCCTTGATTGGTTACATACCTCGCTCGCGCATGTGCAGTTCATTTTTATCCATGGTGACATCAAAGGTGTCGACTGAGAGTTGCGCTACTGTATATACTGTGGCACGAGTACCGCAGCTCAGCTTCTAGGAATAGCAAGAACTCGCGCACAAGATCCGCCCAGCGGGAGATATAAGACCCGCCGGAGCGACTAAAAGCACGCTCATTGTACACCGAGCATTGTGTTGTAACTTATGGCTACCAAGTTGTATCGTATTCCGAACAGCGACAGTGCCGACCGGCAGGAACGCAGCAGCGCTCCAGCAGCCGGACTGCAGAGGCGCCGCCCAGCAGCAACCGGACAGCCGAGGTGCCGCCCAGCAGCAACCGGATAGTCGAGGCGCCGCCCAACAGCAAGCAGACAGCAGAGGTGCCGCCCAGCAGCAGCCGGACAGCCGAGATGCCGCCCAGCAGCAACCGGACAGCAGAAGCGCCGCCCAGCAGCAACTGGGCAGCGACGACACCGCTCCGCAGCAGTTGGCCAGCAGGACCGCAGCGACACTGCGACCGGCCAGAGGAGGCGCAGAACGGCCCCGTAGGGGAGCAGCAGTGACTCCACGTTCATCTCGCCGCTGCCGGTACCACCGCCTGCCGCCGTCTCGTCGTCGCAACTCCGCCGAGGATCACAACAGAGACACAGACTTTCGGCAAGGAGTGGGAGACGCTGCCCAAACCGACCGCCAGGGAGCGCTATCCACATACGTCAGCGCCTATCGCTGTAGGCACGACGATACAAACGGTTATTTTCACACAAAGTACCAAAATCGAGCCTTTTCAGGGCCATCACATACATTCTATATAAACCTGTAAATATACTGTACATACTACGCTACACAAGTCTCATCCCTCCGAGAAACCTCTCCAACCTGTGGCTGTAGACATAAGACTACTTGCGCTACCGGTGACAGTGAGGCCGAGAGCGACGGCCGCTGTAATCCGTCGAGACACTATAGCCCGCACACATACCTACGCCATTGCTAGCTACCCTGGGCGGGCCAATCGCCACAATTATAAAGTGGTTAAAAATCGAAAACGACAAAAAGTAACGTGCAATTTCAAAATTAATGCGTTTCATGGAACATGATTCTAATGAGCATATCTACAACTTCCTATAATATGTCGATTTATTGGTTATTTTGTAATGATGCAACTATCACGACAACAGTTTTTGATGGGCGAATTAAAGATCACAGATCGTATTGTTGTCGATTGGACGAATTCCTGTCGTGAAATAGATGGCATATGCTGTTCATTGTGCGCCTATGTATCACAATAAATAATATCTTTTGTGCAAAATTACTTTTAATTGCTTTAGCAATGGATTGTGAATGGACAGCAACAAGTTGGTGGAGAGGGTATGATAGTAGAGTTAGACAAGGCTAAAATAGGCAAAAGAAAATACAATTCTGGTAATTCCGTATAATCAGAGGTCAATGGGTTTTCGGTGGAATCGAGC
This sequence comes from Trachymyrmex cornetzi, assembly GCF_001594075.2. NCBI lineage: Eukaryota > Metazoa > Arthropoda > Insecta > Hymenoptera > Formicidae > Trachymyrmex > Trachymyrmex cornetzi. The sequence continues at coordinate 37,383 of NW_017297199.1, read as the reverse complement.
GCAACACTAAGAAAATGTTTATTTTGTACACCCAATCGATTTGCTGAAACTCTTCTACCAATTATTTGAAAGTACGTTGCGCCTGGTTCCACTATTCATACTGATAAACGGCGTGCATACGGTGCTTTGTGTAATGAAAATTACACACATTTTACAGTCAATCATCGTACAAATTTTATAAATCCAGAAAATGGTGTACACACGACTCTGGAGGGATATGCGTTCATGTATTCTTCGATATGGCATTCAAGATTATCATTATTTGCATTATATTGCAGATTTTTTGTTCCAAAGAGTGCATAATTATGATTGAATCCATGCTTTCTTTGACATTATGAATTCGATGTATCCATTACATGATAATTAAAATTTTTTGCAAATATATATTGATTACATCTTATTATCTTTCGTTATTGGAGAGAGGTGGGGTGGGAGTTGAAGTTCAAGTCATGCGCCCCTTTGTAGGGGGGAAGGGGGATGAGAATCGGAGGTGAGATTCGTGCGCCCCTGAAGCAGGAGGAGGGGGGGGAGGGGTGAGTCGTTTCGTGTGGGAAATCGTAAAAGTTGTGGGAAGTTGTGGAATACACTTTAAAGCAAGAATTGAGAGCAAATTTCGAAATTTCAGACTTTTTTACATTTTCCTCTGACCTTTTCTGGTTTCCATGACCAATTTCAATTTCCCTGACTTTTTCTAAGTGTTGGCTTTCTCCTTGTGGGACAATGGAACATGTATTTGTAATGTATAATTTTTCTGGAAATAAATTGAAATTAAAAAAGGAAATTGAAAAATTTCGCATTTGTTCAGTGAAAATCCTAACTCTGGTCACAGAATAACTGGTGTATTGGAACTATTAAATGCGGCGTTCACGCCACATTGCCTTGACTTGAATATCGGAACTATAAGATTCCACACCTCCCATACTCACTTTGGAAAGTATGAAAAAACGCTTAACCGACTGCTCGAGTATCTTGTGTATTATCGATTGTGAGAGGTAAGAGGATTGTGTGTTAAATAAAGATTTAAATTAATATCAGGGTTGGCAACGTTGTCTAATAAAAATAATTCGTTACCGTTCTTTTTTCTAAAAAGTAACTCGTTACCGTTACTCGTTATTGATTTGCAAAAGAACTCGTTATCGCGTTACCATTACATAAAAAAGTAACAGTCGTTACTTTTTTCGTTACTTTTTTTTGACATTAATATACTATTATGTGCAGATTTTTGCGGTAAATATAAATAAAGATATCAGAATTCTATCTTCCAGTAGAGGAATGAAGCTCAAAAACTAATAAATGTAATGGTTTTTTTTTGTTTTAATGTGTCCAGCTAAAATCATAACTTTTGCTTCTCTAGCTGATATTTCAAGATATTTCACGAACAGAATGTCAACTTCTCTTTAAAGACTAATGAATCAGCACATATTAAGTTGAACATCTTCCGTTATAAAGCTATAATATTACTAATCAAATCTGTAAAAAATAAATTATATTATATAACAATAAAATAGTTAAATATATTAATACCCAGATAGAAATTCGTGCGAGCTCATATTGTCCTCACGCGTGCGTATCACATTGTGCCCACACAATGAATGCACTTTGCCCGCACAACGTGATGGGGACACTCGTGCGAGCGCAATGAATCGCATTATGCAATCACGCCGTGCACACATCATGCTATTATCATCCTGCACGACGTAAAAGGAGCATGCCTAAAATTTTTAAACCTTAAATATAAATAATATATATATTTTTTAAAATATTAAACTATAGTGTCAGCACGCGTGCGAGCGATATGCGACTAATATGAGATTCATTCATGCGGGTCTTGTAAGACTCACATGTGGATCACAGAGACATCCTTATATTGGTCGCACACGTGCAATCTCACGCGTGCGAGCAATATGAGTCTCATATGAGGATGCATCTGTGTGGTGATATGCGTGCACGCCGTGCGGATAATTCACACGATGTGCGCACATCATGACATCACTGTGCGGGCATTTTGTCATCTGGGTCGTGTCGCGACTCTAATTAGAGGGTGTCTAGATTGGTTCATCTTCAAATAATTCTGATTGCATTATATAAGTATCTTCAGTCAAGTCACTCTGCAAGAATGCAGTAACAGCATTCATCTGATGTATTCTAAAATCATATTTAGCTGCTAGAGCGATTAAATAACGGATTAATATATAACGGACAACGGGAGAATAGGTTTCCTCATAGTACTATACCAAATTTTTGAGAGCAGCTCTTAACTACAAACCTGATTTTGTGTCAAACTACATTACAGCTTGGGTCTTTCATTAGTTTAAAAACCCATTTTGACCTGATTGGTTTATCTGCTGGTAACTGAACTAAAACCCATGTTTGGTTTTCCTGGAGTGACTTAATTTCTTCTTGCATTGCTTCGAACTATTCAGCACTGTCTAGGGAACTCAATGTTTCATCAATCATTGAAAGTTCATCTGTGGAATTTTCAATAAAGGCAGCGTAACTAATATAGTCTTCGAATTTACGTGGCTTTGATACTCTATCGGAGCGTCGAAATTGAGTTGGCGCAAGTATTCTCTTAGATTGTGGAATTTTCTGCATCAAGATGCTTATCGTGCTTATCTTGAAAATTTTCGACAACATTTTCTACTTTATTCTTCTGTGCGGAATTATCCAGGAAAGAATCCTTGCATTTGTCTCTTAAAATGTCCATACCTTCTGACTTCGTAGAATCCCTTTCTTGATCTGGATTATCCCATATATTTACGACATTATCATTATTGTCTTCTATAAAATAGACATCACAATTAATTTCCAACTTCTTCGACACAGGATCAATACATCTGTAACTTTTAATTCCTTCAGTATATCCCACGAATACCATCTTTATTGCTTTCTTGTCCCATTTGTGTCGCTTCTGTTTAGGAACATGTACCATTACTTGATTTCCGAAAATTTGTAAGTTGCTAACATCTGGCTTGTTGCTTGACCATACTTCTTCAGGTATTGTTTTATCAAGAAATGCAGTTGGAGGATGGTTAAAATGTAAATTGCTATGTTTACCGCTTCTACTCAAAATGATACACCCAGTTTTGCATAAAATAACATACATTTTGCTTTTTCAACGATTTTCCGATTTGCCCTTTCAGCCACATCATTCTGTTCGGACATATACGTCGTCGACTTCTGGTGTTTTATATCGGAATTTTTTAAAAACTTTTCAAAGGCATCGTTTACATATTCAGTGCCATTGTCCGAACGTAGCTTTAAATTCTATAAATACATCCAATACTTGTGACTTTTTCTTTAAGAACAAATGTTTTGCAAGAATAGTCGTCAATGAAGGTAAGAATGTACCTGGCTCCTCCAATAGATTTGTTTTCCATTGGTCCATTCAAGTCAGAGTGAATTAGCTCCAAGAAGTGTTTAGAATGACAAACACTACTTTGGGAAAGGTAGCCTCGTTTGTTTACCTTCTTTACATGTAATGTAGGCTTTAATTATGTCTTCCTTGTCGTGAAATTCCACTCCTGTGACGAGTTTATTTCGCATCTTGCAAAGATCGACAAAATTTATGTGGCCAAATCGATGATGCCAAAGCATAGCCATGCTTTTGTTTAATTCACTAGCCATACACTTGACGGGATGTGTTTCAATCCGATAAACACCATCCATAGATTTGACATGCGAAATGCAATCTCCATTTTGATTGAAGATTTTACACCCATCACTATTGAATATGACTTCGTTACCGTTTTCTACCATTTGAGCGACTGATAAGAGGTTTACAGATAATCCAGATACACATGAAACATTCTTAATATCAACTTCTCCTCCATCTAATTTGACGACGATATCGCCTTTTCCAGACACATTTTCTCTTTGTTAGCGGTAACTGTTTCTGTCACGTAACTTGTCTTCGTTTCCATGAGAAATTCATCATTAGGGGTCATATGTTGCGAGGCGCCACTATCTATATACATTCAGAAAAACGAGGTTTCCTTAACAAATATCCTGCATCAAATTTGCTTTTAACTGTTTTCGATGATGGGCTGATCTTAGATCCGCTACTCAGATCTGATTCCTTTGCTTCTCGCGTAGAACTCCGAGATTTCTTGGAGCACTTCTGAGCAATATATCCTCGTTCATTGCACTTATAACATTTTATGCCTGTCTTGGAATTTCCAGACTTCTCTTTACGATTCCATTTTCTGTTCCGCTTACCGATAAATGCAGTTTCAGTCTTCGTATCAGCAGCCGCATCAATTAATTTTGATTTGATAGCATCGGCTGAAATCGTCAAACCAGAAATCTCAATTCCCATTATCATTGGTTTAAAATCTTCAGTAAGTCCTGCAAGTAAAATAGATCCAAGCCACTCATCGTTCACATTAAAACCGATGCCATTTAATTTGTTCGCAGTCTTGATAATTTGACTGATATATCATTCATTAATCCACATGTATCTAAGCGTGTCGTGATCAATTTACGTAATAATCCAATGCGTCTAATTAATCCACTATCTTCATACATATTTTTTAACTTTTGCCATAATTCAGCGGCGGTACTGGCAGAGTGGATATGTACATAAATAGATGGATTTATACTAAGAGTTATACGTGCCTTGGCTCTCTTTATTTTATCCGTCTCGGCGCCTGTACCTGTAATTATACATCTGTCAAGTCCATTCAATTCCAACAGCGTCTTGATTGCGAAGCTCCAAGTATGATCATTTTCGCTTCCCTGTACCTTTTCCACCGAAAACCATGCATTATTTAATGTGGATTCCATTACAATTATTAGCTTCGAACCGTCTTTTTGTGACATCTTTTATGTCGACTTATACGGGACACACCTTCGTATAACACAAATTCCTGTCGATTAAGAGCTTTTCTTGTATTCGGCACAAGGAATTTATTGATCTCAGAATGTTTATACGAATCAACGCGATGATTCAATCGATCGCGACACACGCGACGAAGAGAAAAACGATTCTGTTTGGAACACAAGAGGTTAATATTATGCGACAAACGCAAACAACTCGAACCTTTTTTAATCCGCAACTTATTCGCTTCTATATATTCGACAAATATAAATAATGTGCGTAGATAAACCACGTCTGGACCCATAACCTGTTAGCAGAGGAAAAAGTAAAAGAACGTGCGCCTTGGTTAACGTTGCGATAGAGAGTGAGTAAAAGTTTAGTCAGAATCAAAGACATAGAGAATGAACTGCGCGATCCGTGTAGCGGTATAGGATATGTTGGTCGAGGAAAATGAGAGAGAGGGACGTAGGTTGCGGCCAATCTGTGTCTTTTTCTACTCAACGGTGAAATTGTGATGTTCCGGGCCCCGTCCTTATGGAAACAGACACTGAAAATTTTCGAAGAAACACTGAAAAATGAGGAGTTAACACTCAAATTTGAGCGTTAACCTCTTATTTTCAGTGTTTTTTCGAAATTTTCAGTCTGTTTCCATAAGGGCGAAACATAATTTTAAAGCTTTGTAAATGAGATATTTAAGCTTTTCACGAATCTAACCTAATATGTGTACCTACTTATGAAATGATCTTTTAGGTTCTTTATCTCCTCGCCACTTGCACACCCAACAAGTATACACCATATTTCTATGTACTTCTCTAATACAGACTCGATACGAATCGAAAATGACACTTATGCAAGATTTCCGAGACTCGAAACGTTGCACAGATATCTTACAAAAAAGAGTGATTGATGGCTTTATGCAAGATTTCCGAGACTCGAAACGTTGCACAGATATCTTACAAAAAAGGGTGATTGATGGCTACGATACGTTCCTAAGCGACGAAGGAGGAACCAATCACAATCTTAGAAAAAGAGGGAGATTGGCCGCAACCTACGTCCCTCTCTCTCATTTTCCTCGACCAACATATCCTATACCACTTACTGTAGTTATACACGGATCGCGCAGTCCATTCTCTATGTCTTTGGTGGCTATCGATTTCGCTAGACCGCCGTCTGATTCTGTGTCGCTACCATCAACGCAGAGTTCTTGGCTGAGCATTCAGCATAGAGCTTATACTACTAGAAGGGGAATACGGACGTCGAGCTGTGAGCAAGATCTAAAAGACAGAAATATCTTTCTATTCTCTTCTATCCTCTTTTGGCACATGCACAGAAAGAAGACAAGTTACTGAACAGGACAGAAATATTTTTCTATCCTCTTCTATCTTCTTTTGGTACATGCGCAGAAAGAAGAAAAGTTATTGAGCGGGACAAAAATACATCTTTTATCTCTCAGATCTTGCTCACACTTTCCACTTATTGCTTGGATATGCCATTCCCTCTCCAGTATAAGCTCTATGATATTCAGGAGTTTTAATTCTACATTTTCGTGTACTTACTTTTATACTATCCGAAACTCAGTAAACACGTATATTTAATAAAACATAAAGGGGTATGTGACGAAAACTTACAAGTTAGTCGCGTATGGGTCCCAAGTACCCTCTTTGAACTTTCATGCATTTTCACATAGAGAATAACGCAAAAAATGTACCCTTGCAGGCTTATCATATCTATGGACAGTTAAAGTTTTTTTTCAGTCTCAATCCGCGTCTTTAAATTATATTATTAAAAAGATACAACAATGTAAAAAATCGCATAGGATACGTTGAACCCATGAGTAGTTTGCTAGGTTTAATAAATAACAAGTAATAAATAATAAATTCAATATATGTAATTTAAAAATTGATTGTATGTTTTCAGAATGCTGGTTACATTTGTAATGCTGGTTATATTTTAACTACGTTCTTTTGACTGTCTTTTGATTTATCAATTTTATGACTATTTTTATACTTTTATTTTTTATATTTTTCATGTAAATAAATTAACGTTATGGCGAGGTGTATTGTGTGGTTGTGTAGATGTGCGTGTAGTCGCCAATTTGCGTGTTTTGATACAGTGGCAGCTGGCTGTCGCTGTCGGCCTCTACTGCTTACCGTGCGCTAGGACTTGGCTCAGGAAGCGGTGCGCAGAGAGAAGGATCGAGTGACGAGTCTCGAGATGTGGCTATATATAGATATATTTACAGTTCCTATTTACAAGAAGATAGCCCTGAAAAAGGCTGATTGAGTACTTTATGGTGGCCCTAAAAAGGGCCGTTTGGTCCGATGTCAACCGGGCACGTGTTCGCAATAGCTAACGCTCGGCGTGCAGCACGTCCACTTCAGCGGAGGGCCGATGTCGTTGTTGTTCTCGTCGTGGACCGGAGTGACGACGGTGACGCGTGTCCTGAGCAGATTCAGGAGAGGGAAATAAAAGGGGTTAATCGTTGGGAAGATCGGGAAATTCAGAATCGACGTTAGGGACAGGCTGTGGGATTGGATATCACGAAGGGAAGTCGGGTGGTTCGAGAAATTCGTTCGGATGTATGGAAAGGGGTGGTACGGGTGAGTAAGAAAGTGGTGGATAAAGGGGTGGCAAGGGGGTAGATGATGCCGGTGGTTGGATTCTCCGATGTCGATGGTTGGACGTAGGGGATGTAATCGCGGGGCCGACGGTCCGGCGCGGGTAGGGTCCTACTCTGAGCGACGCGTCGCGCGTCGGCGTGAGCAAACGATCACGATAACGCTACGGCGCACAGTGGAGCGAAACGCAAAATTCCCGGACATAGCGGTGGAACACTTTTAGTTTTACTGTTTGATATGACTACTTTATTTATATAGTATTTTAATTGAAGATTTCGACAGAATATAACATTATTTTTATTTTCTAATTTAGAGGGTAAGCAATAAATATTTATATACATGAAAAACAATAGGGAGTAAGAGTAAGGATGGTGAGAGTGGATAGCATATTGTTATTTAAAATCTCTTGATTTATTACTGAAACTTGATTTTGAGGCATGAATAAAATAAAACTTTAAACGGCTATAACAAAAATCTAGTCATTTTCACGCTTTGTGCTTATGGACGATTTTAATCAGTTTGTCAAGAACTATAACATATTACAGTTTCAGTCAATTTCATCGAGGGCCAAAATTCTGTGATTTTGTGCAGGATCCTTTATAAACGGTAGTAATTTTGCAAACCGGCACCTACCTGCACTTGAATTTATCATTTATACATAGTTTTAGAAGTATACTTTCAGAAAATTTTAGGAACAGAACGGGCAAATACAGGCATTTTTTTAAAACCTTTGTTAAATGTAGTAATAAGTGACAAAAATTTTCAATAAAAGATAATTAAATACAAAGAAGAGAAAGTAAATATTTTTAATAAACTACATAGAAAAATTATCTAATATAGTAATACTAACTAAATACAGGCATTTTTTTAAAACCTTTGTTAAATGTAGTAATAAGTGACAAAAATTTTCAATAAAAGATAATTAAATACAAACAAGAGAAAGTAAATATTTTTAATAAACTACATAGAAAAATTATCTAATATAGTAATACTAATCTGATAATATAATCTAAATTGTTAGAAAAATGTATTTACATAATTATCTTATAATTGAATTAGGTAGGGCATCTCGACCAAATCAATAAAATGCTTGAACGATTTATTTTTATACGTTTTATTTATTTATCGATTTTTTGTAAAGCCAATTTTAATACAGAAATGAAAGTCTGAAGTATTCTAGTAAATATTTTTAATGATAAAATGTACGAAATAAAAAATTGTTTTTTTTTCGGGAATTCTGCGTTTCGCCCCACTGTGCGGCGTTGTGGTGTATTGGCCCCGTTAGAACGCGCTGCAACGTTTATTTATTAAATATGAGGGGGGGGGAGGAGAAAAGACAAGAAAAGGAAATAATAACAGAGACGAATAAAGTGATAATGGGAATAAAAAGAAAAGAAAAGGGAACGAGAAATCGGATATTAGGGGGGTATTCATTTACTATTTGATACGGCTGGACTGAAAGTGTTGGCTCAGAGGTGATTCGGACTAATGGCTTCTGCTTCTGTTGCACTGACTCGATATATGCGTATTTATGGATATATCCGAAAGAAATTAAAGCGAACTAAAGACCTAAAAAAAATGAAAGGCCTGAGAGTAATCGAGATTTTGCAGTTTGATACTTGTCTCTGAGATATTCAGATTAACTACCGAGAAAAGATCGGAAAAATTCTGTGCAAGGGCCGCGGAACCGCGGTTTATATACCGATTCTCCCTTGGTTGGTAGGGTTCTAATTAAGTAGTGAGACACTTTTCTGGCTTCTGGATTGGTCAAGATTTGGGGTACATTGTGGGGGAGGAAAGGATTCTGTTTTATACCAACAAGTGTCAGTTTTAATTTTACGATGCTTTCTTAGATTATGGGGAAATGCACGTGCACCGAATAAGACGAGCGCACGTGCAGCGTCGGTACGAGGCCGTCAAACACCTTTCCTGGATGTCACGTGTCACTTCTGTATTTTATGGTTGCAGACATCGTGAGAATCGTCCGCGACTTCACTGTTAGGAAAATGTTTAGGCGCCAGTTTTCACTGACATTAATCGTCTTCTTAATAGCGGTGTTCAAGAAGGGTGTTATCGACGCTGCATTAATCTCCCGCGTCCATCGATTCTTACTTTATTTTAGCTGACGTTAATGGGGAGATACCGGAGTCTTTACTTTTAAGTTTTCGTGAGAAAGATTTTTATTACTTTTTAACTATCTTATATGTTGGCAACTCCAAGTCTCCGTGAGAAAGAAAAAAAAGTTTTCGTGCTGTGGCTTTTCATCTGTAGAGATCAAATGGTAATATAAGTGGCCATAATACTTTTTTACATTCCCTCAATACTATTCACATTTCTTCTAATTGCCAGACCGTCGCCAGGTCATTCTGTACAGGCCGAACTTTAGAGCTAAATTGAGAACAGTATTGCTCGATGCGACCGCCAACGGTTTCGACTAAACGCACACAATAGAGATATACAAAAGTCGTCTACCAGGGGTGCGTTCCAAAACCCAATTAAAACTCTATAGTTACGTCTCTGTAGTTACGTTTCGGAATGCAGCTCTGGAAAGGTAGAGTCTCCGCCCCGGGCGAGCGTGTATACCTGTTGCGCGCTATTATAGGCCTTCTACAATAAGTCGCAAGTCAGAACGTTAGAAGTCTTAACCAGTCTTAACAAAGTCGTTCAAGTTGGCTATTGGCCAACTTCACCGATTATGACTTAAGATCGCTTAAAACTTCTGACTTGCGGCTTAGGCTGCTTTCCATTTGATGACACAAATCGACACAAGTCGACACAAATGTCGTTCTATCCTTCTTGATATTCAGAGAGTGACAAAGATAGAACGACACTTGTGTCGATTTGTGTCGACTGTGTCTCCTAAAAGGAAAGCAGCCTTATTGTAGAAGGCCCATTAGAGTTCCGACGCTGCTCAGGAGATTTGTTGCGCTATAACTTTCGAACGGCTGCGAATTTCGTTTAAATCGTTGGAACACATTCTTACAATGTTAAATTAACATTTTATGCAAAAAAGAATTCGATTTTTTGAAAGTTCTAATTGGATTTCCCCCCTTAAAGATTGATCACGTAACTATTGACTCATCGGTCTGGATGAATAAAATAGGGATAATATTTTGCACGGACACGTGAAAAAATTCGTAATCGTGCACAACTTCGAGATATGTAGTTGAGAGCAGGTTGATTAGGAGCATTGAACTTTTATTTGTAATCGTAAATTACGACACAGGATTTATATATTTTTTGAAAATTATGATATTTTATTTTAAGACTGTTATACAATTCTACAGACGTATCTTTAGCGTTGAAATTGGATACAAGATGGATGATATTTAATTAATAAAACTTTTGTCTAATTAAATATATCGATCATATGTACCATTAATGATGGGATTTTTGAGGATAGAATGACACCTTTTACTTAGTTTTATATCCAGTAGAGAAAAGTAAATATATTTTTCATTCGTCAATACAGAGAACAATAACACTCGTATATATAGAAAAAAAAGGAATAGAAAGTATACGCTGAGAGACACTCTCAGCATCTAAAGTCACTAGATTTATAAAGTACCGCAATCATTCCGCCATTTTGGCTCCAACATGCGGTTCATTCAAAACATGCATATGAGCATGAATGTGTTTTATAAATAAAGAGATTAAATACATTACACTTAATGTGTAGATACATTATGAAAATGAGTACTATTTACACTTTTCGACGCCATTTTGGCTCCAAATCCTTATACATTGGTCTTATGAATTGCGGTACTTCACAAATCTAGT
>NW_017297199.1:22588-25089 GCF_001594075.2 Trachymyrmex cornetzi | reverse complement strand
GTGGAGCCAGGTCAGGGGACCTTGCTGGCCATTCGATTGTTCCTCTCCGACCTATCCACCGATTCGGGAATGTAACATTCAAGTAATCTCTTACAATATTTCGATAATGCGGTGGTGCACCGTCTTGTTGGAACCAAACCTCATTAAAATCATCGCCAGTTATTTCTTGTATAGCTGGAACGATGTCGTTTATGAGCAAATCCAGATATTTTTCTCCATTCAAATTGCCTTGTATGAAAAAAGGCCCAATTAGTCGATCCCTAATTAAGCCTGCCCATACATTCAACTTTTGTGGTGTTTGTGTATGAGCTTCAAGTAGCCAATGAGGATTTTCATCGCTCCAATACCTGAAATTACGATTAATTTCCCCATTAAGTTGAAATGTGGATTCATCTGTAAAAGCGATAAGGTGCAGAAAATTAGGATCCTGATGAATTCTATCCATCATAATTTCACAAAATTGCACCCGACGGTCAAAATCATCTTCATTTAACTCTTGGTGAAGATGAATTTTGTAAGGATGAAATTTTACGTGTTTTAAATTCCTAAGAACTGAACGTTGGCTCATTCCAAGCTGTTGAGCTCCATTTCTAGTAGATAATGTACGATTTTCAACGAATGATAGGGCTACTTCAAATTGATGTTCTTCGTTTGTTTCGGATTTCGGCCGTCCAGGTTTTGGGCGACTCTTATTACTTCCAGTTTCTTCAAATCGCCGAATAGTTTTAGAAACAGTTCCCTTAGAAATACCTGCCTCGCCAACGCGGAACGTCGCATTAAATAAATCCACAACTTCGTTGTACGATCTCTGCCCGTCCCCCCAACCTCTCATCATTAAAAGAGAAATTCTTTCTTGCTCTGTTAGAGAAGCCATTTGGAAGTAAACTACCAGAGACAGTAGTAAGGAAACAGAAAATGTCACACTGAAGTGATCTTTTATTAACCCAAAAGGGACCTTACAAAAATTACTGTGTCGTATTCTTCACTAACTATGGTACCCTGACAAGAACTGTTACTCTGCTTTTCTGAGGACTATGCAATTATCGTGAAAACAAATTTTAGAACTCCTTCGCACTTCGCCAATGACCAAAGTATCACATACATACATTACATTAGGCGCATGACAATAACCGTCAATGACAATCAATGACGGATTTATCTCAGCAGTTCGTAACAGACAATCAGCTGTATTACAATCAGAAATTATACATATTGGCCGACGACGTTCATTGAATGCACACCTTGTTAACAGAAAGAAGACTAACATTTTTTTACTTAAAAACTAACAATACTTAAAAACTAACAATGTAATACAGCTGATTGTCTGTTACGAACTGCTGAGATAAATCCGTCATTGATTGTCATTGACGGTTATTGTCATGCGCCTAATGTAATGTATGTATGTGATACTTTGGTCATTGGCGAAGTGCGAAGGAGTTCTAAAATTTGTTTTCACGATAATTGCATAGTCCTCAGAAAAGCAGAGTAACAGTTCTTGTCAGGGTACCATAGTTAGTGAAGAATACGACACAGTAATTTTTGTAAGGTCCCTTTTGGGTTAATAAAAGATCACTTCAGTGTGACATTTTCTGTTTCCTTACTACTGTCTCTGGTAGTTTACTTCCAAATGGCTTCTCTAACAGAGCAAGAAAGAATTTCTCTTTTAATGATGAGAGGTTGGAAGGACAGGCAGAGATCTTACAACGAAGTTGTGGATTTATTTAATGCGACGTTCCGCGTTGGCCAGGCAGGTATTTCTAAGGGAACTGTTTCTAAAACTATTCGGCGATTTGAAGAAACTGGAAGTAATAAGAGTCGCCCAAAACCTGGACGGCCGAAATCCGAAACAAACGAAGAACATCAATTTGAAGTAGCCCTATCATTCGTTGAAAATCGTACATTATCTACTAGAAATGGAGCTCAACAGCTTGGAATGAGCCAACGTTCAGTTCTTAGGAATTTAAAACACGTAAAATTTCATCCTTACAAAATTCATCTTCACCAAGAGTTAAATGAAGATGATTTTGACCGTCGGGTGCAATTTTGTGAAATTATGATGGATAGAATTCATCAGGATCCTAATTTTCTGCACCTTATCGCTTTTACAGATGAATCCACATTTCAACTTAATGGGGAAATTAATCGTAATTTCAGGTATTGGAGCGATGAAAATCCTCATTGGCTACTTGAAGCTCATACACAAACACCACAAAAGTTGAATGTATGGGCAGGCTTAATTAGGGATCGACTAATTGGGCCTTTTTTCATACAAGGCAATTTGAATGGAGAAAAATATCTGGATTTGCTCATAAACGACATCGTTCCAGCTATACAAGAAATAACTGGCGATGATTTTAATGAGGTTTGGTTCCAACAAGACGGTGCACCACCGCATTATCGAAATATTGTAAGAGATTACTTGAATGTTACATTCCCGAATCGGTGGATAGGTCGGAGAGGAACAATCGAATGGCCAGCAAGGTCCCCTGACCTGGCTCCAC
>NW_017297199.1:16172-21611 GCF_001594075.2 Trachymyrmex cornetzi | reverse complement strand
TATACTAACAATGAGTGTAAATAAAGATATTATATGCTACGCACATATAAATGTTTGATATGCATAGTATGTATGCATTATCATGATTAATGCAGAAACATGAAGTAAAAAAAATTTAATAAATTTGTTTCATTAGATGAACCTTAATGCTGGTTGTCAAAATTTTATCCTTCTTACGTTAAATCCGATAAACTGTTTTTTGTAGAACATTTCCGCTTTATTCGAACTTGTTCATCTTTACAAAAAGAACGGAGTTTCTGACTAACTTAAAAAGCTTTAAAAATTCCTTTATTTATCTGTTCTGTAAAATCAAATTATTAATAAATAAATGAAGACATCAAATTGTAAATGGTAATTCTCCGTTAATAGCAGCTGCCACTTTTTTATTTTTCAAGATTGTCACATGATCACCTTCAATGTAATGTACTTTTACCACATTTTGAGTTACCTTAAATAATTATACATTTTATTAACAAAAAAATTTGATATATTTTATTTATCAAAGAGCGTTGATTTTTTAAATACCTTATGCAAACAAAAATCTTCTTCGATCGCAATCATATTTGACGAGTGTGTACATTTTAGCAATATTATGGGAGACTTAATAGGCGGTAATGTAGAAGGATCATATTGCCGAAGAACGGATAAATGTTTGTAAATCGTTGTACACAGCGTCTTTAAATTTGCAAATGAGAGATATGTATATATAGCTGAGAACTGTTTAGCGAAAATATTGAATCTTTCATCCCAGCTATTAGATTTCTTCAATTCCATTAAAATCTACGAAAATATAAAAATTTTTGTTCTTATATACAAGATTGGAACAGAACGAAGGAATTGATTCTGATTCACATAAAGAAACTGAAAAATAATATAAATATGACATAAATTAGTTTCAATGCTAGTCCAAAATAAAAGTTGCATATACTTTTTGAGAACTTCCTGCTGAATAAATTTATAGAATATTAGTTAATATATCAATCTGAAAATTTGCATCATCAAAATCTGATTCAAAAGGTTTGAACATTGTTCGTGCTAGCTCAGGAGCACCGTCGATGAGAACAAGTCGGCCTGTAAAATTCATAGCTTCTAATATCCTTGTTACTTCAATTGCAATAAGAGATCCGAAGGAGTACCCTACCATTACAAAATTTGTTCCATCTGTTAGCTTTGGAAGTATGTGCTGTAAAAATATCAAATGTATTCGATGAAATTTATATCCCTTAAATGAAAATAATTCTTCATCAACATAAAATAAAATTACTAATACAGTGCATACGTTTGTCAGACGATTAGTAGTCTCTGTTATCACATTTGTAGAATCGATGTTGTTTGCATTATAATGCAACAATGATGTTGAAAATTTAATATATGGTATTATGGTTTTAAATACAGGACCACATCCGTCAATCCCCGGTATAAGAAATACTTCAGTCGTAGTATTCTGTCTGTTAGTTGAAAAATCTGTTGAGAAAACAAAGTCTTCATCTTTTAATATAATACCAACTAAAATTTTTATAACGTCTGACTTCTCCATGTTGAATTTCTTCTCATCATTTGCATCATCGTCATTGATGCTTGCAACGGACATCTTAATGAGTTTTGCGAAAGTGAGATTTCGTGTATCTTGTGCTGTGATAAATATATCAAATTCTCGTTCCAGAGTTTGCTTGATTTCTACAGCCATCATAGAATCCATTCCGAGTTCGGCCAGAGATGAATTTGGACTTACAACCTTTATGTCACTTATGTCTATAATATAAAATTATTATGATCTGTAGTATAATGCCTTCTGTAAATAAGTAGTATGATATAGTATAATATATGTAGTATAATGTCTGTTGTGAATTAGATTAGCAAACAAATATAATAAGTATTTGCAAAAGAATAAGTCTCCATAGGAGCACCTACTTAAAATATTAGCAACTGTTTCTACCAGACTTCCGTGACATCCCACTTTTTTTTCAGCTACGACCATGCTGCTCACAATGGGCCGACTTTGAAGTAGAAACTTATCGAGCTCGTTGAGACAGCAAGATATTTTTTGCTGTAGAGTGCCTCCGATAATTAATTCCTTATCATCCTCCATCATGTCAGCGACGAGCCCCACGTCACCTACAGCTCCCCATTGAATCGCCAATCCCGGTAATCCTTTCTCCGCTCTTTTCTCACAAATTCTTTCCATAATAGAGTTGGCCATGCCATAATTTGTCTGACCAGCGTTTCCTCTGCCGCAAGAAACGGAAGAGAATACCACAAAATGCCGCAGATTAAGACAGATTTCCCTAGAAAGCTTGTCTAACATTTGCGTTGCACGAGCCTTCGATTGGAAGGACTCTGCAAATGCTTCTGCAGTTTGGTTTTTGAAGACGCCATCCCTCAGTACCACACCGAGATTGAATATAGCGTCCACAGGAGCTTCTTTTTCCGCAGTCCGTAAGAGATATTCGCAATCTTTGAGGTCAGCAACATCGATGTTCTTGATGATCAGAACGTTTACGCCATACGATTTCCAAAGTCGAACTTTCATGCGTTGATAACCGTTTTTTATTCCATTTCTTGAAATCAGAACGATGTTTCTGGCACCACGAAATATAAGCCAGTCTGTTAATTCTAAACCAAATCCGCCCAGGCCTCCTAGTATAATGTAACTCCTATCTTTGAGACAATAATAGCGACGATACGCGAGAACGTGCTTATCTAAAGGTTCATCTTTTTCATGAATATTTATAATTATCTATAAAAATAATCGTATTAAAAAAATTCATGTTATATAGAACTATAGAATGCTGTTATTTACTATAGAATGAAGTTAAATAAACCTTTTTATTATTATAATATTTATCAGCACAAGCATACCTTTCCCATATGTTTTCCGCTCGCCATATATCTAAAAGCTTCTTCAACATTAGTTTTTGGAAAAATTTTTGCTTGGATTGGTTTAATTGTTCCATCACTTAGACCATTTTTGACCAATGTGTACAATAAATGTTTCCACTTGCAATCTCTATTTTTTATCATCATATTTTCAAGTCTAACCCCGTGAAAACTGATACCTTTTTGAAATGCAGACATACCTAGAGAATTATTAGAAACAAGATCGAATTTGCCAATCTCTAAAAATCGACCGTTTTGAGCTAAACATCGAACGGAGGCGATTAATTTTTCTTCTGCCAATGAATTTAGCACAATGTCGACTCCGCGACATTTCGTTTGCTGCATTATCATTTGTTCAAAATTAGTATCTCGAGAATTTCCAATATGTTCATCCAAAATAGTCGGAAACATTTTTCTAATAAAATCCCGTTTATCATTCGTGCTCACTGTAGTAAATACCTGACATCCCTCTTTAAGAGCGAGATGTATAGCTGCTTGTCCAACGCCTCCAGTACCAGAATGTATAAGTACTTTATCACCTTTTTTTATTTTCCCAAAAACGTATAAGGCTAAATAAGCCGTGCTGTAAACGCCCGGGACTGTTACTGCTTCTTCAAATGTCCATGTATCGGGTATGTACCAACAAAGATCTTCATCTATCTCAACGACATTTGCTATGCAACTAGTAAGAGTAACTTTGGTAAATGTTCAGTATAGGCGAGCACTTTCTGATAACCTCGACCTTGACATATATGGTCAAGGTCATAACCCTGAATGATCTTCAAAAGATTTTAGCTCGCGGTCGTCCTTCGTTAAAAAATTATTAATAAAAAATTTCAAAAATAACGTATTATTTCTAATATATACATACAATATTAAATACTATTCTACATAGGTTTTGACTTACCACGCGAAGCGACTTACCCCCCCTTCCCTACTTAAGGGACGCATGACTTCCATAATTGTACTGTTGCATATGGGTTTCGACTTTCTACGCGAGGCGACTCTCACCCCGCTTCTTCTCCCCCCCACCCCTGTTTAAGGGCGCACAACTTCCATAATTGTACTGTTGCACGTGAGTTTTGACTTTCCACGCGAAACGACTCCTCACCCCTCCACCCCTGCTTAACCCGGGAATAGGCGCGTTCTGGTCATTTTGACCGAAATATATTTCGCACATATAGGGTAGGTAATTCAACAGTGAACTAGTAGTACACTATGAATCGTTACGATATTTCGTAAATGCGACGTTATCAGATTGTGCTGCTATCATGCAGCGACTCGCATTTGAACCCCTCCTTGGCTCCTCAGTCGACTGGCAGATCGCGCCAAGGACGGCCATATAATGTCACATTTAAGAATTTTGGGTTGCAAAGTAAATTTTTTTCGTAAATTTTACGTATTTTTTATATTTTTGTTGTTATACCTATCATTTTTTTCATTGTGCAATAGTTTTGCGTGCACATTTGGCTTTATTATTCTGTAAGCAACTTTTTCTGTTACATTATTTTACCACATTATTTAGGAGATTATCGTGGAAAAGGTTAGGTGGTCTATAATGAATCATTTTGACGTAGTGAACAATGAACCATGGTATATTATAGACCATATAACCTTTTTTACGATAACCTTCAGAATAATAATATTTATGTAATAATTATTTAGAATACGGCCCCTCTCCCCACCTAAAATCTCAATAAAAATATACTCATTTGATACGTTTTCACTCAAAACGAAAGAAAAACGCGGTGGTCGGCCTTGTGAATCCTTACCACCTTATAATTATCTATTTTATAAATAAACATTTTAAAATATAGCAAAACTAAAATAATCTCAACAATTCGCAGTATAAAACATGCAGTTCATTATTAAAAATAGCATGGTTCATTGTGTAACACTCCTTGTACACAATGAACCATTTCCCGTTTTTTAAAATAATCGAAATTGTGACTAAACTTCGGGGATAACTTAAAATATATAATATATTATAAGACCGTACATGTGATAACACAAACTATAGAAATCAAAGCCTTAAACGGTTTAACTGGATCTTAATGCTTGTATGATTCTTATGTGAATTTATATACTACGTATGTAGTCTCACAGAAACGCGCGCCGAAAAATTTTCGGTCTTGAAACGCTGATTCTATAACTAAACGCTAACTCTACTAAACTACTGCAGTAATATCACGAGTTAAATTGACTAGCAATTTTAACAAATTTTTTATGCTTATTCGCATCTTCGAAACGATCTTAATAATGATGAATAACGTATTAAAATCTGTAAATAATTAATTTTTATTGCGAAAAATATTACCTCGGCCGGGAGCCGAACCCAAATCTCTTGCATACCGTGCGAGCGTCCTAAGCCTTTAGACTACCGAGGCCTTAGTAATTAAGGCTTTGATTTCTATAGTTCGTATTATCACATGTACGGTCCTATAATATATTATATTATTGTGATTGCTTTGTAACACGATCTGTGATATCGTTCGGCGGCGAACAAAATGCGATGACTAACTTTAAGTACATTGATATATAATATAGGGATTATATATTTAT
>NW_017297199.1:15615-16126 GCF_001594075.2 Trachymyrmex cornetzi | reverse complement strand
ATAAATATATAATCCCTATATTATATATCAATGTACTTAAAGTTAGTCATCGCATTTTGTTCGCCGCCGAACGATATCACAGATCGTGTTACAAAGCAATCACAATAATATAATATATTATAGGACCGTACATGTGATAATACGAACTATAGAAATCAAAGCCTTAATTACTAAGGCCTCGGTAGTCTAAAGGCTTAGGACGCTCGCACGGTATGCAAGAGATTTGGGTTCGGCTCCCGGCCGAGGTAATATTTTTCGCAATAAGAATTAATTATTTACAGATTTTAATACGTTATTCATCATTATTAACCCCTTGAGTGTCAGTGACGCACATATGCGCAGAAAAAAGTCGTGCCATTTTCGTCTCATGACGCATATGTGCGCATTTGAAAAAAAATATGTTTATACTTCATCGATTCGACTGTAATTTGTTACATCATGGTTTTTGAGGTCGCTGAATCCAAATTTGAAATCGGATTTTCAAAATTCAAAATGGCGGATCCAATATGGC
>NW_017297199.1:10900-15093 GCF_001594075.2 Trachymyrmex cornetzi | reverse complement strand
TGTAGTCAACTAAATTCATAAACTGTATGCAAAAATTCAGACCTTCAATTCAATAATTGAGAAAAATACGAGCCTCTGAAATTTACATGGTTCATTGTTGGACCACTTACCCTATGTGTATAGAATACATATATGGTTATAATTACTATAAGTAATTATTAATAAACGTTCTGATAATGCTTTATATTAATCAATTAAAAGAAAGAAACGTAATAATTACTAGAAATAATTGTACTTATTGTACATGATATATCTTTATTTTAATTTAATCTTTTTTATTTGTTAAAATTAATGATATATAATGAAATAGTAAGAAAATTATAATAATTTTATTTTGTATTTATAAAAATACAATAATGGCGGAGACTGACGGAGACGACAAACACCAACGTAAGTACGCGCGTTATACCATATATGGTCTTTTAGACCGACCGTTACAAACATATCAAATTTTATGTAGATATAAGCGTGTTTACGTCATCTATTTTCGCATACTATACGAAAAAAAATTAATAAACATTTACGTAAAGGTAAAAGTATAACAGTATTGTAAATTATTGACGACAACAGAGAAAAATATCAGAGCGCTCCTCGTCTCGATCCCAGGCCTGATCTCTTCTCCGAGTTGGTAGATTTTCTCGCTGCCACTGAGCCACACAGCCCTGACGCTGGTGGTTTCTCTATTGTGTCTATATCTAGTAAATTTCTAACAGTACCAATAAATTGAAAGATATAAATAGGAAACGGAAGAGTACGGCAAAATGAACCGATACATTATCATTCTCGGATTAAGGGGCGCACAACTTCCATAATTGTACTGTTGCACGTGGGTTTCGACTTTCCACGCGAAGCGACTCTCATCCCCCCTCCCTCCCCTGTTTAAGGGACATATGACTTCCATAATTGTACTGTTGCACGTGGGTTTCAATATTGTCCTGTCTAGAATCACCCAACTTTTGATACAATAATTAGCAACTTTGATTGTTAATAACTTTTTAACAAAGGACGACCGCGGACTAAAACCTTTTGAAGGTCACTCGGGGTCATGGCCTTCACCACATATGTCAAGGTCAACGGAAAGTGCTCCCCTAGACTGAATATTTACCACAACTTTTAATTACTGTCTATTCTATGATATCACAGCATAATAATTTATTGTAGCATTACATACTTAGTATCACGAATTCCCATTATACGTTCTCCATTAGCATTGAAACCCACGTATTCCATTCCAAGAGGAAGATATTGAAATAACCGTCCTTGTAAAATCACCTCATGAAGTGTTAATTTACCAGTGGCGAGCATTATATCTTTAAAATTCAGAGATGAGTAGACAACGTGCACCAAGTCCTCACGACAACACACGTCTAATAGATTATTTTCTATCCAACAAAGTGTACTTAAGTCACCACGAACCTATAAAAAAATGAAATTTCTTTTATGACATGACATATACAAAACAGAATTTTAAAAAGAAGCTTTGTAAGAATATTCAATCCTTCGTCCGACAAGTAGAATTATACATTTAAGAGACAAACGATAGATAATGTTATAAGGACGACTAATATGTGCTGAAAAAGTTTGTGTTTACCGTTTGATAGACATGAGCGGTAGGTACAGGTTTGGCTTCGGGTTGTGATAATTTCAAATGTCTGTACGATCCCCAAGTTTTATTAGATCGCAGTACATTAATAGTCATATCTTTCTCTAATTGCTCTAGATAGAAGGGATCTTCAAGAGAGAATTTAGATGCCTCCTCATCTTGAAGGAGCATACCTCTAACAAGTTCTCCACCTGGCTCTTTTCTCAAACAGTTAACAAAACCTAATAAACCACATTTAAAGTCTCCCTCTCCTACAATTATAATTCTGCTTTTCTTGTCGAATTTGTTCTTATCGCTTACAAGCGGCTTTAGATTTTCCAGCCAATTAAAATTATCATTACTTATGTAAACAACAGTCCTTCTTCCTATTAAAACTTTTTTCTTCAGCAGAACAATTATTTCTTTTTCAGTGCGTTTTTCGAGAATAACGTTTAACTCGTATTGTTGCAAACGTTTTTTATAATCAGTTATGTCGCATTTCTCACGAGTCAACAAATAACCACCCTCTCCCAAAAATGGTAACAGTCGCTCTAACGATGCATGTTGTTTGGTCAAAAGGTTGAATCCAGTAACAATTAAAGCTTTGTCGTCTGTAGATGATTGTTCAATATCTTTGATTGAAAAATTTTGCGGTAAGTCTTCTGGCCTGAAACGATTTGATGATGTTAATAGAGTGATATTCACTTGTATTAGTGGCATGTCACCAAATGCCTCAAGTAGCAATGATGATGAAAGATATTCTAATTCAACATCATCGATATCTTCCACTAGCTCAACGGCTCGCACTTTGATAATTTGATGATCTTCCAATACGAGTTGAGCTGATAATCGAATTGCTTTGTTCAAAGAAATCTTAGCGCGATCACAATGAGCTACAAACGTATGTTCCTCAATAACAGCATCTTGTTCTAATTTTCGGCGAGAGATCTGAGTAGCTTTCATGCCTTGAATCTCTACTCCACCAGCTTTTATCGTGTCTATCTCTCTGTATATTCGTACCTGTAATACTGTAATAAAATAAGTAATATAATACGCTTCATATTATGCAGACTTTATACACAATATTCACGAATTGAACGATGAACTTTCAGTAATGGAAGTACAATTACGTTTATCAATGTCTGTTGTGTGAGCATCTTCGTCATCCGCGTTGTTCTGTAGCTTACATACGTGAAGCATTGGATTGATCACTAATTTTTGGATACTCGTAGGAACATACAGATCCCTAGTATCGTATCCGATAATTATCATCTGTAACATGGTATCCATGAATGTTACCCAATTATTTTTCCAAATGATATGTCCTTGGCTTCCCGAAATAGAGGCACTCTTTAATCCACGAAACCAGCCGCTGTACTGGTATCCACGCAATTTCAACTCTTTATAGATATCTCGTGGAGTCATGTGTTCTTCTTCATCATTATGCTCCGGTAATAAATCTATTGGAATCATTTCCTGTTCTGGATTCTCCGTTTCATACACTGTACCTGTGACAAGAACGCTATCTCCTTCGGTTATTTCAAACTGTCCATCTGTAACATTTTCATATATTTGGCTATACTGCGATTTTGTTATCGTAATGCATTAACTGTAATCGGTATTCACTATTTCGTCGGAAATATCTAGATATTATTTTTAAACTATATTGTTAAATATTGTACAATAATAAATGTTTATACATTAATTTAAGGATTTAGATTGAACTTGCGAATACCATTAAGGAATTTTCATAGGAAATACCGATTACCTATATAGAATTAAAACTGCTCATCGAGTAAATACCTTTCTGTATCGCAATAAATAGTTCTATAGCATCATCTTTCGACAAATGAGCAGCTCGAATAAATTTTACATCTCGAAAGACTATCGGTATCGTTGTGTACATTGACCCTTTCATCAAGCCAATCGTTTGCCAAACGAGTCCCAAATAACCCGTCGCGGGTAACAAATTTCTTCCATCGATCACATGACCGCTCATATATTCATAATCTTCATCATCAAGTATAATATTGACGTACCTTCCTCTTGATGTAATATACTTCCGTTCTGCGCTCGATGTAAGCCAATTTTCAGAATGACACCATCTGAATTATTATAATTCTTATTTATATATGAATAATTATTCATACTCATATGCATATAATAATACATTATTCATTATACGTATGAGATAAATAAGTATTATTTTATGTTGTATATTTATACCTAATAATTTTGCGATTAAAATTAATAATATACAGGGTTATTCTGAATAAATGTTTATCTTTAAAGTGCATATTCCTGACTTAATTCTAAGACGATTTTTCCTTTGTCAAAATTTTGTCCGAAGTTCATTTTTTAAATTATAATAAGAAATAGTTAATGACGATCCACACAGAACACATCATCCATTAGACGTTCATATGACCTCTATAACTCCATGCGACATCTCTACGAGAAAGTCACATAGATGTCCATTAGATCTACAATAGATGTTCATTAGAGATTTACGATATATGATCCACTAAAAATTCGCAATGGATGTCATTAGATCAGGGATCGGCACGAAATGTACATTTCAGCCGATTTTCGAGTCGGCTCCGCCTCCCGC
>NW_017297199.1:4475-10505 GCF_001594075.2 Trachymyrmex cornetzi | reverse complement strand
TGTATTTTATAATTTGAAATATTTGCATTTTACTTTTACACGGATTAAATCTGCGTATAACGGCTTTAATGTACACTAATGTGCATTAGTACGTTCAACTGAATTCGCTATTAGTTTCGTATGTATGGTAATGAGCGAAAAAAAAGATAGAATAAAGATTACAGCGTGTCGAGCGCCCCGAACGAATGTCCCTTACGTCTACGAGCGCCTTAGTACATTCCTAAGCGTCGAGCGGCATTTGGATTGCGCGCGGGACGGTACGGTGAGGGGAATAGCGGGAGGCGGAGCCGACTCGAAAATCGGCCGAAATGTGCATTTCGTGCCGAGCCCTGCATTAGATAAACTAATATGTTACGTCCTGCCCTCCGCGAGAATATAATTCTGTTTTTTTTTGCGAATATTTTTGTTATTTAATCTTTTCATTTTGCGCTGAATTATTTTTGTATCTTACATCGTCTATCTAAAATATTTTTAGTGAAATTCGTAGCGGAAATCTTACTCGGCGACGTGCGATTCCATCGTGCCGACACGCGTACCGCGTGAGCCAATCAGAGCGCCCGTAAGGCGCGTGCCGTGTGCCGATGCGTTGCGACGAAATGCTAGGCCGAATAACTCCGCGTGGAGTAAAGAAATCATTTTCGTACGCTATGACTGTCATGTTATTACCGTCCTACGCGGATTTAGAGAAAATTAGCTTTTACTCCAAACGCCTCAACGCCTACAATTCTCCAAAATAGGAATAAATTATCGCACACCAATCACAGCCAGCGGTGCGCGTGTTACTCGTCGTTCCGAACTCGCGACGGGATTTCGGTCGCTCTGACCAGGAATATGGTTAATTTTGAGATCTCTTATTGCGTTAATACTTTTCTCTAATTAATCTGTTGTCTTTTGCTAAAATAAGTTAAAATTGAATATTTTTGAAGATTAATATCGGATTAATTGAAGTGGTCACCGTGATCACTTTAATTAATCCGATATTAATCTTCAAAAATATTCAATTTTAACTTATTTTAGCTGTCCCGTGGGTTGGACTACCTATCGGGCGCGTCTCCAGGTACCAGATTGGAGGACGTCTAGAAAGGTGCCCGGTTTTCCGGGTGTGAAACCCCGTGTGTGACTGGAGGTCCCTCCGAATAGTGGCGGTTATAAACGGACCCCCAGGTGTGAAACCCTGTGTGGGGCCGGGAAGACTGTTGCCGTGGACCAGCTCCCCAAGCCAAGCTGGAAGCCATCGAGGTGAAGGCTGCGTGGCACTGAGAGAGCAGTGTCGGGATCGATGCCTCTGGGGCACCGGGCGAAACCCCAGAGTATTTAGCCTTACCCATGCATGCGGGGCTCTGCGTAGGCGGACCTTGTCGTTCCCTAGCTACTCGTGGGATGTACATGGATAAATTCAGTACATTAAAAATTAACAAAGACGCGATAACCGAGGGCCCGAAAGCGGCGACCGTGCCGCAAGTACGGGCCTGTGAGGGCTCGGAAAGCGAGGTGGTCGCTACAGCGCAGATGGTGATGACTCCCATTTCAGAACGGACCCCCTCGGGCTCGGAAAGAAATGAGAGCAAGGCGGGCGATGCAGAGATGCCTCACAAGTGCAGGAGCCGCAGCGGAGACCAAAAGAGAAGGGCGAAGAGGGATGGGGAGAAGGTTCTCGAAGGGCAGGCTCAGTGTTCCTCGACGGCCCTTACTACGTCGGTGGAAGGGGGAACAGGGCTCACCGGTAAAAAGCGACACGCGGGCTCTGACCAAACCCCCCCCCCCCCTTGGTTAAGAGGACGATAAAGAAGCCTAGGGCTCAGACAACTGGAACCTTCGCGACGACGGCTGACCCGTTGGTAAGGGCGGTTGTTTTGGACAGACTCTCCACGGACAATAATGTTGCTCTTGTGTGGGTCCCAGGGCACTCGGGAATCAGAGGCAACGAGGTTGCTGATGAGCTAGCAAGAAGCGGCTCAGCAGCCGGTCTGGTGGGACCGGAACCGGCTCTTGGACTTCCCAGCTGTAGGGCAAAAATAAGGGACTGGTTGCAGGACCGCCACATCGGCTACTGAAAGGAGGAAACAAGGACCAAGTGCCGGCAGGCGAGAGCCCTGCTGGAAGATGTGCCC
This sequence comes from Trachymyrmex cornetzi, assembly GCF_001594075.2. Taxonomy (NCBI): domain Eukaryota; kingdom Metazoa; phylum Arthropoda; class Insecta; order Hymenoptera; family Formicidae; genus Trachymyrmex; species Trachymyrmex cornetzi. The sequence goes on along the minus strand of NW_017297199.1, from coordinate 8,394 downwards.
TGTGGGGACCTTGCTAGGAGGGCCTTGAGAAGAGGGGAGGCCAGATTGGCGGTGCAGATCTACACGGGCCTTCACCAATGCACCATATGCACAAGCTGGGGCTTAGCGATAACCTGAAGTGCAGGAAGTACGAACACGAAGAAGAGACCACTCTCGACGTATTATGTGAATGTCCAAGGTACGCTGGACACAGGCGGCTTCTATTGGGCTCAATATTTCTCGAGCCCGAGCAGGTATGTCAACTCCAGGTCAGGGATCTCCTCCATTTCAGGAGGAAGATTGGTCTGAGCTCACCCGGAGTTAGTACGGCTGGGAAGACACAATGGACCTAGTCTGCGTATCGCTGGTGGGCCCGAACTATAGAGGCTGCCTCCCGAGCTATTATTATTATTATTATTTTAGCTGTTTTTAAGGTTAGATTATATTATATTTTCGACTAGATATCAAGGCAGTCAAACATGATTTCTTGGCTCTCATAACCCGTACAGCACAGAAACATTGTAGCAACATTGAAGAAAGATTTCATTGCAACATTGCAACATTGCAAAAATATTGCTGCAAAAATACTTGTTATAAGATTTTGTACTGTATAAATTTAAATATAAAAAAATTAGAAATAGGAGTTAAATATAACATATAATGGATACAAATAAGTTATGATTTAATAATTAATTATGTCTTTATATTTTATGTCTTACATCTTATTATTGTGTCCATTGTGCGTTATATTTAGCTCTTACTTCTAATCGTTTTATGTTTATAAATTATAGATATTGACTACGTTTACATCTTATGTACGTTTCCACTAATGTAGACTAACTTTAATCTCGGTTCAACTTACTCTTCGTCTTTTCTAATCTTTAGAACTAGAAAAAGACGAAGGTAAGTGAAACCGAGATTAAAATTAATCTATATTAGTGGACATGGGCATTAATCGGGTTTAATAACACTATTAGAAACTAACCAGTCCTTCCATTTTTCAGAAGAATATAGTTATGATTGGGCAGTTTCATAACTACAGATGTTATTAAACTCGATTAAGTGTGACATGTAAACGTGATCATTAATTCCTATTCTTCTATTATGTCAAGGTCCTTACTTTAATGAGTTATACACAAATCGATATATACATGCAAGTCTTAGTCCACAAACACAATAGAGTAGTAAGCCTTAAGCATTAAAAAATTGATCAATCACAGTTGAATGTGAGAAGAATAATCGACTATGATTGGTTAATTCCTTAAGACTTAAAGCTTACTACTCTATTGTGTTTGCGGACTTAATACTCAAAGCGAGCTTTCTAACAGAGGCACAAATCGACACAAGAGTCATTTTGTCTTTGTTTCTTACTGATTATTGAACAAGGACAAGATGATTCTTGTGTCAATTTGTGTCTCTTGGTGGAAATATTTTTAAAATACTACTGCAACATTGCTGAAGTAATATTGCAAAAAGAAGTCTTCACAATGTCTCTGCAACATTGTATTGCAATATGCAACGTTGAAATGTTGCAGCAATGTTGCTATAAGTTTCTGTGTTGTATCTGAAGTGATTCTACTTTCCACGAGAACTGAGACCCTCATCAAACATCATTAACTATTTCTAATCTAATATCAGATGTTCATTGTTTTCGTCGCTAAAACGCGATTTTTTAAATCCACTACCGAATTGATTCGCCAGTTCTTATGCAATTGCAGTTGAATTTATAAAATCGCGTTTTAAAGACCTGAAAATGACAACCGGTAAAAAATTTTTCATGCATGAATATGTGTAAATATGTATAAACGTACACATAAATATCCATAAATATCCATAAACATGCATAATCATGTCAATACACGTTCATACATCTCTCTTTCTTTTGTCAAATTACTTTTTAGTGTAATAGAAATACACTACGCAAAAAAATTAAATAATTTAAAATAATTTAAAATAATTTAAATAATTTAAAATAAATTAAATAATTACCTAGTCCGTCCTCAAAAATAGGTAAATATTCAAAAGAGTGTAACTTCGTCAAAAAAGATCATAACGAAATTTTTAAAAAAGGATTTTAAAACTTAAAATATCTATTTTCAAGATCGGTAATTGATATTTTGATCAGATCGATTTACAGAGCTATACAAACAGAAGTGGGTATCCGTCAAATCTGAAAATTTTGTACAAACTTTACAAAGGTCTTTGGCGTGAAATAAAAATCGGTATTTAAAATCTGAACCCTCGTGCCTTTACCCGGAACAAATCCAGCCTGTTCCTCTGAAATCTGGGACAGTAGGAACGGTTTTAGTCGACCCTTGATAATATGTAGTAGTACTTTGTTGGTATGTGATATTAATGCTACCATTCTGTAATTCGCACATTCTAAAGGGGCCTTTTTTGAAGATTGGGATGAACGTTGTTGTCCTACAATCTAATAGTCATGTATTCGTCTCTCATATTTTGTTGCAGATCTTATGCATTATCTCTGTTCTTCTTTTCCCCATTCAGCACTTCCGCCGTTATCTCATCTTCACCCGGCGACTTCCTTGGTTTTAATCGTCTCATTGTCTCTTTTACCTCTTCACACATTATTAGGGGTTGCCTTGGTGTATGTGTGTTCTCCTCTAACAGGTCATAGTTATACAGATCATAGCTTTACAGAGGTAAAGCTTTTGGCAGTATTCCTTCCACACCTCCGCTATTCCGGGCAGATTATTCACTATTTCTCCCTGTTCACTTTTGGTTGTTTGCGTGTATGGCTTGAATTTCCTAAATAAATATCTCACTTTTTATACAGCTCATGCAATTGATGCCGGTTGGAATATCTTTCCAGTACTCTACATACACTAGAAATATGTTCATTCTTATCTTTCCTACTTGCTGATCTTATGTCTCTGTTTGCTTTGTTTAGCAAGAACTGTTTGTCAGTTAATCAATATATATTATATGATATATATAATTTTATATGATCTCATTATATTTTATACTTAATTGCAAATGTTATATGCATCAAATATATATATTTTTTAAAGTTTACATATATAGACATTGTACATATTTTACACTTTTTCGCAAATATATACTTTACATTTTATATAAGTACACATATCGGGAGTAGGGTTTGACCTGTCGTCGCGATAACATCGTTTCGGTTTTACTCTCTGCCATTCCGATTAGCTCTCTGCAATTTTTCCTTCTTTTACTGTCCAGTATATGGTTATTTCACATTCGTGTTTCTTATTGTGTTGTGACGTGACATTTTGTCCGTCACTGTGCGGACTTGTCGACGGCGGACTCGCGCTTCCTACCGGCTCGAAGGGCGAGCGCGTAGGCGAGCGCGCACGCGAGCACGCGTGCAAACGCACCTGCGAACGTGCGTTAAAATTCGCGTCATTTAATTTACTTGGCAGATTTTATTCTTTTATACTAGCATTTCTTTTGCGTAATGACCAAGCGTATCAGGAAGCGTAGGCGCGCTACGGATCACGCTCGGCAGCTGCGGGGAAATGTCATTGTATCATCGTGCCGTCTCGCCCGCCTCCCTTGGAAGGAAGACAGAAGAAGGACCGGATCATAAGGACGGCCGCAGAGCAGAGAGAAGGGCACACATCCGGGAGCCCGGATTAGCAGGTTGTACCATTTTATATCATTGCTTGTAACCGCTGTCGAAAATAAGGGGAATCATACTTTCACCATGCCCCCCTTGCAGAGCACCGGAGGAGGCCAGAATGCCCGGCCCCCCTGGAGGGGCCGGACGGACGCCGTCGGGAGCCTAGGACTCGACGAGCGGGAAGGAAATCCATCCCGATATCCTCCGCCAGGCCAGGAAGTGCAGGAGCCGTGAACAGGGACGCCACCCTGGACAGGAATCCTTATTGCGCGCTCGCATGAGCGAGGATTCAAGGCCGCGCGGGCCTGCACGGCACGCGCGAATGCCGTG
>NW_017297199.1:4096-4332 GCF_001594075.2 Trachymyrmex cornetzi | reverse complement strand
CGCGAGAGTTACCGAGGGATCAACGAGAGGAGGCCGAGAGGACAAAGGAAGCGACGTGGGTGAGACGAGCATCGTAGTTGTGAAGCTGCCGACCGGGGTACATCGCCGGGTGGATCGCACGTAAGCCAGCTCGCACCGTAACGTTAGAATCGGCCATGGTTGCCGTGTAGAGCCGCGGAACCGCAAGCCACGTGCCATCCTCCCGAGCTAGGAGATCATTTAGCTGTCGCGTTTCG
>NW_017297199.1:0-3549 GCF_001594075.2 Trachymyrmex cornetzi | reverse complement strand
TCGTGCTGTAGCGTATGACCGGCGTCCGGCGTTAGGATTAAGTTAGCGGCTCTTTGTGCGAGTACCGAGAGTATCGAGCCGAGCGGAAGGGCGAAGCCCCGGAGAGTACTTGTAATTGCTTCACTACTGTAATTTATCATGTTTGCTTCATTACATTCTTTTCAAATATAATTGTTCTTATTATTACGCTTTCGCATGGTTTATTCTTGTGGCCTATCTCTCTCGCCCTCCGACAAATTTCCCACACCCCTTGTGACCCACCCCCTGCCGTCGTGAAAACGTTACGGGCAAAAGTGAGGAGATTTCGAAAAGAGTGGCACGCTCTCTCGTGTCTGGCGCCCAACTTAAAATAAGAATTATAATTCTGGCCGAAAAACCGCCTGGCTGTCGCAAAATTCTGCTACCGAGAGAGAGAAGATACTTTTGCGTACTTTGAGTACCGAGAACACGCGACGAAGTTGTGCCGTTGCTCGCGAGTACGGTTACGGTGTATATAGTGACCTATTTTCTTTCTACATTTGTAGCAGAAGTCACATTTATTGCCCACGTCAGTTTTATCGTTGCGTTTTTTCGTGTTGCGTTGCGCTTGTGCCTTATCTGTTGTTTAAATGTTATACATTAATGCCACGCTTTGTTCCGTCTCATTTATACTGTGTGTTGCTGCATTCGCCTGCGACGTTCTGTAAGTGCACACACTTTATTATTCAATAATATTATATAACTATTAAAATCTAACTTTTTTCTTAAATTCTTTTTATTTTACTCTTTTGTTATCTCAATCTTAGACATATTCTCTCTCTCTCTCTCTCTCTCTCTCTCTCTCTGTCTCACGCATTCCATGTCGGTCATATCAATATTAGATTCCTCGTTCCCCATTTCAGCCTGCTGAAGGATCTCATACATTATCGGCATTTTAATGTTGTTGCTGTGGGTAAGACCTGACTATATAACTCAGTTGACTCCAATTCCATCTCTCTTCCTAACTACACACTTCTCCGATTCGATCGAGTTGAAGGCTGAGGAGGTGGCGTGGCATTGTATATTGAAGGCACACTCTCTGCCTCCCTAATCCGTTTCGACACCCCTCTACCTGAGGTACGCGTTGACATCTTTGGTGCATCTTTCAAACTCATAGGCAAACGCATAACGACGATTTGTGCTTATCGTCCGCCTCGCTCTCACACCGACTTTCAATATATAGAATCATGTCTCTCGGCTATCGCCTGTTCATCAGATATTGTTATATGCATGGGCAATCTAAATGTGAACCTGCTCAATCCGTCCGATCTTAATCTCCAGTATTTATGTTTTCTGTTGTCTCACCTTCCTCTCTATCAACTTATCTCTAAACCTACTCGTATCACCCTCAATACCTCGTCCATCATTGATCTATTCATGGTCTCGTCCTCTGTTCATGTCATCAATTCTGGTGTCTGCTCGGATATCCATATCAGCGATCACTTCGTTGTCCACGCTGTGTTGCATCTCGACCGATTTCCAAGACACTCTCGTACATCTTTCTCACGTAATCTGCGCTCTGTCGACTTTTCTCGTCTTGATTGTAAGTTGGATCAATTGGTCTCCTATTTTTTACGAATCGCACATCTATGAGAAGTACTTTACATCCTCTCTAATATCTGTCTTTGATCCTTGCCCCACTTTCTCACAATCATTGGGCCAAGCCGCCTGCCCGCTGGTTTAATGCTGCGATTCATAAACTCGTTACCATGAAGTGTCGCGCATTGATTAAATTTAAGCAAACCTGACTCGAGGCTGATTGGCTGCGTTTCTGTGTTTGCAACAGCACAACCACCGCTATCCGTCGCGAAAAGAGACTATTTATATCCTCATCGCTCTCATCTGCTTCCCTTCGTCACTTCTGGCATAACCTTTCTTCTCTTAGTGCCACCACATCCTCTTTCCCTTACATACCCACACATCTTCTCAATCCCTCCCTTCTCAACGATCATTTTATTGACTCCCTGCCATTCTCCTACCTACTTTCTTTTTCTCCTCCCCTCCTTTGAAGCTCACGTTTCGATCCTGTTATTTTTAGCTTTAATCTTATTACCTCTGCTTTTGAATATTCTCAGGCATATCAAACTTATCTCTGCTAGTTCCTACGATTTATTTGGTCGTATGCTACTCCTCTGCCCCCTCCAATGTCTCGGTCCTCTTCCACACATCCTTAATTACTCCCTCATATCCAACACTTTTCTTACATCCTGGAAACAAGCACTAGTTTTCCCCATTCCTAAAACGAAACTCAGAATTTCTCCTCACACTCTCCCTTCTGCCCTATTCCCACCCTCCCTTCTTTTCCGAACTTCTTGAGCAGATATGTTTTAAGCAGCTGAATTACTATTTTAACTCCATAAATTATATCGGATTGTCAATCTGGCTTTCGAAGATTACACAGTACTTTTACAGAGCTGTTATACTTATCCAATTTTGTTCTTCGGGGCTTTGACAAGGGACTTCTAACATCTATAATTACTCTTGATTTTTCCAAGGCTTTTGATATCGTTAACCATGAACTACTGTTGTTCAAGCTTGGATACTACGGTCTCTCCTCCTCCGCCCTTTCCTTTATCCGTTCTTTCTTAATAAAAAGGTCGAACCTAGCGGGTTCTTCTTTTCAATCCTCGCTCTTTCTCTCCAGTGCGTACTGTTCCCTCCGGTTTCTCAAGGCTCCGTTCTTGGCCCCTTGTTCACTCTATTCATCTCTGATCTACTTTCTGTTTCTATTTCTTCCAAACTTCTTACGTACGCTCATAATGTTATCTTTCTAATGACTTTTGCTCCTAATAATTCCTCCTTGGCTGAGGCAGCCCTTAATCACGTGCTTCATTCCATCTCTGAGTGGGCCTCATCGAATTCTCTTCACCTAAACCTCTCTAAGTTCTCGGTACTTATCGCCGGTTTCTCTTCTTCTTTCGTCTATCGTTTCTTTCCATCTTTCTTAACTAACAATAAGTTCCTATTCCACAATCGTCTTCCATTAAAATCCTAGGCGTCCACTTTGACTTTTCTTGGTCCTTTAGCAAAAGCGTCTCTGTCAAATGCCAGATTGCATTTCGCCGTCTCCGATTTTTTTACCTTTTCCATCACATCCTTACTACCACTCAGAAGCTTCTAGTATTCCAACTGTTTATAACTCTCTCTTTGATTACGCCAATATTGTCTACATTCCCGCTTTAACTCAAAAATTGCTATCCCGCGTCCTGAATACACAAAACTCCTGCCTTCGTTTCTCCTATAATGCTTGTAAATTTGATCATTTATCCCCCTTGTTTACTCAATCTCACTGGCTCAATTCATTAGCATTTCACTCTCCATCTTTGTTGCCTCGTAATTACTACGTTCCAATATTCCTTTCTATCTTCGTAATCTTTTGCACCTTAATTCTGAACTCCATTCTCAAGAGATCCGTCTCACTCGATATCACGATTCCTTGTCTTTCTCAATTCATCACTCAGCCAAATACCGTACTGCCTTCTCCTATATTGTTGTTAAACTTCATAATATACTACCTCCTTCCATATCCTC
>NW_017297198.1:0-307 GCF_001594075.2 Trachymyrmex cornetzi | reverse complement strand
GGACACTCAATGGCTCAGTACCAACCTGTCCGGTTGCGGAGCCAATCAAAAGAAGAAGAAGAAAAGAAGACATAACGAGACCCCCCATACGTGACGGTAACGTTTAGTCCGGATCTACAATAGGTGTTTTATGCCTTATGCCGTAAGAAACTGACCAATTACAGTCGAATCCGAGAAGAATAAGCGACTGTGATTCGCCCATTTCTTATGGCTTAAGGCTTAAAACCCTATTGTATATCCGGGATTAACCGACAGATTTTTTGACGATAAATCCTGCTAAAAAAGATTAAGATTCGCCGATTCGTAT
>NW_017297197.1:835-1111 GCF_001594075.2 Trachymyrmex cornetzi | reverse complement strand
GCATCACGTGGAGGTTATCGGTCGGAATTTGCACATCGTGTGTGTGTGTGTGTGTGTGTGTGTGTGTGTGTGTGTGTGTGCGCGCGCGCGTGTGCGTGTGTGTGTGTAAAGTGATGAGATGAGCATTTACGTGTATGAGGATGTATTTAATATTGTGTGTTTCCTTCTGTCTGATTGATGACCGCTTGCAATCGTTGTCGCATGTTTACACATCTCTGGATGAAGGCTACTGGAATTTTGTTCCAAATCTGCCTAAGCGCTTCTCGCAGCTCATAC
>NW_017297197.1:0-733 GCF_001594075.2 Trachymyrmex cornetzi | reverse complement strand
AGGATGATGGAGCAATGTGATGCCATGTCGCTCAAAAAACCGCTGCGTTACATTTGCCGTATGGGGCCGAGCATTGTCCTGCATGAATATAAAATTTCGACGTAACAGATGCTGCAGAGGCAAAACTTGAAGCCGGAGAACATTATTCACGTAGCGAATAGCCGACATTGCTGGAGATGGCAAAATTACTAATTCAGTTCGTCTCGTCATCGAAATGCATCCTCATACCATCACTGAACCGTTGTTATGAGCTCTTATTCGCATAACGCAACATCGATCATAACGCTCCCCTTGTCGGTGCCAAGTGCGTATGCGAGCATCATTGCCGTAAAGGCAGAAACGCGACTCGTCCGAAAAATAAACGTTTCTTCATTGCCTCGCGGTCCAATTTATGTGATTTTGAGCAAATTGAAGACGAGCCTGACGATGTGCAAGTGTAAGTCTTGGCATCTGTGCACGAGAGCGAGAACGAAGTCCCACCTCTCTTAAGCGACGACGAATCGTTTGTTCGCTGACATGATGTAAAGTAGGAATTCACGTCGAACATACCTTGCAGTAATCGTTCGTCTTCTCAAAACGTGGCGAACAATTTCTCGATCTTGTCGAACTATTGTTATACAATGACGGCCATTTCCTTGATGTTTCGTGTATTGTCCTGTTTCTTGATATGGTAACCACGCTCTATTTATTACAGATACGGATACACCGACACGTTGCGCTACTGTACCCTTCT
>NW_017297196.1:0-1105 GCF_001594075.2 Trachymyrmex cornetzi | reverse complement strand
TGCCCAACTATTCGCTTGATCACTAGCGACCACTGGACGCTGCGACTTCAAAATTTTAGTCGCCAGCGAATAAAAACCAAGCGTGTAGAAGAAGCTTTCATCAGCCAATTCGCTGACGAATTTAGAAGCTTGCTTCAAGCGAATAACAGCAGAGTCGGGAGCATTCGCTGGCGAATTACTGACGTCGCTAGACGCGGCTTCCAGCGAACAAAAGTCGCCCGTGTAAATCACACTTTAATCTTTCCCAATGGAGAAATGCGTATCACGGGACGCGCGCGAGCATCTAGATTGAGGTTCTTTAAAAATGCAACTCTGAGGAATGCAACATTATATAGAGGCTCGTGAAATTCAAGACTCCCTCGACACTATATGCATGATTCTCACGTTTCTGCATTTCCTACACTCATCTTAAATTTTTGCTGCTTTGGCTATGCAACCGTTTCAGAAACATACTTCTTACATTTTTTACGTCTTGAGCAGCCTTTCTAATATGCGCTAAGTTAGATGCATAAATTGCAAATGAAAATTTGAATTGCAATAAACTTGACATTTAATATGTAATTAAAAATACTTTCGATGTAATTATTATTTTTATATCACTGACTTATACAATATTATAACCCTTACAACACAAAGTTGCGCAAAAGTTACAACACTGCTGCAACATTGTAGCAACATTGTATGTTGCAGCAATATTATAGAGATTTTGCAGCGATATTACTGCAAATTCTGTGCTGTATGGAAATATTATAACGTTTTATTTTATAGCGAAAAATAAAAACTTTAATGAAACTTAAATAAAAACTTATCGATTTAAATAAAAACTTGTCGAGATACAAATAAAAACTTAAAATAAATAAAAACTTGAAATAAGACCCTTATGATTTACATCAATTTTACATGTCGTTCATTTGCTACAACGATATAACTAAAAATTTTCATTTTAGTTGCTTGCGTAAAAAACAAAAACTTATTGGGAGTTATACAAATTAGTTCGGTTCGTTTTCTAAAAGATGGCTCCGGCTGTTGTGAATGGTTCATAGTGACAGCTGATTTTGGCGATTTCAGAGAGGTTAGACATCTAATAATATTCAGTTTATATCGC
>NW_017297195.1:393-832 GCF_001594075.2 Trachymyrmex cornetzi | reverse complement strand
ATTGATCCCGCGCCAAAAGTGTACACATTATATGTGGACAGTTTCTGGGGTTCAAAATATTATCTTATGCCCGAATAGCATGGACAACGCCACCTTGATATGTTTTCAAAAAAAAGGGATTGTCCCTTAAAATTAGGTAATTATATAATTTCTTTGTAAACCGTTTTTCAATTATCTCTTTCATGCCAGTGGTATTATATGTATCAATATACTACCACTACAAATTGTGTTTAAATATTCATTATTTGACAAAATCAGTCTTAACAACGCTTCCTATATGGTTGTACAGGATAGTTTGGCGTAACTCTTACTATAAGGAATACTATAAATTACTTGGCGAATGCTGGCTGTAGACAGTGTTCGTCTATACGGATCGCTTTGCGTTTGCCAAACATAACCAGCATTAGGAGAGAAAAGGTTAAATTTAAAAGAATTAATT